>NC_091986.1:166999391-167299391 GCF_044704955.1 Pristiophorus japonicus | reverse complement strand
ACATTGCCTTTTGACTTACTGCCTGATAAATAATATTAATACAAACTATTTTCTCACTTTCTTGGACAATTGCAAACAGAACATCAGTACAAATGAACTGGTCAGTAAACAAAGCCTGATGTTCTAAATACGTATTTTTCTCTTTACAATTTAAAATTCGAAGCTGTATAATTGAGTTGTTTTTTTGACTTTTTAAAAACTTGTTTTTTCAATTCTGGGACAATAAATTCATTTTTGAAAACTTGTGAGAATAAGATGGTAGTACACCATAGATTTATCAGTAACAGTGGGATATGAATTCCATTGGTCACTGTAGCCATGATTTTCCTATTGGTGTTATTTTAAGGCGATCATTAACCCACTTAAAATAAATTGCCAATGTTAAAATAGCGGCAATTGGGAAATTTAGGCTTAGGTGTAGCCGCATTGTAAGTATATTTTTCAAAGATTTTCTCTGGTCAGCATTTCTAGCAAATCATAAACACATTTTAAAATCACATGCTTACAACTTGTTAGGAATAATGAATGGAGAAAATCTTATCGAATGCATTTGTGTTATTATTATGTCAATTATTTTATTAACATTAACCACTTTAACATTTCTTTCAAGGAAGACTACTTCAATACAATTAAAGCATCATTTCTGAACTGTCACAGTAACCGATGTTATGAATATGGATCATTACTGTTAAACAGCTGAAAGTATGTATTTTTACTTTATATATCAGTTTTATAAAATCTTTCATGAATTTTATAGTGCATTTAGAGAGAGTCCCATCCCTCCTCCCTCTTTCAAATTGGCTCATCAGTTTTGTGACAACACCATTTATATTTTCTCCACAACTCCATTTATATTTTCTTCTGAGCAGCCTTGCAACCTTATTAAAAGAGAACAAATATAAAAGTAAAGACTGATTGATTCTTATAGCACAGGTCTCTGTGGTTTTTACAACCACATGAACACTTACTTAATTTGAATATGCTATGTTATAAGGGCAAACACCAGACTCTACTGGGAAATTAAACATTATACCATGCTAAATTTGTGTTTTCAAACTACACTTCAATAAAATATTAACATAAACATGCTATTCAATTTTTGATGCTCTGTTCCATTTGAAGATTTATGGGTATGTACAGAACAAGCCTTTAGTACATCTATTTGGAATGTAAACAGGGCATATTTTACCAGACTACTTCTTTGTAATCTCGGATTGCAGGTTGAAAGCTATACTTGGCTATACCTGAAGCCTTGACTACCTTTATTAAATTATCTTATTTCCAATGACAATGAGCATACTTTATCTTCCTCATGAGACTCTTAATTATTTTGACTACTTGTTAGGATAAAAAGCAGTGGTAACAGGTTTTAGAATACATCGATACAGTTGCTAAAAATAGTATACCACATTAGGGTTATAACAGCTTGATGGCTTGTACCTATTTCTCTGTTTATTATACATTTTAATTTTGAGCAAATTTTTAATAAATAATGTCAAGGGTTTAACAAAAACATTCAAAGAAGAATAATTTGATTGACACACAAGGCAAATAAGTTCTAGTTCAATGCAATAATGAACTAAATAACATCATCAACTGGACTAATGGAACTTTTCTTGCACCCCAAACATAAACTGGAATACAGTAATATTTTGAAAAGGTGCTCATTATCATTGGAAATAAGTTAATTTAGAAAGCTGACAAATCTCCTGGACCTGATGGCCTATATCTGAGGGTTCGAAAACAGGTGACTGCAGAGATAGCGGATGCATTGGTTTTGATCTTCCAAAATTCCCTAGATTCTGGAACGGTGCCAGTGGATTGGAAGGTAGCAAATGTAAGACCACTATTTAGGAAATGGTGGAGAGAGAAAACAAGGCATTACAGGCCAGTTAGCCTGACATCAGTTGTCGGTAAAATATTGCAATCCATTGTTAAGGAAGTGATATCAGAAAATCATAACATGATTAGGCAGAGTCAACATGGTTTTATGAAAAGGAAATCGTGTTTGAAAAATTTATGAGAGTTTTTTGAGGATGTAACTAGCAGAGTAGATAAAGAGGAACCAGTGGATGTAGTATATTTGGATTTCCAAAAGGCATTCGGTAAGGTGCCACATAAAAGGTCATTACACAAGATAAGGGCTCATGGGACTGGAGGTAATATATTAGCATGGATAGAGGATTGGTTAACGGACAGAAAAGAGAGTAGGGTTAAACGGGTCTTTTTCAGGTTGGCAGGCTGTAACTAGTGTGGTGCTGCAAGGATCAGTGCTGGGGCCTCAGCTATTTACAACCTATATTAATGATCTCGATGAAGGGACTGAGTGTAATGTATCCAAGTTTGCTGACAATACAAAGCTGGGTAGAACAATAAGCTGTGAGGAGAACACAAAGAGTCTACAAGGGGATATAGATAGACTAAGTGAGTGGACAGTAAGGTGGTGGATGGAGAATAATGTAAGAAAAAGTGAGGTTATTCATTTTGGTCAGAAGAATAGAAAAACAGAATATTTTTTAAATGGTGAGAAACTTTTAAATGTTGATGTTCGGAGACATTTGGGTGTTCTCATACAAGAAACACAGAAAACTAGCATACAGGTACAGCAAGCAATAAGGAAGGCAAAAGGTATGTTGTCCTTTATTGCAAGGGGGTTGGAGTATAAGAGTAAGGAAGTCTTGTTACAATTGTACAGGGCCTTGGTGAGACCACACCTGGAGTACTGTGCACAGTTTTGGTTTCCTTATCAAAGGAAGGATATACTTGCCTTGGAGGCAGTGTAACAAAGGTTCACTAGATTGATTCCTGGGATGAGAGGGCTTTCTCATGATAAGAGATTGTGTAGAATGGGCCTATACTCTCTGGAGCTTAGAAGAATGAGAGGTGATCTAATTGAAATATACAAGATTCTGAAAGGGATTGACAGGGTTGATGCTGAGAGGTTGTTTCCCCTGGCTGGAGTGTCTAGAACTAGGGAGCACAGTATCAAGATAAGGGATAGGCCATTTAAGAGAGAGATGAGATGCAATTTCTTCACTCAGAGGGTTGTGAATCTTTGGAATTCTCTGTCCCAGAGGGCTGTAGATGCTGAGTCTCTGAGTATATTCAAGGCTGAGAAAGACAGATTTTTGGAGTCTAGGGTAATCAAGGGATATGTGGATCGGGTGGGAAAGTGGAGTTGAGGTCGATAATCAGCCATGATCTTATTGAATGGCGGAGCAGGCTTGAGGGGCCTGTTTTGGTCTCCATATTTAAGGAAGGATAAATTTAAGGAAGGATAAACTTGCATTGGAGGCTGTTCAGAAAAGGTTCACGGGATTGATTCTGGAGATGAGGCGGTTGACTTATGAGAATAGGTTGAGTAGGTTGGGTCTATACACATTGGAGTTCAGAAGAATGAGAGGTGATCTTATTGAAACTTATAAGACAATGAGGGGGCTCGACAAGGTGGATGCAGAGAGGATATTTCCACTCATAGGGGAAACTAAAACTAGGGGACATAGTCTTAGAATAAAGGGCCGCCCATTTAAAACTGAGATGGAGAAATTTCTTCTCTCAGAGGGTTGTAAATCTACGGAATTCTCTGCCCCAGAGAGCTGTGGTGGCAGGGTCATATTTAAGGTGGAGATGGACAGATTTTTGAGCGACGAGGGAGTAAAGGGTTATGGGGAGCAGGCACGGAAGTGGAGCTGAGTCCATGATCAGGTCAGCCATGATCTTATTGAATGGCGGTGCAGGCTCGAGGGGCCAAATGGCCGACTCCTGCTCCTATTTCTTATATTCTTATATTCTTAAACATACTTGCACTTACAGAAGCATTCCAGAAGGTGGCAGCTGATGTCAAACCAATGTGTAACAAGAACAATGAGAGATTTGCATTATAAATGAAAAATGTTGCCAAGGTTTTTTATATGTTGCAAAGCCTTCAACAGTAAAGTCATTCAATACTTACGGAATAATTTATACAGCCCATACTGCTTGCAGTCACAGTTGAACATTAGTACATCCTGAGTTTTATTTGGAAATCCCATTCCTGCTGCTGAGTATTTATTCACAAACGACATGTTTATAGTATAATCACAGCCTGTGCTTCAGTGGGAGGCAGTCTTAAAAAAACAATGTTGGTCAGTGAATATTTCAATTTTATAATTAAGCTCTCTCATATGGACAGAAAAACTAATGGGGACAATTTTCATATATAACATATATCCACTCGATGATGTTGGCGGGAAGCCCGATCAATTCATGTGATCTTCTCTCCTGTGCAATATTCCCCCTAATTATTTCTGGGTGTGTAGTCCCTTTAACAGGGTGCACGGCCCATTCAAAATTTTGTGCATGCACAAAATCTGCCAATCAAAAGCCGGTAAACAGTCTACGCGGCACTTCCATACAGCTGCGCAAGCTTATCGGGAACATTGCTCCTGTGACTAGGTGAGCTCACAACGCAAATTGCACTGCTTGAAGGCAGCTCACTGCTTGGGGAATCTGTAAGGCAGCCGATCATTGTGGACCTACATCAGCTCCTTAAAGGAAGCATCGGGCGTTAAATGGTGCAACAAATTTCACCTTTAGGGAAATTTCTGTAGCACCCACAGCAGCAAGGAGATGAAATAATGGAAGTCTTTATGACTCTAAACATACAGGAGACTGCAGAAAAAATGAGTGCCAGTTTTTCCTGTCAACAACAACAACTTGAATTTATATTGCGCCTTTAATGTAGTAAAACATCCCAAGGTGCTTCACAGGAGCGATATCGAGTGACACCGAGCCACATAAGGAGATATGAGAGCAGATGAGGTAGGTTTTAATGAGTGTCATAAAGGAGGAAAGAGAGATGGAAAGGTTTAGAGAAGGAATTCCAGTGCTTGGCGCCTCGGCAGTTGAAGGCACGGCCACCAATGGTGGAGCAGAGGCCAAAATTGGAGGAGCACAGATATCTTGGAAGTTTGTAGGCTGGAGGAGGTTACAGAGATAGGGAGGGGTGAGGACTTGGAGGGATTCAAAAACAAGGATATGAATTTTAAAATTGAGGCGTGGCTTTATCAGGAGCCAATGTAGGTCAATGAGCACTGGGGTGATGAGTGGACGGGACTTGGTGCGAGTTAGGAGACAGGCAGCAGAGTTTTGTATTATGTCAATTTATGGAGGGTGGAAGATGGAAGGTCGGCCAGGATTGCGTTGGAATAGTCCAGTCTAGAGGTAACAAAGTCATGGAGGAATGCTTCAGTAGCAAATGAGCTGAGGATCACGATAAATACTGCGGAAATGGCCACCTCCCGACCTGTACTGCCCATGGCTGTGGGCAGGTTGAGGATTAGTGATAGCAACATGGGTTAAGACGAAAATGGCATTGGGGGAAGTACTGACAATGTAATTTGACTCCTACTTCCATACCCGAGGCCCTGACTATCCAGTGGGAGTGCTGCCTTCTTAAATCAAGGTCCACCCAAATATCATAGAATCATAGAAGTTTACAGCATGGAAGGAGGCCATTCTGGCCCATCATGTCCATGCCAGCCAATAAGAGGCTATTCAGCCTAATCCCACTTTCCAGCTCTAGGTCCATAACCATGCAGGTTATGGCACTTCAGATGCACATCCAAGTACTTTTTAAGTGTGGTAAGGCAGTGAGTTCCAGACCCCCACAACCCTCTGCGTGAAGGAATTTCCCCTCAAATCCCCTCTAAACCTTCTACAAATTTCTTTAAATTTATGCCCCCTGGTTGTTGACCCCTCTGCTAAGTGAAATAGGCCCTTTCTATCCATTATATCTGGGTCACTCATAATTTTATACACCTCAAATATTGGAAGGGGTTAAGTCAGTGGGACTTTTTTCTCCAATATTGCTCCTTTTACTGACTGTTTTCAGATGTAAACGGGTCAGTAGAAAGAGGAAAATCAGTCCCAATATTGTAGGTAAAACCTGTGATTCATGTTAACAAATCATTCTGCCCTCATTGAGAATTACATATGTCATATAAAAGTACTGCCTCTAATATCTTTGTCGTAAGCCAGTGAATATTTTCATCAAGGATTCAGCTTAATCTGGGTCATGTATTTTTATTCTAGTTATTTTATTCTGGTTATCTAAAAATCCAATTGTGTGAACTGTACTAATTGAGATGCACTTTAGTGAGACAAAGCCTGATGCAAATCATTAAGTTGTTTTATTTTACAGACAGTCAGCGAATATACAAAGTAAGGGGGAGAAATTGGCCTCCTTTGCGCCTCCTATTAGTGCCTCCAGAGGGGCGATAACGGGGCGCTACCGGCTCTGCGACCGGGTGCGGCGAGAGTACCGATGCCCGCGAATTTGCCATGAAGGTTTGCGGCGGTGGTAACCCCCAGCGCCACGATCTTCTGCGTCTCGGAGATCGTGGCGTCATCTGGCTGTGCAGCGCCCCGGTAGCGCCCCAGATGTGAACTTTGGTTCCGTCCCCTGCAACATTGCCGGGCATCAACACCGGCAGCTGCAGGTGGTATTGTAAGTGAGGCAAGCCGCAATTTCAAGCCCTAACTGTTCAAGTAAAACCCATTTCCTTCGCTCAATCACATTTCTCTCTGTGTCCATATGAATGTGCATTTTGGTTGCCATTCCAGACACAAACCCATTACTTCTATCTCCTTTTCCTTCTCTTTTGGTGCCTTTTGAGCCCTTCTCTCCCATCTCCTTCTTTTCCTGTCACCCAGTTATGCACCTTTTATTTCTCCCCTCTTGGGTACTTTGGTGCCACCCATTCCTACCCCAACCCATGATTACTACTCTGCCGCCCTACTCTCCTGCCACTATCCCTGGTTTGAATCCACCGAAAATAAGTCCACGACTACCATCTCTTGCATTCTTCAAAGGACACATCAAGGTACCTGTCACAGCAACCTCGACTGCCCCATTTTCCTCTCCTGCCAACCTGCCTGCCCAGCGTGCCAGTGGATGACAAGAGCTATTTGTTTGTGAGTCAACGGACATTTTGGACGGAAATGGGGAGAGGGGCAAAAAGGTCAGTGAGTTACAGGCAATAGGCAATTTATGCACCAGAGGCTATTCTGTATGGGCGGCTTCCATTTCTGTGTGATGGGGATTGATATGTCCTTACTATACAGTATAAATGCACACGAGGCCCATACTTCAGAGAAGGTCACTCTGTGACCAGTTACCTTTATTACCAAGACCTCAAGTGATGAAGGTGGGTGGGGCTTCCCCTTTAATACCTGAAAGTCCAGGTTAGA
Organism: Pristiophorus japonicus; assembly: GCF_044704955.1. Classification (NCBI taxonomy): domain Eukaryota; kingdom Metazoa; phylum Chordata; class Chondrichthyes; family Pristiophoridae; genus Pristiophorus; species Pristiophorus japonicus. The sequence goes on along the minus strand of NC_091986.1, from coordinate 167,292,161 downwards.
AGTGTCTCCCACAAGTGCACCTCTTGTGGTCAATGTTCTCAAGGTGTACAACTTAGGTCAGCTTATACATGGGTTACAATGATAGTTGAATACATGACATCACCTCCCCGCCAAAGTCTTATTGGGATCACAGGTTAAGTCTCTCTGGTGGTTTACGCTCCTTTGTAGAGCGCCTGAGTTGGGGCTCCGGTTGTTGGGCGCTGGCCTGAGTGTCTGCTGTTTGCAGTGTCTCAGGTGTGTCCGGACTGCCCACAGTGACTGGGCTCTCCTCCACTTGGTTCCAGCGTTCGGTCACCTGTGGTGGAGTAAACTCTACGTCATGTTCTTCCTCTGCTTCTTCTATGGGGTTGCTGAACCTCCTTTTAGTTTGATCCACGTGTTTACGGCAGATTTGTCCATTGGTAAGTTTAACTACCAAAACCCTATTCCCCTCTTTGGCAATCACAGTGCCTGCAAGCCATTTGGGCCCTGCAGCGTAATTAAGGACAAAAACAGGGTCATTGACATCAATACATCACGCCCACGCATTCCTGTCATGGTAGTCACATTGTGACTGACGCCTGCTCTCAACAATTTCTTTAATAGTAGGGTATATAAGGGATAACCTGGTTTTGAGCGTCCTTTTCATTAGCAGCTCTGCGGGTGGAACCCCTGTGAGCGAGTGTGGTCGGGATCTATTGGCCAACAGGAGGCGTGATAAGTGGCTTTGTAGGGAACCCCCTTGGATTCTGAACATCCCCTGTTGATTATCTGCACTGCTCGTTCCGCCTAGCCATTTGAGGCCGGCTTGAACGGTGCCGTTCTGACATGGTTGATTCCATTGCCTGCCATGAAGTTCTGGAATTCAGTGCTTGTGATGCACGGGCCATTGTCGCTGACCAAGACATCCGGTAGATCATGGGCGGCGAACATTGTCCGTAGACTTTCTACCGTGGCAGATGATGTGCTTGAATTTAAAATGGCACACTCAATCCATTTGGAGTAAGCGTCCACTACAACCAAAAACATTTTTCCCATGAAAGGACCTGTGTAGTCCACATGGATGCCTGACCATGGCTTGGCGGGCCAGGACCAGGGGCTAAGGGGGGCTTCCCTAGGTGCGTTGCCCAGCTGAGCACACGTGTTGCACCTGCGAACACAAAGTTCCAGGTCTGCATTTATCCCTGGCCACCAAATGTGTGACCTGGCAATTGCCTTCATCATGACAATGCCCGGGTGCTCATTGTGAAGTTCTCTGATAAACACCTCTCTGTCCATCTGGGGCGTGACTATTTGATTTCCCCACAGTAGGCAATTGGCCTGAATCGAGAGTTTATCCTTGCGCCTATGAAATGGTTTAAATTCCTCAGGGCATGCCCAGTATGTGGCTGCCCAGTCCCCATTCAGGACACATTTCTTAACTAAAGACAGTAGTGGGTCTTTATTTGTCCAGACTTTAATTTGACGGGCTGTCAGAGGTGAGCCTTCGCTTTTGAAAGCTTCAACAGCCATGACCATCTCAGCATCATGCTCAGTTGTCCCCTCTGTGGTGGCTAGTGGGAGCCTGCTGAGTGCATCGGTGCAGTTTTCAGTGCCCGGTCTGTGCCAAATTGTGTAGTCATAAGCGGCTAACGTAAGTGCCCACCTCTGTATGCGGGCCGATGCATTCGCATTTATGGCCTTGTTGTTGGCCAAAAGGGACGTTAGAGGTTTGTGATCTGTCTCCAGCTCAAATTTCCTGCCAAACAGGTACTGGTGCATTTTTCTTACTGCATATACACATGCTAGCGCTTCCTTTTCTACCATCCCATAGCCCCTTTCTGCCTGGGACAGACTTCTGGAGGCATAAGCTACCGGCTGCAACACACATCCGACCCCATAGGACGACGCATCGCACGTTAAAACAAGTTTCTTACACAGGTCATATAACGTTAACAGTTTGCTGGAGCATAACAAATTGCGTGCTCTATTAAAAGCCCTTTCCTGGCTGTCCCCCAGACCCAATCGCGACCTTTGCATAGGAGCATGTGTAGCGGCTCTAACAGCGTGCTCAATTTGGGAAGAAAGTTACCAAAATAGTTCAGGAACCCCAGGAACGAACGCAGCTCCGTTGTGTTATGGGGTCTGGGTGCTCTCTGGATCGCTTCCGTTTTGGACGCAGTGGGTCTGATCCCGTCTGCTGCTACCCTCCTCCCCAGGAATTCTACCTCTGGAGCTAAGAAGATGCACTTCGCCTTTTTCAGTTGCAGCCCTACCCGGTCCAGTCTGCGTAGCACCTCCTCCAGGTTGTGGAGGTGTTCTTCAGTATTGCGACCCGCGATGGGGATGTCGTCTTGAAAAACCACCGTCCTTGGAATCGACTTGAGGAGGCTTTCCATATTTCGCTGAAAGATCGCAGCGGCCAAATGAATCCCGAACGGACATCTGTTATACTCAAACAACCCCTTGTGTGTCGTGATGGTGGTCAGCTTCTTCGACTGATTCTTCAGCTCCTGGGTCATGTAAGCTGAGGTCAGGGTCCAATTTTGAAAAAAGTTTGCCATCGGATAGCGTCGCAAGGAGGTCCTCCGCTCTCGGTAGCGGGTACTGGTCTTGGAGTGACTCCCGATTGATGGTGGCCTTGTAATCGCCACATATCCTGACCGACCCATCCGCCGAGCACCGGCATGATCGGGCTCGCCCAGTCACTGAATTCGACTGGCGAGATGATGCCTTCCCTCAGCAGGCGGTCCAATTCGCATTCTATCTTTTCCCGCATCACGTACGGCACCGCTGTGGCCTTGTGGTGTACTGGCCTGGCGTCCGGGTTTATGTGAATCACTACCTTGGCCCCCATGAAAGTGCCGGTGCTGGGTTGAAATAATGGGCCCAAGTTTCCACAGGATAAAAAACGGGCGCCCCTCTGAGCTGGGTGCCCGTTTTTCGCGCCTAAAACGGCGTCAGACAAAAAAACGCGCTATTCTCGAGCGCTTTGCAGCTCCTTGTCTGTTTGGCGTGGCGCCCAGGGGGGCGGAGCCTACACTCGCGCCGATTTTGTAAGTGGGAGGGGGCGGGTACTATTTAAATTAGTTTTTTTCCTGCCGGCAACGCTGCGCGTGCGCGTTGGAGCATTCGCGCATGCTCAGTGTGAATAAAACATTGTCACTCGGCCAATTTTGTAGTTCTTTGTAGCTGTTGAATTTTTGAACATTTTTTAATAAAAGCACATTGCCATCAGCACATCAGCACTGAGGCTACTCTTCTCACTGTCTCCTCCCCCTCCCTCCCCTCCCCTCCACGGCAACAAACAGCTGTCTCCTTCCCCTCCCTCCCCTCCACGGCAACAAACCGCTGTCTCCTTCCCCTCCCTCCCCTCCGCGGCAACAAACCGCTGTCTCCTTCCCCTCCCTCCCCTCCACGGCAACAAACCGCTGTCTCCTTCCCCTCCCTCCCCTCCGCGGCAACAAACCGCTGTCTCCTTCCCCTCCCTCCCCTCCGCGGCAACAAACCGCTGTCTCCTCTCCCTCCCTCCCCTCCGCGGCGGCAACAAACCGCTGTCTCCTTCCCCTCCCTCCCCTCCCCTCCGCGACAACAAACCGCTGTCTCCTCCCCCTCCCTCCCCTCCGCGGCGGCAACAAACCGCTGTCTCCTTCCCCTCCCTCCCCTCCCCTCCGCGACAACAAACCGCTGTCTCCTTCCCCTCCCTCCCCTCCGCGGCGGCAACAAACCGCTGTCTCCTTCCCCTCCCTCCCCTCCGCAGCAACAAACGGCGGTTTCCTCCCGCGGGAACGAACGATGGCTGAAGCACTTTCACACAGGTAGGAAGATGGTTTATTTAATCTTTTTTTTGCTTATAAATGTTTATTCAGGTTGGATTTATTTGTATAATATTTGTATAAATATAAATAAGGATTGATTGTAGGATTTAATGACTTCCCTTCCCCCTCCCCCCTCCCACCTCGTTCTGGACGCCTAATTTGTAACCTGCGCCTGATTTTTTAATGTGTAGAACAGGTTTTTTCAGTTCTACAAAAATCTTCACTTGCTCCATTCTACTTTAGTTTGGAGTACGTTTTCACTGTGGAAACTTTGAAATCAGGCGTCAGTGGCCGGACACACCCCCTTTTGAAGAAAAAATTCTGTTCCAAAGTAGAACTGTTCTACCTCACTAGAACTGCAGAAAAAAAAATGTGGAGAATTGCGATTTCTAAGATAGTCCGTTCTCCCACCAGTTGCTCCTAAAAATCAGGCGCAAATCATGTGGAAACTTGGGCCCAATGAGTCAAATTTGTCCAGGACCTGTGAGCATGATACGCGCTCCACAGAAGAAATTGCATTGACATCGCCCGATTTCCAGTTCATGACAGCAAGCCAACTCCTCCCCAGTAGTGCGGGACCGTCTCCCAGGACAATCCAGAGTGACAACCTGTTCTCCGAATCTTTGTGGGTCATGACTACCGTGGCGTTGCCTAGCACCGGAATTAACTCCTTTGTAATATGTCCGTAGCTGTGCGTCAATCGGCAATAATTTTGGCCTCCTTGCCTTAGACACCCACAACCTTTTGAACTGTTTGATACTCATCAGGGACTGGCTGGCCCCCGTGTCTAGCTCCATTAATACTGGGATGCCATTGAGGAGCACTTTCATCATTATCGGTGGCGTCCTGGTATATGAATTGTATATGTGCTCCACATGAACTCGCTGAACTTCAGCTTCCAGCAATTTCCCCCAGTATTCATTTGGCTTCGTAGGGTTTACATCGGGCCCGTCCTCCTCGTACATCAACCTGGCTGCAGGCTTCCTGCACATACGTGCCAAGTGACCGCTGACGTTGCAGTTTCTGCAGGTATATTGCTGATACTGCAAGCTCTGGCTGGATGTTTGCCCCCATACCTCCAGCATGAGCTGGAGGCCCCATTGTTGGAAAGAAAAGGTCCATTACCAGTCGATCGTCTCTGACTGTCTCTGTAACTGTCCTTAAGCGCACCTTAACAGGTGTTGATGGCCCCATTACTGGCCGCATTTTCCATTGCGATGGCATGAATCGCCGTTCAGCTAGCTATTGTGTTTGTTGAATTCCCCCTCTGGGTTTGACTACATGCTGGGGCATGTCCGATTGCCCTTGTGTGCCTAGAGAACAGTGTGCCGCGTTAACAATGTCGACTCCCTGGTCGTTTGCCGCATTTGAGCCAAGATTTTTGTCATACATCATTCTGGTCTCTTCCTCCCCTGAGATAAATGTCTGGGCTATCAGAGCCGCTGCTTCCAAGGTCAAGTCTTTGGTCTCAATCAGTTTCCTGAAAACCCCAGCGTGCCCGATGCCCTTAATATAAAAGTCTTGCAGCATCTCCGCTCTGCATGCAATTGGGAACTTACATAGGCTGGCCAGTCGCCGGAGATCTGCCACGAAGTCTGGAACTCTTTGCCCTTCTCGCCGCCGGTGCGTGTAAAACCGGTGTCTTGCCATGTTTAAGGTGTTCCCCGATCAACTTACTGAGCTCTTCGAACGTCTTGTCCGCTGGCTTCTCTGGCGCTCGAAGGTCCTTCATCAGGGAGTATGTTCTGGATCCACAAATCGTCAGGAGATGAGCCCTGCGTTTGTCGGCCGAATCCTGTCCCAACCATTCCTTAGTGACAAAACTTTGCTGTAGTCTCTCAATAAAGTCGTCCCAATCATCACCAACACAGTACCTCTCTTCTGTGCTGCTAGTGGCCATGCTCGCGTGGTTTAAATCCCAGTTTCTCATCGCCAATGATATGTCCTTACTATACAGTATAATGCACACGAGGCCCATACTTCAGAGAAGGTCACTCTGTGACCAGTTACCTTTATTACCAAGACCTCAAGTGATGAAGGTGGGTGGAGCTTCCCCTTTTATACCTGAAAATCCAGATTAGGAGTATCTCCCATAAGTGCACCCCTTGTGGTCAATGTTCTCAAGGTGTACAATTTAGGTCAGCTTATACATGGGTTACAATGATAGTTGAACACATGAGAGGGTTAATCAGATTTTTGAGTATGGGGGGTTTAAATTTTTTGTACGTGGGTGACTTGAATTTTTATGTCAGTGTCATGGGAATAGTGAACAAGGTTTTGCCAAAAACTCATCAATCCTGTGATTTGTATTTTTGGATGTATTTTGTTTAAATGTTGTGAGTCACCTTGAAAGTTTAATTTTCTAAATATTTAACTTTCTCATGTGAATCATGAATATTAATAAAGTAAAATCCTACACTCATGGGACTTGCATGTGACTTGCAAGTGCAGGCAATGCTGATATTGCGAAAGTGTGTGTGAATATTTCTCCAAAATCTGTGAAAATGTTCAATTAGAAAAAAAAGTGATTGTGTTGGACGTGGTGTTTAATCAGGATTCTGGCTGATCCCAAAGCATTTTAATTATATTTGAAGCAGTCATTAGTTGTGGCACATGGATCTGGGTCCCTGTTGCAAAGACTTGGAACCCCTGTGCTTGAGATTATGTCCAACTACCTAGGGAGGGTGTGACAAGTCAGGGAGAGATTTCAGATTATAACCCTTTTAGTAATTCTGATGAGACACTTAAGAGGCCACATTGTCAAGTAGCTAGGGTCATTAACTTTTACAGACCACCTGCAGTAGGTTATCAGAGACTGCAAAAGTGGGTCACTACATATCATGTATGTACTTTTGGGATCACTAGCCACTAGATGGCGTCACTGTTGGAGGCCATTGGGCTGCATGCACGTGTGTGCAGCCCAAGTATAAAAGGCCAGCCATTTTGTATATTAGTCACTTTGGGCCTTAATAAAGCAGAGCCAAGGTCATACCTCTTCGAGTTAAACAATACTCAGTCTAACAGTTATTGCATACACAACATTTGGCGACGATGCAACAAGAACCTTTGCATGCAAAAATGAGCACAATTGGATTGTTGGAGCGATTTGTGGAAGGAGAAGATTGGGCAGACTTTGTGAGCCATTTGAGCCAGTTCTTCATGGCCAACAAAATGGAGGAGGTTGGTGACGCAGATCGGCGCTGGGCGGTGTTCCTCACAGTTTGCGGTCCAAAAATTTATGGTCTGATAAAGAATCTACTCCTGCCTGTGAGTCCAACAGAGAAGACGTATGAAGAATTGTGTACACTGGAACAGGACCACCTTAAGCCAGACGAAGGCATCATCATCTCGAGATACAGATTTTACATGCACGTTCGCTCAGAGGGCCAGAATGCGGTGGAATTTGTTGCCGACCTGAGATGTCTAGTGGGACCATATAAGTTTGGGGCTGTGTTGGCAGACATACTGCGGGACTTCTTTGTAATCGGCATCAACCACGAGGTGATCCTGTGTAAACTACTGGCGGTGGAGACGTTGGACTTGAACAGGGCCTGAAAAATTGAAACTCGGCAAGTATTGTAAATATGATTGATTCGGCGTTTGGCAGAGCGGCACATGGCAGGGCCTACCCGACTGCGTATGCGAAACCTGTGGCTGCCCAAAGTCCGTCAGCGGGAATGCATCCGATTTCTTCGTGTTGGTGGTGTGGGGGAAATCATTGGCACCAGCAGTGCCGATTTAAGCAATATAGTTGCAAAGGCTGTCTGAGAGTGGGGCATCTCCGGCGCAAGTGTCCACAGATGAGCAAGTGTGCTGCGACACACCACGTGGAGGATGATGGTCAAAACTAGCGCAGATGTGGATACGCAATCCGACATACCAGAGGAGGAAGTGTATGTGGTTTGCTGGTACTGTCATGGCCAAGGAGGGCAACAAAGTATTTATTGTCAGACTCAACAGGGTCTTCTTTCCCCGCTGATTCTGACAAGCCGGTTCCCTTGGCTGTGGTTTTGCTAGATAGTAGGTAAGGACAGTGAGAATCTCGTTCATCCATTCATGCATGTCACTAATTAGATGACGAGGCATTTGGCTACCTTAAGAGAGTCATAGTTACTCCCATTAGTGGGTGAACAATCCAACGCTCGAAGTGCGTCTTCATGGCACCAGAGGTCGAATTCCTGGGGAGGAAAATTGCTGCTGACGACATCAGACCCACGGACGCGAAAACCAAGGCCATCAAGAATGCAGCAAAGCCGCAGAATGTGATGGTGCTGAGTTCATTCCTGGTTCTACTCAACTTCCTACCGGTAACTTCCTACCTAAATTGAGCACCTTATTAAAACCACTGCACATGCTGCTAAGAAAAGGCAACAACTGGGTGTGGGGTGCGTCTCAAGACAGAGCTTTTGAGAAAGCCACTAATCTGCTTTGCTCTAACAAGCTGCTGGTACATTATGACCCATGTAAATGTTTAGTATTGGCCTGTGATGCTTCGTCATATGGAATTGGTTGCATACTCCAACAAGCTAATGAGTCGGGTAAACTTCAACCAGTCGCGTATGCTTCAAAAAGTTTGTCTTAAGCGGAAAGAGCCTACAGCATGGTAGAGAAAGAAGCACTAGCCTATGTGTATGGAGTCAAAAAGATGCATCAGTACCTGTTTGGTCTTCGGTTTGAACTGGAGACAGATCACAAGCCACTCATTTCACTGTTCTCTGAAAACAAAGGTATCAATACCAATGCTTCATCCCGCATCCAGAGGTAGGCGCTGACATTATCTGCTTATGATTATGTCATTCGCCATAGACCTGGCACCAAGAATTGTGCGAATGCTTTGAGCTGCCTGTTGTTGCCCACACCGGAGATGGAAACGCCACAACCGGCGGACCTATTGTTAGTTATGGATGCTTTCGAGAGTGAAGGAACTCCTGTCACGGCTCAACAAGTTAAGACCTGGACCAGGCAGGACCTGATTTTATCGATGGTGAAGAGTTGCATCCTCAAAGGTGATTGGTCTGCCATACCCAAGCAAATGTGCGAGGAGACCAACCCTTACATTCGTCGCAAAGACGAACTGTCTATTCAGTCAGATTGTATACTGTGAGGCAATTGTGTGGGCCAAGAAAGGGAGAGAGAAATTTGTACGTGAGCTACATAGCACATATCCCGGCATTGTAATGATGAAAGCCATCGCCAGGTCTCATGTATGGTGGCCGGGAATTGACTCTGAGCTGGAATCATGTGTGCATCAGTGCAACACTTGCATGCAGCTCAGCAAAGCACCAGCGGAATCGCCGCTGTGTCTGTGGTCGTGGCCGTCCAAACCATAGTCCAGGATCCACATAGACTTTGCAGGTCTCTTCCTGGGGAAGGTGTTTTTAGTTGTGGTGGATGCATATTCGAAGTGGATAGAGTGTATAATCATGTCATCCAGCACATCCACAGCTACCATTAAGAATCTCAGTGTCATGTTCGCGACACATGGTCTGCCTGACATCATTGTTAGCGACAACGGATCGTGCTTCACCAGTCAGGAGTTTCAAGAGTTCATGAAACTCAATGGTATCAAACATGTAAGGTCAGCACCGTTCAAATCTGCATCCAATGGGCAGGCCGAACGTGCAGTACAAATCATAAAGCAGAGTATGAAGCGAGTAACCCAAGGGTCACGGCAGACCCGCCTGTCTTGCATACTGCTTAGTTACAGGACAAGACCACACACGCTTACCGGGGTCTCGCCTGCTGAACTAATGATGAAGAGAGGTCTTAAGGCCAAGCTATGTCTTATACACCCTGACTTGAATAATCATGTTGAATATAGAAGACAAAGTCAGCAAGGGTATCACGATCGTGCAGCTGTGTCACGCGATATTTCTGTAAATGATCCTGTATATGTTCTGAATAATGGTCTGGGTCCCAAGTGGATCGCTGGTACTGTCATGGCCAAGGAGGGCAACAGAATATTTATTGTCAAGCTCAAAAATGGGCAAACATGCAGGAAACATATGGATCAGACAAAGCTGCGGCACACAGACAAACCGGAACAGTTGGAGGAAGAGACAATCGACGACCAACCAACCCACCCCCAGTCATCAGAGGACTCAGTGGTCATCAGTGAATCGGGACCTTCAATCACTGACATGTTCAATGAAAATGGACTTTCAATCCCTGACATGGCCATTGCCACTCCCACCTGGTCAGCCACCCAGCCACCAGTCACAATAGAATCTGAACACTCACCCAAGGCTGGAGTTAAACTGAGACGGTTAACCTGGGAGCGTAAAACACCGGACCGCTTCAATTTGTAAAAGACTTAATATCTCAGAGGTGGGTATTGTCATGTATGTATTTTTGGGATCACTAGCCACTAGATGGCGTCACTAGTGGAGGCCATTGGGCTGCACACACGTGTGTGCAGCCCAAGTATAAAAGGCCAGCCATTTTGTATATTAGTCACTTTGAGCCTTAATAAAGCAGAGCCAAGATCATACCTCTTGGAGTTAAACAGTACTCAGTCTAACAGTTATTGCATACACAACACTACGTCTATTGGATTAGTTCTATTCTATTACATTAGTAGGAAGTTATGTTAAACATGAAAAGAAGGATGTTTGAGGAACATCACACCTACATGCAACCACGGAGGCCGGTCTCTGTGGATTTAAGCAACTGACAGGTGTAGCTCTCGAGTCGACAGCTCTGAAGTCTGCAGCAGACCCTTCACCTTAGAAGCAACCAGGGAACAGTTTCTGCCTCTACCTCCACGGAAGCACAGACTGCAACTCTGGTGGCAATAAGGGAGTGAATAGACCCACCCTGCATACTGGATTCCAAATCATGGTGACTGCAATGCATGCTGCTATCTATCAGGACTTGCAGGATTTGATAGCTGCCATTAGACAGGTGTTTTGCTGAGTAGTGAGATACATGTACAGGACTCAGTGAAATAGTGATGACTAGAGTCCATCTGCCTGATACTGGCATCTTCGAGGACAGCACTACATAGGAACAGTAGCAGGCCATTCAAACCACGAGCCTCTTCTGTCGTTCTATTAGACCATGATTGATTTGTACCTCAATTCCATTTGCCTGGCTTTGCTCCATATCCCTTGATCTCCTTACCTAACAAAAATCTATCGATCTCAGCCTTGAATGTTTCAATTGTCCTAGCACCCATAGCCTTTTGATGGAGGATGTTCCATATTTCCACTACCCTTTGCCTTCCTCCTCAGAGCCCTATATCAATGGAACATGCGACACAACACCAGGTTGCCCAGGAACAAGTTCCAGAGATGCTACCAGAAGCAAACTATCCTGAGAGGAGGGCCACCTCAGACCCAGGAGCTGTTTGTAGAGCATGAGCAGCCAACACCTCTCGTGATACTAGCCCTCCAGTTACACCCAGGAGAAGCATTAGAATAAGTGAAAGGCATGTGTACCCATCCTGGGGAAGCAAGTGTTAGGAACGAGTAGGTTAGCTTGTGTTTATGTTTGACTTTATTGCAATAAATAACAATAGAATGTGAAAATCTATCAGTGGTCTTGCACTGTCAGAGATAATGAAAAGCAGCACTAGGTCTGTGCAGGCAGAATGGCAAAAAATCCCAGCTGCAGAAATCTCTAGTGAAACTCGCCATGCTCTTCAGGTTCAGAAACTCCTCACTTCCACCTGTCGCAGCTGATCCTCGTAATAGCTGCACCTTATAATTCTTGGTCAAAGTTACCTCAAGTGCTTTGCAAGTGTAAATGCAGGAGACTCAGAACTACAGTGCCACTGGTCTTCATTATCATATATTTAAATACAACCTCTGCAGTCCTGCCACATCAATGGTGATGGACAATTAAACAAGTAACGGGAGGAGGAGGCTCCATGAATATCCCCATCTTCAATGATGGCGGAGCCCAGCTCGCGAGTGCAAAAGACAAGGCTGAAGCATTTACAACCATTTTCAGCCAGAAGTGCAGAGTAAGTGATCCATATCAGCCTCCTCCTGAGGTCCCCAACATCACAGAAGCCAGTCTTCAGCCAATTCGATTCACTCCACTGAGCGCACTGGATACAACAAAGGCTAAGGGCCCTGACAACGTCCCAGCTGTCATGCTGAAGACTTGTGCTGCAGAATTAGCTTTGCTTCTAGCCAAACTGTTCCAGTACAGCTGCAACACTGGCATCTACCCAACAAACTGCCGAGGTATGTCCTGTCCACAAAAAGCAGGACCAATCCAATCTGGCCAATTACTGCCCCATCAGCCTACCCTAAATCATCAGGAAAGTGATTGAAGGTGTCCAACAGTGCTATCAAGTGGCACTTACTCACCAATAACCTGCTCACTAATGCTCAGTTTGGGTTCCGCCGGGACCACTCAGCTCCAGAACTCATAACAGTCTTGGTCCAAACATGGACAAAAGAGCTGAATTCCAGAACTTAGGTAAAAGTAACTGTCCTTGACATCAAGGCAACATTTGACCAAGTGTGGCATCAAGGAGCCCTAGTAAAATTGAAATCAATGGGAATTAGGGGGAAAACTTCCACTGGTTGGAGGCATACCTATCACAAAGGAAGATGGTTGTGATGGTTGGAGGTCAATTATCTCAGCCCCAGGACATCGCTGCAGGAGTTAGAAACATAGAAACATAGAAAATAGGTGCAGGAGTAGGCCATTCGGCCCTTCGAGCCTGCAACGCCATTCAATAAGATCATGGCTGATCATTCCCTCAGTACCCCTTTCCTGCTTTCTCTCCATACCCCTTGATCCCCTTAGCTGTAAGGGCCATATCTAACTCCCTCTTGAATATATCCAATGAACTGGCATCAACAACTCACTGCGGCAGGGAATTCCACAGGTTAACAACTCTCTGAGTGAAGAAGTTTCTCCTCATCTCAGTCCTAAATGACCTACCTCTTATCCTAAGACTATGTCCCCTGGTTCTGGACTTCCCCAACATCGGGAACATTCTTCCCGCATCTAACCTGTCCAGTCCCGTCAGAATTTTATACGTTTCTATGAGATCCCCTCTCATCCTTCGAAACTCCAGTGAATAAAGGCCCGGTTGATCCAGCCTCTCCTCATATGACAGTCCAGCCATCCCTGGAATCAATCTGGTGAACCTTCGCTGCACTCCCTCAATAGCAAGAACATCCTTCCTCAGATTAGGAGACCAAAACTGAACACAATATTCCAGGTGAGGCCTCACTAAGGCCCTGTACAACTGCAGTAAGATCTCCCTGCTCCTATATTCAAATCCCCTAGCTATGAAGGCCAACATACCATTTGCCTTCTTCACGCCTGCTGTACCTGCATGCCCACTTTCAGTGACTGATGAACCATGACACCCAGGTCTCATTGCACCGCCCCTTTTCCTAATCTGCTGCCATTCAGATAACATTCTGCCTTCGTGTTTTTGCCCCGAAAATGGATAACCTCACATTTATCCACATTATACTGCATCTGCCCACTCACCTAACCTGTCCAAGTCACCCTGCAGTCTCTTAGTGTCCTCCTCACAGCTCACACCCAGTTTAGTGTCATCTGCAAACTTGGAGATATTACACTCAATTCGTTCATTTAAATCGTTAATCTATGTTGTAAAGAGCTGGGATCCCAGCACTGAGCCCTGCGGCACTCCAGTAGTCACTGCCTGCCATTCTGAAAAGGACCCATTTATCCCGACTTTCTGCTTCCTGCCTGCCAATCAGTTCTCCATCCACGTCAGTACATTACCCCCAATACCATGTGCTTTGATTTTGTACACCAATCTCTTGTGCGGGACCTTGTCAAAAGCCTTTTGAAAGTCCAAATACACCACATCCACTGGTTCTCCCTTGTCCACTCTACTAGTTACAGCCTCAAAAAATTCGAGAAGATTCGTCAAGCATGATTTCCCTTTCATAAATCCATGCTGACTTGGACCGATCCTGTTACTGCTTTCCAAATGCGCTGCTATTTCATCCTTAATGATTGATTCCAACATTTTCCCTACTACTGAGGTCAGGCTAACCGGTCTATAATTACCCGTTTTCTCTCTCCCTCCTTTTTTAAAAAGTGGTGTTACATTAGCTACCTACCAGTCCATAGGAACTGATCCAGAGTCGATAGACTGTTGGAAAATGATCACCAATGCATCCACTATTTCTAGGGCCACTTCATTAAGTACTCTGGGATGCAGACTATCAGGCCCCGGGGATTTATTGGCCTTCTATAACATCAATTTCCAGAACACAATTTCCCGCCTAATAAGGATATCCTTCAGTTCCTCCTTCTCACTAGACCCACTGTTCCCTAGTACATTCGGAAGGTTATTTGTGTCTTCCTTCGTGAAAACAGAACCGAAGTATTTGTTCAATTGGTCTGCCATTTCTTTGGTCCCCATTATAAATTCACCTGAATCTGACTGCAAGGCACCTACGTTTGTCTTCACTAATCTTTTTCTCTTCACATATTTATAGAAGCTTTTGCAGTCAATTTTTATGTTCCTTGCAAGCTTCCTCTCGTACTCTATTTTCCCCCTCTTAATTAAACCCTTAGTCCTCCTCTGTTGAATTCTAAATTTCTCCCAGTCCTCAGGTTTGTTGCTTTTTCTAGCCAATTTATATGCCTCTTCCTTGGTTTTAACACTATCCTTAATTTCCCTTGTTAGCCACGGTTGAGCCACCTTTCCCGTTTTGTTTTTACTCCAGACAGGGATGTACAATTGCTGAAGTTCATCCATGTGATCTTTAAATATTTGCCATTGCTTATCCACCGTCAACCGATTAAGTATCCTTTACCAATCTATTCTAGTCAATTCATGCCTCATACGGTTGAAGTTACCTTTTCTTAAGTTCAGGACCCTAGTTTCCGAATTAACTGTGTCACTCTCCATCTTAATAAAGAATTCTACCATATTATGGTCACTCTTCCCCAAGGGGCCTCGCACAACAAGATTGCTAATTCGTCCCTTCTCATTACACAGCACCCAGTCTAGGATGGCCAGCCCTCTAGTTGGTTCCTCGACATATTAAAAAAAACATAGAAACATAGAAAATAGGTGCAGGAGTAGGCCATTCGGCCCTTCGAGCCTGCACCGCCATTCAACAAGCCACGGTTGAGCCACCTTTCCCGTTTTATTTTTACTCCAGACAGGGATGTACAATTGCTGAAGTTCATCCATGTGATCTTTAAATATTTGCCATTGCTTATCCACCGTCAACCCATTAAGTATCCTTTACCAATCTATTCTAGTCAATTCATGCCTCATACGGTTGAAGTTACCTTTCCTTAAGTTCAGGACCCTAGTTTCCCAATTAACTGTGTCACTCTCCATTTTAATAAAGAATTCTACCATATTATGGTCACTCTTCCCCAAGGTGAGGTCGCCCATTTAAAACGGAGATGAGAAAGAATTTCTTCTCTCAGAGGGTCATGAATCTTCGGAATTCTCTACCCAGAGAGCTGTGAAGGCTGAGTTATTGAATATATTTAAGATGGAAATAGACAAAATTTTGAAGGATAAGGGAGTTAAAGATTATGGGGAGCGGGCAGGGAAGTGGAGTTGAGGCCAAGATCATGATCTTATTGTATGGTGGAGCAGGTTTGAGGAGCCAAATGGCCTACTCCTGCTCCTATTTCTTATGTTCTTATGTAATTCTGAGAGGGAACAACAGACTTTTGGAAATGCTAGTTGCAATAAAAAGAGATGAAAGGAGATTTACCTTTGAATAAACAAAATGGCCCTCTGCAAAATGTTAGTGAATACATCCCACTATAAAACATTAGCTTTTTCTTCCACTGATGCAGAATTAATCGGTTTACTGCAAACACATTTTCTCATTAATTAGCTTGTGCTATAATTACAAAGCAATATATAAATAGATTGTCATTTGATAAAATAAAACAAAACAAGTTGTTTGCAATTACATAGAAAAGGCAGTAGATGGCACATTAGCCATGCAAAAATTGATAAAGCTAATCAACGTAAGCCACTGTTAAAATCTGAAACGGATAACTCACTATTGGATGATGTCATATTGTATTATGTTTTCATTGAGTGCCAGTTATGGCTCAGTGTTAGCACACTTGCCTGTGAGTCAGAAGGTTGTGAGTTCAAGTCCCACTCCAGAGACTTGAGCACAAAACCCAGGCTAACACTTCAGTGCAGTAGTGAGGGACAGCTGCACTATAAGAGGTGCCATCCTTCCAATGAGATGTTAAACCGATGCCCTGTCTGACCAATCAAGTGGACGTAAGAGATCCCATGGCACTATTTTGAAGAAGAGCAGGGGAGTGTCCTGGGGCAACATTTATCCCTCAACCAACACTACAAAAAAAAGCAAATTATCTCGTCATTATCACATTGCTGTTTGTGGGAGCTTGCAAATTGGCTGCCATGTTTCCTACATTACAACAGTGACCACACTTCAAAAAGTACTTCATTGGTTTACACCAACTAGAGAGCTGTCCATCCTAGACTGGGTGTTGTGTAACGAGAGAGGATTAATTAGCAATCTTGTTGTGTGAGGCCCTTTGGGGAAGAGTGACCATAATATGGTAGAATTCTTCATTAAGATGGAGAGTGACACAATTAATTCAGAGACTAGGGTCCTGAACTTAAAGAAAGGTAACTTCGATGGTATGAGACGTGAATTGGCTAGGATAGATTGGCAAATTATACTTAAAGGGTTGACAGTGGATAGGCAATGGCAGACATTTAAAGATCACATGGATGAACTTCAACAATTGTACATCCCTGTCTGGCGTAAAAATAAAACTGGAAAGGTGGCTCAACCGTGGCTAACAAGGGAAATTAGGGATAGTGTTAAATCCAAGGAAGGGGCATATAAATTGGCCAGAAAAAGCAGCAAACCTGAGGACTGGGAGAAATTTAGAATTCAGCAGAGGAGGACAAAGGGTTTAATTAGGAGGATGAAAATAGAGTATGAGAGTAAACTTGCAGGGACCATAAAAACTGACTGCAGTCAGAATCAGGTGAATTCATAATGGGGAACAAGGAAATGGCAGACCAATTGAACAACTACTTTGGTTCTGCCTTCACTAAGGAAGACGCAAATAACCTTCCGGAAATACTACGGGACCGAGGGTCTAGCAAGAAGGAAGAACTGAAGGAAATCCTTATTAGTCAGGAAATTGTGTTAGGGAAAGTGATAGGACTGAAGGCCGATAAATCCCTAGGGCCTGATAGTCTGCATTCCAGAGTACTTAGGAAGTGGCCGTAGAAATAGTGGATGCATTGGTGGTCATTTTCCAACATTCTTTAGACTCTGGATCAGTTCCTATGGATTGGAGGGCAGCTAATGTAACACAGTTTAAAAAAAAGGAGGGAGAGAGAAATAGACTGGTTAGCCTGACATCGGTAGTGGGGAAAATATTGGAATCAATTATTAAAGATGTAATAGCAGCGCATTTGGAAAGTAGTGACAGGATCGGTCCAAGTCAGCATGGATTTATGAAAGGGAAATCATACTTGACAAATCTTCCAGAATTTTTTAAGGATGTAACTAATAGAGTGGACAAGGGAGAACCAGTGCATGTGGTGTATTTAGACTTTCAAAAGGCTTTTGACAAGGTCCCACACAAGAGTTTAGTGTGCAAAATTAAAGCACATGGTATTGGGGGTAATGTATTAATGTGGATAGAGAACTGGTTGGCAGGCGGGAAGCAAAGAGTGGGAATAAACAGGTCCTTTTCAGAATGGCAGGCAGTGACTAGTGGGGTACTGCAAGGTTCAGTGCTGGGACCCCAGCTATTTACAATATACATTAATGATTTAGACGAAGAAATTGAATGTAATATCTCCAAGTTTGCAGATGACACTAAACTGGGTGACAGTGTGAGCTGTGAGGAGGATGCTAAGAGGCTGCAGGGTGACTTGGACAGGTTAGGTGAGTGGGCAAATGCATGGCAGATGCAGTATAATGTAAATAAATGTGAGCTTATCTACTTTGGTGGCAAAAACAGGAAGGCAAAATATTACCTGAATGGTGACAGATTAGGAAAAGGGGAGGTTCAACGAGACCTGGGTGTCATGGTACATCAGTCATTGAAAGTTGGCATGCAGGTACAGCAGGCGGTGAAGAGGGCAAATGGCATGTTGGCCTTCATAGCGTGAGGATTTGAGTATAGGAGCAGGGAGGTCTTATGCAGTTGTGCAGGGCCTTGGTGAGGACACACCTTGAATATTGTGTACAGTTTTGGTCTCCTAATCAAAGGAAGGATGTTCTTGCTATTGAGGGAGTGCAGTGATTCCCGGGATGGCAAAACTGACATATGAAGAAAGACTGGATCCACTAGGCTTATATTCATTGGAATTTAGCAGAATGAGAGGGGATCTCATAGAAACTTATAAAATTCTGACGGGATTGGACAGGCTAGATGCAGGAAGAATATTCCCCATGTTGGGGAAGTCCAGAACCAGGGGTCACAGTCTAAGGATAAGGGGTAAGCCATTTAGGACTGAGATGAGGAGAAACTTCTTCACTCAGAGAATTGTGAACCTGTGGAATTCTCTACCGCAGAAAGTTGTTGAGGCCAGTTTGTTAGATATATTCAAAAGGGAGTTAGATGTGGCCCTTATGGCTAAAGGGATCAAGGGGTATGGAGAGAAAGCAGAAATGGGGTACTGAAGTTGCAAAAATGATCAGCCATGATCATATTGAATGGTGGTGCAGGCTCGAAGGGCCGAATGGCCTAATCCTGCACCTATCTTCTATGTTTCTATGTTTCTAAAGCATTTTAGGATGTCCTGAGATTATGAAAGACTCTATAGAAATGCGAGTCTTATTTTTAATTGCTAACTTTCATTTTATATTAAGTTCATCATAGTACAAAAAATGTAACACGCAGTTGTTAATCCACTGAATTGTACCATGTCTATTCTTAGATAATATTACAGTAGACAAAATGTTCTTTTGCTCATGTGAAAGGAGAAAATTCAGATCTGTGCAAAACTCTAGCGAGACATTTGCTCTCGTTTGCACCTGGGAATACTTAGGGGTCAAAATTTGGGACTGCCATTTTTGAGGTAGTGACACCACCTGAATGGTGATTTTACTGCTTCAAATTGCCATATTCAGTATTTTCCCCCAAAGATGAGAGTGCAGCACTAAAAGAGATGTTGCACAGTTGTCCTCCGGCACCATTGGAGCAGTAGCTCAAGAGGCCTACACAATTTTCCGGTGGTAAGCTGCCGGCATCCTAACGAATAAAAATGAAAAAAAAGAGTTTGTGCAAATTTATTTGACCGACATCCACACTTCCTCACTGTTGCCATAAATAAATATATGCTAAAAAAAAATAAACGTAACAACTTCCTTTACTCTCGGGACGATACCGTCCCGGGATCCCCGATGTACCGACAGCTTTCCCAGTTTGCCGGTAAAGCCGCCGATCCAACCTAATGTCGCAGCCGCGGCGCCAAGGGGCCGTTGCATGCTCGATGATGTCACCACGGGGGTGGCGGTAGAGCATGCAGCGGTACTGCTTGTCCCCACCGGCTAACAACATTTTTCAGGAGGCGAGGAACTTGCTCCGCTGCATCATTAAGTCCTTAGCCACCCGTTAGCTGCGCCTCTCTGGCGCTAACGGGTGGCATTACAAACTGAATTTCGACCTCTTCGTTCCTGAGATAGAAGTTGAGTGTTGTTATACCGGCTATCTATACCCTTTCATTACCAAGATTCTGCCAGAGGACCGGGTCCCCTCTAAAATAATGGAGAATATCGTGGGCTAGAAATTGCTCTCCGCTCCAAAAGGGGCCGATAATTTGAATGAAATAAATATTCACCGCCCGAATCCATTGTGTGGAGAATTGCGGGAAATTACCCTTTTTAACTTTTTTAAATCGTAGCGGCGGTGTTAGGGTGGCTGAGGGGCGGAAGTGCGTTGGGAGTGGGGCGGAAGGCGAGCGGTGTCATTAATGCCACGCTGAGCTCTGCAGCCACTTTAGTGGTGCCCATTGGGCCACCAGGAAGGACTTTGGCTGGGCCAGTGGCCCGGCACCCAACAGTGGGTGCCGTGCTGCCTGTTGGCGGCCCGGCCAAATCCATGGCCGCCATTGTTAGGCCGACTTTAGAATAGGCCGACAATTCAAATAAAATGGCGGCCGCAGCAGTGCGTCTTCCCCTTTGAAGGTGGATGTGCCGCCTGTTATATATGGAGAGTCAGACTGAACACTGTGCGCTCAAAGTAAAGTGTAACCTTAGTCTATTATTGCAGGTCTCCAGAGTACCTCTCCAACTGTGAGGCCTCCTTAAATACCTGTGCTCCAAGGGATTATGGGATCCATTGGGACTCCAGGGGATGAGCCCTCTGGTGGCTGTACAGAGTAAATGCAAGTTCATATATATAACAACACTCCCCGCCCAAAGTGTAACTATTTAGAATGTGAGTCAATCTGGGGCCCTTCTTGCCCTGATTGATCGTCTCGTTGTGAAAGCTGGTATTGTTGAATCATTTGTTGGTCCCTCGCTGGGCTGCTGTGCAGATGGCCTTGCTGGGCTGCCTGGTGTGTTGGGTCCTGCTGGGCTGCTGTGGATGATGGGTTCTGCTTCGTGGTCAACTGTGGTGCCGGTTGCCATTGGTGTGTATGTTGGGGGAATCAAAAAAAGTAGGGTCCAAGGTGGATTGCTCAGGATAGTCCATAAATCTCAGTTTGATTTGGTCCAAGTGTTTCCGGTGAATGAGTCCATTTGAAAGTTTGACCCGAAACACCCTGCTCCCCTCTTTGGCCACGACAGTGCCGGGAAGCCACTTGGGACCTTGTCCATAATTTAATACAAATACAGGATAATTGATCTCGCGTGACACATTTGCGCTATCATGGTATGTACTTTGTTGAAGCCACCTGCTCTCTACCTGTTCATGTAGATCAGGGTGAACTAACGAGAGCCTTGTCTTAAGTGCTCTTTTCATGAGCAGTTCAGCAGATGGGATCCCAGTGAGCGAGTGGGGTGTTGTGTGGTAGCTAAGCAGGAATCGGAATAGGTGAGTCTGCAGCGAACCTTCAGTTACCCTCTTCAAACCTTGCTTGATGATTTTTGCACTGGTTTAAATGGGGCAGATGTGACATGTTTGATCCCGTTATGGGTCATGAATTCTTTGAACTCAGCACTGGTAAAACATGGCCCGTTGTCGCTCACCAGGACATCAGGTAAGCCGTGAGTGGCAAACATGGCCCGCAGGCTTTCAGTAATGGGAGCGGACGTGCTAGTTGACATTATCTCACATTCAATCCACTTGGAGTACGCGACTACAAACACAAGGAACATTTTACCCGAGAACGGGCCTGCATAGTACCCTAGACCACGGTTTGGAGGGCCAAGACCATAAACTTAGTGGCGCCTGCCTGGGTACGTTGTCTACCTGCGAGCATTACATCTGTGAACTCTAAGTCCGCATCGATACCGAGCCACTACACGTGGGATCTGGCTATCGCTTTCATCATTGCGATGCCTGGGTGGATACTGTGGAGGTCATTGATAAAGGTGTCTCTGCCCTTCTTGGGGACCACTACTCGATTGCCCCACAGAAGGCAGTCTGCCTGTATAGACATTTCATCTTTGCACCACTGGAACGGCTTAATCTCTTCCTGCATTTCCACTGGGACACTGGACAAGCTCCTGTGAAGCACACAACTTTTGACTAGAGATAATAAGGGGTCCTGGCTTGTCCAGGTTTTCATCTGCCAGGCAGTGATGGGTGATTGCTCACTCTCAAATGCTTCCATAACCATGGCTAGATCTGCGGGCTGCGCCATTTCCACCCCCGTGGTGGGCAATGGCAGCCTACTGATAGCATTGGCACAGTTTTCTGTGCCTGGGCTGTGGCGGATGGCGTAGTTGTATGCAGACAACGTGAGCGCCCATCTCTGGATGCGGGCCGATGCATTGGTATTCATCCCTTTACTCTCGGAAAACAGGGATATAAGTGGCTTATGGTCAGTTTCCAATTCGAATTTTAGCCCAAACAGGTATTGATGCATTTCCTTTACCCTATAGACACATGCTAACGCTTCTTTCTCAATCATGCTGTAGGCTCTCTCAGCCTTAGACAGACTCCTGGATGCATAAGCAACCGGTTGCAATTTCCCAGAATCATTAGTTTGTTGCAATACACACCCGACGCCATATGACGACGCATCACATGCTAGTACCAAACGCTTACATGGCTCATACAACACAAGCAATTTGTTTGTGCATAACAATTTACTCGCTTTTACAAAGGCATTTTCTTGGCTTTTGCCCCAAACCCATTCATTCCCTTTTCATCGTAAAACATCCAGTGGTTCTAACAGTGTGCTAAGACCCGGTAAGAAGTTACCAAAGTAGTTCAAGAGTCCCAGAAACGACCGCAGCTCCGTCACATTCTGTGGCCTCGGTGCATTCTCGATTGCCTCCGTCTTCGCGTTGGTGGGCCTGATACCGTCCGCCGCAATCCTCCTTCCCAAGAAATCCACTTCAGGTGCCAGGAAAACACACTCCGAGCATTTTAACCTGAGCCCCACATGGTTGAGTCAACTAAGAACCTCCTCCAGGTGCTGCAGATGCTCGACTGTGTTCCGACCTGTGACCAAGATGTCGTCCTGGAAGACCATGGTGTGCGGGACCGACTTCAGTAAACTTTTCATGTTTCTCTGGAATATCGCCGCCGCTGATCGGATTCTAAACGGGCATTTGTTATAAACAAAAAGACTTTTGTGCATATTGATGCAGGTGAGGCCCTTCGATGATTCCTCCAGTTCCTGCGTCATGTAGGCTGAAGTCAAATACAGCTTCGTGAATGTCTTTCCTGCCACCAGCATTGCAAAGAGGTCGTCGGCCTTTGATAGTGGGTATTGGTCCTGCAGGGAGAAATGATTAATAGTTACATTGTAATCACCACAGATTCTGACGGTGCCATCTCCATTAAGGGCAGGAACGATCGGACTGGCCCACTCATTGAACTCAATCGGTGAAATGATGCCCTCTTTTTGCAGCCGGTCTAGCTCGATCTCCACCCTTTCTCTCATCATGTGCGGTACTGCTCTCGGCTTGTGATGGATGGGGCCGCGCCCCTGGAATTAGGTGGATCTGCACTTTTACTCCTTGGAATTTCCCGATGCCTGGTTTGAACAGTGAAAGAAATCTGTTTAAGACCTGGGCACACAAAGTGTCGTCAGCGGGCGATAGCACTCGGACATCGTCCCAGTTCCAGCGTATCTTTCTCAGCCAGCTCCTGCCGAGCAGTGTGGGACCATCGCTCGTTACCACCCACAAAGTGGTAGCTTGTGCACCGCTCCATCGTAGGAGACCTTTACGGTCATACTGCCGATCACAGGAATCAGTTCTTTTGTGTAAGTTCTTAGTTTCATGTGAACTGGAGTTAAGACTGGCCTTGAGGCCTTGTTGCACCACAATCTTTCAAAAGCCTTTTTGCCCATGATGGACTGGCTCGCGCCCGTGTCCAGCTCCATTGACACCGGGAGTCCATTTAGTTCAACATTCAGCATTATCGGGGGACAATTCGTGGTGAATGTGTGCACCCCATGTACCTCTGCCTCCTCGGTCTGAGGCTCTGGTTCGTCATGATCCTCCGTGGATCTGTCCTCCTCTGCAACATGGTGGTTTGCAGGTTTAACAGGATTTGCAGCTCGCCTGCACACTCGTTGGAGGTGTCCCATTGTTCCACAGCCCTTGCAAACGTACCCTTTGAATCGGCGTGAATGGAAACGATGATCACCCCTGCAGCGCCAACAAGGTGTTAATGGCCTTGCATTCATCACCCTTGATGGTGGACTCAGACATCTGCGGACGTGGAGCTGCAGGAATGTGTGACCTGCCCTGTATGTTGCGATTCGAAAACAATATCATTTTGTTCACAGTACTTGTAGCAGCACTTGTGTGCTGAGAGATTTGCTTTGTATTGTCACTGGTGGCAATGAACGCCTGGGCTATTGCTATGGCCTTACTCAAGGTTGAGGTCTCTACAGTCAAAAGTTTACGAAGTATGGTTTTGTGGCCAATGCCAAGTACGAAAAAGTTCCTGAGCCTGTGCTCCAAATGTCCTTCAAATTCACAATGTCTTGCAAGGCATCTTAACTCGGTGACATAACTCGCCACTTCCTGGCCTTCAGGCCTTTTGTAGGTGTAGAACCGGTACCTCGCCATCAGAACGCTTACCTTCAGGTTCAAATGCTCTCGGACCAGTGTGTACAAATCGTCGTACGATTTCTCCGTGGGTTTCGCTGGATTAAGCAGATTCTTCATGAGGCCATACGTTGGTGCCCCACAGACTGTGAGGAGTATTTCCCTTCGTTTGGCAGCATTCTCTTCCCCATCTAGCTCGTTGTCCATGAAGTATTGATCGTCGTTCCACAAAAGTTTCCCAATCATCTCCCTCCGAGAATTTCTCCAGGATGCCCACTGTTCTCTGCATCTTTGGGTTCGCTATCTGTATCTCATCACCAGTTGTTATGTATGGAAAAAGAGTCAGACTGAACACTGTGAGCTGAAAGTAAAGTGTGACCTTAGACTTTTATTGCAGGTCTCCAGAGTGTCTCCCCAACCTGTGAGGCCTCCTTAAATACCAGTGCTCCCAAGGGATTATGGGATCCCTTGGGACTCCAGGGGATGAGCCCTCTGGTGGCTGTACAGATTAAATACAAGTTCACATATATAACACCGCCCAACCATTGGCAACTTCCGGCCGGGAAAAGCTGCTGGGGACACTGAGCGGCGGCAGCTCCGCTTCCACAGGTCAATTTCCCTCGCGGGGTGGAATCCCGTTTCCGCCGCTCCCGGCCCGGCAGCAATCTTGGATGGGTCGGACCATCCACTTGCAGCTGGTTGGAAAGGCCTTACTGTCCCATTAACGCCTCTTAGAGGCAGTAATGGACGTTAAAGAGGTGGACAATTTTGGCCCCCGTGTTTATTTGGCAGAATAAGAAATTATGAAAAACAGACATAGCCAGAATATTTATTTAGTTATTATGTCCCATTAAATGTATTTGAAAAGTGAAATCAATGTAGTTTACTTCTCCCCAAGATGCTGATGCTGTAATTACTGATTCACAAACTCTAACTGAACTCTCGTTTTAAATGGGCAGTGTTTTGATTCCTGACCAAATTATGGGAAAATTTTCTCGTGGAACAACCTGTGTAACAATCTTTAAATAATGCACTACTAGTGGATCTCCTGTGGCATTGCTCGCGGTGAGCTGGAGATAGAGAGATTGATTTTGGCATGGAGTGCAGATTAGGCAGGCAGTGGGCAAGTACTGACTGTGTGCCTTTGTAACATCCTGCTCCCATCTACACAACAAACTATGCTCCATAACTTAGTGTCATCTGCATACTTGGATATACAGCTCACTATTCCTTCATCCAAGTCATTAATATATATGGTGAAAAGCTGAGGTCCCAGTATAGGTCCCTGGGGAACATCACTTGTTACATCCCACAAATTCAGAAAACATTCCCTTTATCCAAAATCTCTCTGTCTCCTACCTCCTAATCAATTACCAACCCATTTCACTAGACTATCTCCAATTCTGTGCACTTTCAGGTTTGACAATCTCCCGTACAGAACTTTATCAAATACCTTTTGGAAGTCAATGTAGACAACATCCAGACACGGCCATATCCACCATACTAGTAACCTCCTCAAAAAATTCAACTAGATTAGTCAGACATGACCTACCCATCACAAATTCATGCTGACTCTCTTTATTCTATTTATGATTGTCCAAGTCTCAGTCAGTCTGTCCCTGATGATAGATTTCAATACCTTCCCCACAAAAGATGTTAAACTGACAAGCCTATAAGTTACCTAGTTTATCTCTCCCTCACTTCTTCAATAATGGATTGACATTGTACTTCTGGAAGCTTTTAAGGCTCAAACTCTCAAGAGACTGTAGAAAAATGAGTGTCAGACATGCTGCCAGCTTTTCCTAATTGCAGTTAGTGATCCCTTTAAATAGTGCTGCAATGGCCACTTTCCAACCTGTACTGTCCGTGGTTTATGGGTGGTTTGAGGAAGTAGGGGTAGTTGCGCTGATTCACAATGCTGTTGGGGGCCTTGACAATATCAGTTGACCCCCCAATGGCATATATTTGAGGGGTCTCCGTCCATTTCCGATGGGAGGAATTGCCACTCAAATTGAGGTCCACCCAAAAATAGTAATGGATGTACCACCAGCAGTAAGTAGGCATTTATTCCCGATTTTTGTCCCACTACCACCCCGTTTGTAGGTGTAAATGAGAGGTAGCCAGACGGAAATAGATGCCACATTGTTTTATTACAAAAGCGGTCTTATTCCATGTACTGACAAATATTATTATTATTATGAGGATCACTACTCCCAGTAACACATAGTAGAGATAGTTTTCAACTTTTCCACCTGGGCAGTAATCTGGCGCTCCTCTAATTCTGCCCTCTTGAGCATCCCTGATTATAATCGCTTAACTATTCGTGGCTGTGCCTTCTGTTGTCTAAGCCCTAAGCTCTGGAATCGCCTCCCTAAACCTCTCCACTTTTCTACCTCCCTTTCCGCCTTCAACATGCTCCTTAAAACCTACCTCTTTGACCAAGCTTTTGGTCACCTGCCCTAATTTCTCCTTACACGGCTCGGTGGCAAATTTTTTGTCTCATAATACTCCTGTGAAGCGCCTTGGGACGTTTCACCACGTTAAAGGCGCTATATAAATACAAGTTGTTGGTGTTGTTCAATGTGAATGAATATTGGGCGGGTTCTACAACAGGCAGACAATTCTCTCTGTCACAATACTGCCCAGGCACCAAAGTTGAAAATTACTCCCAATGCATTTTATATGATCACTCATGCTACCCATGGAGAAAGAAAAATAGTAGCCCAAAATTCCGGCCTCCCAGGTCCGTACGGAGTGTGTAGGGAAGGCATTGCAAAAGCCGGTTTTCAGTGCATAATGCGCATGCGCTGAAAATCGGCTTTTCAGATCTGTCAAGCAGAGCGAGGACATTCGCATAGGCAAGATTGCGGTATTTACCCATATCTTGGTCCAGCGGATTTCCTGAAAACTCTTGCATCTGATAAAAGCAGGCGCATAGCCTACCTTTACAGGCATAAGAGTTTAAAAATACACAGAACCATAATAAAATAACATTTTAAAAACTAATTTTATTGTTAAAAAATACCCTCCCCACTATGGTAAGTTTATTTTAAACCATAATTTTAAAAACTTTTTTAAAAATCAGAAAAATACACTTTTTTTATAATACATAAATAACTTTCATTTAAATTAATAAAAATATGTGGTGTATTTTTTCTATTTTTTATTTGTGTTTTGCGTGTTGGGGGGGCGGATTCTCAATCATAATAATGGGAACTCCAACTTACGAAATTCCCATTATTATGAATGAGTATATTCTTTATGAGTATATACTGGATTGGCTTCCCAGAGCCATGTGACTATAGCTCCAGCCCTGCGGACGTCCTGACGTGCACGCGCTCCGACGCATAGTTGAGTGGAGGCCTCAGGACCAGGATCGCTCATGGACGCAGCAGGTTCAGATAAGTGCGCATCTTTTTAAACTTTTTTACCCGATCGCCCACAGGAAGCAGCCGACCGGGATTTCTGGGCCAGTATTTCTCCCATCTGTAACTTTTGCCCTTTTTCCCACTGTATAACTTTATTAAAATTCCACTGTTCTTCTCTTTCTATATGTGGCTCCCACACCTAGGGCCCAAATTTCCCCATGAGTTGCACCGTTTTTTTTGTGTAACTTTATTTTTCTGGTGTATCTTTTTAGTTGCAAATATGGCCATTTAATTTGCGCCAGTTTAAGTGAGTTAGTTAGGTTTTTTGTTAGGTCAGTTTTTTTTTCAAAAGGGGGCGTTCCCAGCCACTTACACCATTTATGCCAATTTGGCCACAAAAAAGTTGTACTAAACTAACTTAGGGCAGCGTCTATGTCCACTTTTGTCCGTACAGAAAGACCTTGCCTACAGTTAAGGAATCGGCACAGGTAACTACATTTAAAGCACCACCAAGCACCAAACAAAGCACAAAAAGTAATAAGCAATTAATTAACAAATAAAATAGAAGGAACCCTGCACCTAAAGCATCAAGATCAAAGTAATAAGCAATCAATAAATAACAAATAAAAAAAATAGAAGGAACCCTGCACCTAAAGCACCAAAATCAATCAGTAAATAACAAATAAAAAATAGAACTCCTACCTTGGGGAATGCAGCGGGCCGCCAATGAGGGAACCCATTTGGCCAGGGCTAGGGACAGCGGGCTTCGGCCCCTCCCACACAGCCTGCAGCACGTGTTTGCCGAAAGGGCCTGCTAGGAGCTACTGCACATGCGCGCAGACTCTAGCACACATGTTTTCAGCGCCGGGCCAAGCTCTGCACCGCCCTCCCCACTTTCTTCTGCACTACGCCAGCTCCACAGACGGCCCGAGAATAGGCCATGATCGCACGGATTTTTTTTTGCCGCTGCTTCTGATGTAAAATGTCGGTGGAGGGCTCGAAGGTGCGTCGAAAAAAACGGAGGGCCAAATTTGGGCCCCTAGTTCTTATTACATCTCTCTACATGTGCAGCTGTCATGAAGTATGCCACTCAGAAAAAGAAGAAAAATTGTGCATGATCAGAGTAATGACAAAGATTGTGCTTAGAGCTTAACTCTTTTTTCATTTCTTCTTCACGCCAACGACTTGGACATGATTAATGTTAAGGTGTTCAATTTAAAAGGGAGTTCACCAATGTTAGCAACTTTCCTCCAGCATGGAGCCTGCCGGAATTTGCTGAAGCTAAATTTTCTTGCCTTCAGGTCAAAGTTTTTTTTGCCCTGAAAGTTGCTGAAGGTGTGAGTTGATAACGGTACAGCAGGCGCAACAGGGCATCTGGGACCTTGGTGAATAATGGGACCAATGAGTTTTAAGGATTGCGAAACAAACAGCGGAAGCACTGAGAAGGAGGGTGAATTAGAGTGATTGAATTCAATGTCAAATCAGGTTCAGAAAGAGAAATAAAGAGAGGGAAAGAAAGATTGTATTAAGAGAGAGGAAAAGTTAGAAAAAAAAATTACATTTAAATTTGACATTTTTAAAATCTCCAACAATTCAATATCTGAAGGAATCAGACGCCATACTTTTAATTGTTCGCTTTCTGGGCAAGAGTGGGTGATTGACAGTCATTAACAATGATCATTTCGTTAAAGGGTACTTATGCCATTAATTACTAGACTTAACTTTCTGTGACGAGTTTAATGGACAATAATGTGCAAATCCAGCAACTTCATAAAACTCACGGGAAGGCTAAGAGCAAGATGCTGTTTTCGCAAAGTTAATGGCACGAATCTTCCAGCAAGTTATGGTGATTCACAATTCACAGGGTATCTCTCCCTTGCCACAAGTTGTAGGCCAATTTGCACATTAATAACGGCTTGCATCGTTCACATGCTGTTATTTTTTCAGCATGTTATTGAGCCAGACACTGAAAGTGTTAACCATGGGGATCAAAAACAATAAGGGAATTAGTTAACAAATCCCAGGTGCTCTCAGCAAACATTCACACCATAGATGGTTGAAATACCCCTTTATGTTGAGTTTAACATAAAGCCCAGTGCAAATAAGAACATAAGAAATAGAAGCAGGAGTCGGCCATTTGGCCGCTTGAGCCTGCTCCGTCATTCAACAAGATCATGGCTGATCTGATCTTAGCCTCAACTCCACTTTCCTGCCCACTCCCCATAACCCTTGACTCTCCTGCAGTTCAAAAATTTGTCTACCTTAAATGTATTCAATGACCCAACCTCTACAGCTCTCTGGGGTAGAGAATTCCAAAGATTCACAACCTTCTGAGAGAAGAAATTCCTCCTCAACTCAGTTTTAAATGGTCAACCCCTTATGCTGAAACTATGCCCCCGAGTTCTAGATTCCCCCACGATGGCAAACATCTATCTTGTCAAGCCCCCTCAGAATCTTATATGTTTCAATACGATCACCTCTCATTCTACTAAACTCCAATGAATATAGGCCCAACCTGCTCAACAATTCTTCATAAGACAACCCCTTCATCTCAGGAATCAACCTAGTGAACCTTCTCTGAACTGCCTCCAATGCAAGTAGATCTCTCCTTAAATAAGGAGACCAAAACTGTACTCAGTAGTCCAGGTGAGGTCTCAGCAACACCCTGTACAGTTCCATCAAGACTTCCCTGTTTTTATACTCCAGCCCCCTTGCAATAAAGGCCAACATTCAATTTGCCTTCCTAATTATTTGCTGTACCTGCGTGCTAACTTTCATGTACAAGGACCCACAGATCCTTCTGTACTGCAGCATTGTGTAGTCTCTCTCCATTTAAATAATAATTTGCTTTTTTATTCTTCCTACCAAAATGGATAACCTCACATTTTCCAACATTATACTCCATCTGCCAAATGTTTGCCCACTCTCTATATCACTTTGCAGATTCTTTCTGGCCTCCTCACAACTTGCTTTCCAACCTATCTTTGTATCATCAGCAAATTTGGCTACAGTATACTTGGTCCCTTCATCCAAGTCATTAATATAGATTGTAAATAGTTGAGGCCCCAGCACTAATCCCTGTGGCACCTCACTAGTTATAGTTTGGTAACCTGAAAATGACCCATTTATCCTGACTCTCTGTTTTCAGTTAGTTAGCCAATCCTCTATACATGCTAATATATTACCTCCAACCCTGTGAGCTCTTATCTTGTGCAGTAACCTTTTATGTGGCACCTTGTCAGATGCCTTCTGGAAATCCAAATACACTACATCTACTGGTACCATTTATCCACCCTCCTCGCTACATCCACAAAGAACTCTAGCAAATTTGTCAAACATGATTTCCCTTTCATAAAACCATGCAGACTCTGCTTGATTGTATTATGATTTTCTAAATGTCCTGCTACTACTTCCTTAATAGTGGACTCCAGCAATTTCCCAATGACAGATATTGGGCTAACTGGTCTATAGTATTCTGCTTTCTGTCTCCCTCTCTTCTTGAATAGGGGTGTTACATTTGCGTTTTCCAATCTCCAGAATCCAGGGAATTTTGATAGTTTGCAACCAATGCATCCACTATTTCTGCAGCCACTTCTTTTAAGACCCTAGGATGCAGGCCATCAGGTCCAGGTGACATGTCCACCCTTAGTCCCATTAGTTTGCCTAGTTCTTTTTCTCTAGTTGTAGTGATTGATTTAAGTTCCTCCCTCCCTACAGCCCCTTGATTATCTATTATTATTGGGATGCTTTTAGAGTCTTCTGCCATTTCCCTGTTTCCCTAATTTCCCAGTCTCATCCACTAAAGGACCAATGTTTACTTTAGCTACTCTCCCTTTTTATATACCTATAGAAACTCTTGCTGTCTGCTTTAAAATTTTTTGCTAGTTTACTCTCATAATCTATCTTCTCCCTGTTTATTATATTTTTAGTCATCCTTTGCTGGTTTCTAAAAATGTTCCAATCCTCTGGCCTACCACTAATCCTTGCAACATTGTAAGTCTTTGATTTCAATTTGATATCATCCTTAACTCCCTTAGTTAGTTACGGATGGTTCATCCTTCTCGTAGAGTCTTTCTTTCTCACTGGAATATATCTTTGCTGAGAGTTATAAAATATCTCGTTAAATGTCTGCCACTGCTTATCTACTATCTTAGACTCCCAAAGCAAGCACTCTACTTGGAACTCCTACATGGAAAGTAAGCTCCAGGTGGGCAGAGGAAATGTTTCAAAGACACCCTCAAAGCCTCCTTGATAAAATGCAACATCCCCACCGACACCTGGGAGTCCCTGGCCAAAGACCGTTCTAAATGGAGAAAGAGCATCCGGGAGGGCGCTGAGCACCTCGAGTCTCGTCGCCGAGAGCATACAGAAAGCAAGCGCAGGCAGCAGAAGGAACATGCGGCAAACCAGTCTTCCCACCCACCCTTTCCTTCAACGACTGTGATGGAGAATGTAATTCTCGTATTGGATTATTCAGTCACCTAATAACTCACTTTTAGTGTGGAAGCAAGTCTTCCTCGATTTCGAGGGACTGCCTATAATGATGATGACCGCCTTAGTCTATTTTCCCAGTGCACTTTAGCTAACTCTGTCTTCATACCTTTGTAATTACCTTTACTTAAGTTCAGGACACTAGTTTGAGACCCAAGTTTCTCACCCTCAAAATGAATTTGAAATTCTATCAAAATATGATCACTCCTCTCTAGAGGATCCTTTACTATGAGATCATTAATTAATCTTATCTTATTACACATTACAGATCAAAAATCTAAAATAGCCTGCTCCATGGTTGGTTCCACAATGTATTGTTCAAAGAAACCATCCCGAATACACTATGTGAACTCGCCCTGAAGGCTACCGTTCCCAATTTGATTTGTCCAATCTATATGAAGATTAAAATCACCCATGATTATTGCAGTACCTTTCTTACCCATTATTTCTTGTTTTATACTCTGACCTACAGTGTAGCGACTGTTTGGGGACTTATAGACTACTCCCACCAGTGACTTCTTTCCCTTATTATTTCTTATCTCCACCCAAACTGATTCTACATCTTGATCTTCTGAACCAATATCATTTCTCACCACTGCACTGATCTCATCCTTTATTAACAGAACTGTCCCACTTCTTTTTCCTTTCTGCTTATCCTTCTGAAATGTCAAATACCCCTGAACATTCAGTTCCCAGCCTTAGTCACCTTGCAATCAGATCATAGCCATTTATTTCTATTTCTAAATGCAGGCCTGTGTAGTCGGCTTGATTAGCAATTCTTTTGACAAGCATTCTGGGATTCTAATTAATCACTACTTGAGCCATGGCATCATGACAGTTATATATTTCTCTTAATATATTATACCAATTTGTTAATTCAATCAAACAAGTCATTGGAACACTGAAGTGATCTGGCCCGATCAGGATAGCGAAGAGTCTAATTAAAAAACATTTTAAAGCAAATGTAAGATAGAGACAGGATCACCCATGGTCATCAATCTTCATCAGATTAAACACAAGTGAATTCAGAGATATGGTGACACAAATAGAATATCATCCAGTGAAGTTGTATAGTGCGACTACTTCTGAAAATTGCAGTTGATAACACTGAGACATGCAGCTACAAAGATAAACTAAAGAAGTGAAGAGAAATGATGGCATGTGGAATCAGCTGCCAAGATTTATTAAAGAAATACTGCAGGAAAAGACTCTATAACTGTAGCACGTCTACAGTTACATGTTTCTTGCCTGCAGTGTTTCAGTTTTTAACTGTTGCTTCTCATTTAAATAAACCGACAGCCTGAACCTTTAAGACATTCAAAAATGCACATCTATTAAAACCATCTTAACATAAAAACCTGCTCATTATTGGAATTATTTGGGAATCCCCAAGAAGCGGATATCTTCTGTAACTCCCGTTATTTTTAAACTTACAATCCATAATATGTCAGTTAAAACATAAGTAGAGAGGAAGTGTGGAAGAAACAGAATTGGCAAAGTGCTGTTTGATTCAAGATGTTAGAATGCATTTTTTAATATGGTATGTTGGTGTGCCAACTTCATGCAATTTGAGGACAGCCTCGTCTACTGTTTGAAAGGTACATTTTTATTTGTTTACTTACCTTATTGTGGAGCCGGGAGGAACAGGAGTGTAGGCCGCTGCTGGCTGCCACTCACCCTCCTCCTGATTGCCTCTCACCCTCCCCCCAACTCTCATTACTATTTGGGAAGGTGTACAAGCCGACTGATCTTCCTTTTTTCTCAGGAACTTCGAGTATCTCTGGGGCTGTGACTGGTGCCCGTAGCTCGCTGGTAGTAAACAAATGAGGCCGGCAGACCGACCGAGTTTGCATGGTCCTGCCTCCGACCTCATTAGGCACATTGCATGCGTTGCACCGGAATCGCGCCCCAATTTGGGTGCAATCCAACTTCTAGACCAGTTTCTCTTCATTTTGTTTTGGATTTTGGCAATCTAGTGCCAAAACAAAATAATACAATTCAAATCATAGAAAATTGAAAGCAGATTTAAAAGAGTGTATTGAGTCCGGATTCACAGCCAGTTTGCAAACATGTCTTTTCACCTTGAAACTAAATTAAGTGTAAACAGGTTTTTGCACTGGCAAGTTTATTGCAAATCAACTGTAAATTTACAACAAATCTAGTATCAATGGCACTAACCTCCTTCAACTTTGTAGAATGGAGGTAATATTGAAGAATGGAGGTAATAGCCATTATTTCTAACTAATGGCTTAGCGATTATAATTAAAATGGATTCTGCCAGTATGTCTTTGAGTCCAAATTGGCACAAGTTTTTGGCAGTCTCACATACAGCCATTTTTATTTTTTATATATATATTGTAAGAGCCAGGATTCTTTTAATGAAAGAAATTAATGATGCTTGGCAATTTTCTACAGAAGCCAAATAAAGAGTGTTTTTATATAAATGATGTACTCACTTTATGATGGAAATGCTGTGTCGTCACAGCAAGAACCTCAATGCCAAGGCTTGCTCTTTTCAATTGTTCGTGGAGTGATTGTAACTGCCTGGCCTGCTCCTTACATTTGTCCTTGAGTCTCTGGACAGTTTGGCGCTCAGTCTCTCGAGACTGGAGGTCAGACTTTGCTGAAAATCCATTTCTCGTAACACCTGCAGCACTCCTTAGCTTGCTTAGCCCTTGGGGAGAGGTAAAACAAACATTAGAGATTCTAGACAAAGGTTTTCATCAAGTTTAAAAATCAAACCCGTAACTAATGCATTTAAGCATAATCACCTTTCTTTATTCTGCATCATCCAATATTGTAGAGACAAAACTTCATAAATAATTACATCTAATTAGGTAAGATTAAATGTCAGTGGTCATTAAAACTGAAGTCATTTTAACAGCGGCTGTAATTGATTTCATTGGTCACAGTCTGTTAAGACTATACAACACACAAATCTCCAGCTGAGCAAGATATGGCAAATAAACTGGCTGAGGTGAAAATGTGATTTAAATGCAGTACCCACAAGATTAGTTAGTTATTCACGGAAGATTAAGTTCATGAATATACATACTCATCATCAAAGCAAATAGTACAAAGTGGAAAGAAAACTCAATATCTTACAGTGTAAATGGTATCCTCTGTGAATTCTTCTTATTCACAATCCATTTGTATATGATAAAGCTACATTACTTACCTTAAAGTGTAGCACTCCTCATTCTTTGAATGAGTTAAACATACCAATAGCTGAAAATCACAAAGCTCGGGAGGAAATTCAACTTACATCCACCTGTTTTGCACCAATAAAATGGGTGTTAGGTATGTGAAATTTGCATTGTGATCTATCGTGCCCGATCTGGGCCGAAAGTGAGTCAGATGCCATATTGGCTTGGGCACATTTTAGTCATCCAGGGCACTTGCCAGACACAAGCAACAGGCTCCTTTATATGCAAATCAGGATTGTACGCTAGTTGTAGGACTTCAAATGAGAAATGGCGGAGCATGCGCCATGCATGCTTTCCCTAGTTCAGTAGCTTAACCAGCTAAGTGTTATTAAAGCGTATTTTCTTTGCATAAAGCTTACACAACTATCCCACTTTGAACCATTGCAGATCAATGGCCCGGATTTTGTGGTTGGTGGCATAATTAAGGATTACGCCACTGGCATCCAAACTGAATGCACACTTATCTGTTGCGAGGCACCAAACGAAAAGTTGCTGTCAGACGCTGCAAAGTTGAGCGCAGCCTAGTGGCCCATGGATCCCAGGGGCGCACCATGTGCATAAGTGTACCTGGGATCAGGTGGGGCGGTGCTCCAATCAGGAAACAGAAGGTTTCTCTTTCTTCCTCACTAGATAATGTGGTATTTTCTAGGGAGAATTTATCAGCTAATGTTAAAAGTTTTTATGATTTCATACCATGAAAGGTCACCTGAAGATATAGTGAGGGGATATGTATTTTTGAATTTTTTAAATTTGCAAAACTGCCAATTCCCCAAACAGTCTCTCACTCTATTCAGTCTGGATTTACATTCCTTTTCATATTTATTTAAAAAGCATCAGATGAAGATTTTTTTTATTGATGGGTATCTCCTTATGCTGTGCAAACAGGCTGCTGCCGTAAACTTTTCATGCGTAATTGCTGGGCAATTAGTCCAACTCTTTCAATGTCGGAGCAGAACTTGACAGATTGCAAGTTCTGAATTAACTTGCTGTCCATTTCAAAGGCGTGACTGCAAATTCTGCCCCAATATGTTCAACAATTGTCATGTTTTGTTTCATTCAGTTTCGACTTAATTTCTCAATCAATTCATAACGGAGTCCTTGCTTTTTTTTAAGGGTAAATTCATTTTTCTTTACTTTCACATTATTTATCAGTACTAAGTCATTACACTAATATGTATGCTAAACTAGTTGGACATGAATTTATTATTGCACTATCAACCATACTTTACCATAGATGAAAATGATATGGTTTCCAATTCTGTTATTTGGGATCACCACCACAATGTCTCCGCATTTAAGGATCATGCCTCCTGTGTTTTTGCTTTGCTATCTGTAAATTAGTAAAGCATCTGCTGCTTTAAAAAGGGAAACTCTACAGGTAAGCAATTTTAATTGGAAACACTTGTATCTAGGATGTGTTCTAGGTGCTTTGTTTTTCATTTATCACACATCCTTGCAGGACTCCTGTGTAGAAGTTCATTCTCTGCACTTGAGTGACAGTGCACGGAGGATGCCTACAGCGATACTCAGCATTGTTAGTTTATGTGGCCTCTTTGCAAATTGGCCAAAGTGAATATTGTTATTTGGATTTTTGTCACCAACTGATGTATTTAATCAGCAGTGAAGCTGAACGCTCTATTGTAATGGCCGGGCAAATTGGTTTAAAATTTACCCCTTAGAATCGATCCTCAGGATTCTAGTAATGCTTTTCTCCTGGAAATGTATGGTTAATCCAACAAAAATATGCACTGTACATAATTACCCTCATGAGATATATTAGGTTGGTCCAAAATCTTGCAAGGTCAATGTAAGTATAAAATGGGTTTCCCTGATTTGTACTCACATTGATTTAAATGTATCCATTTCCTTAGATTATGGTCACTCGCCCATGTTGTAAAAATGCTTTTAGACATAAATAATCAATCCCTTTCCTGCATGTAGATTACAATTAAAGATGTGATTATAAAAGTTCACAATCCAGTGGGTCAGAAAGCTTTCTTGGCAATAATTAGTGTCTATCCCAATGGCCATATTTAAGTTTGAATTGATATTGGGAGTGAAGTTTTTTTCTGTGAAAAGGGGTAAGCTACAGAAAGAACCATAAAACCATAAGAACATAAGAACATAAGAATTAGGAACAGGAGTAGGCCATCTAGCCCCTCGAGCCTGCTCCGCCATTCAACAAGATCATGGCTGATCTGGCCGTGGACTCAGCTCCACTTACCCGCCCGCTCCCCGTAACCCTTAGTGGTTAAAAATCTATCTATCTGTGACTTGAATACATTCAATGAGCTAGCCTCAACTGCTTCCTTGGGCAGAGAATTCCACAGATTCACACCCCTCTGGAAGAAGAAATTCCTTCTCAACTCGGTTTTAAATTGGCTCCCCCGTATTTTGAGGCTGTGCCCCCTAGTTCTAGTCTCCCCGACCAGTGGAAACAACCTCTCTGCCTCTATCTTGTCTATCCCTTTCATTATTTTAAATTTTTCTCTAAGATCCCGCCTCATCCTTCTGAACTCCAACGAGTAAAGACCCAGTCTACTCAATCTATCATCATAAGGTAATCCCCTCATCTCTGGAATCAGCCTAGTGAATCGTCTCTGTACCCCCTCCAAAGCTAGTATATCCTTCCTTAAGTAAGGTGACCAAAACTGCACGCAATATTCCAGGTGCGGCCTCACCAATACCCTATATAGTTGCAGAAGGACCTCCCTGCTTTTGTACTCCATCCCTCTCGCAATGAAGGCCAACATTCCATTCGCCTTCCTGATTACCTGCTACACATGCAAACTAACTTTTTGGGATTCATGCACAAGGACCCCCAGGTCCCTCTGCACCGCAGCATGTTGTAATTTCTCCCCGTTCAAATAATATTCCCTTTTACTGTTTTTTTTCCCAAGGTGGATGACCTCACACTTTCCGACATTGTATTCCATCTACCAAACCTTAGCCCATTCGCTTAACCTATCTAAATCTCTTTGCAGCCTTTCTGTGTCCTCTACACAACCCGCTTTCCCACTAATCGTTGTGTCATCTGCAAATTTTGTTACACTACACTCTGACCCCTCTTCCAGGTCATCTATGTATATTGTAAACAGTTGTGGTCCCAGCACCGATCCCTGTGGCACACCACTAACCACCGATTTCCAACCCGAAAAGGACCCATTTATCCCGACTCTCTGCTTTCTGTTCGCCAGCTAATTCTCTATCCATGCTAATACATTTCCTCTGACTCCGCGTACCTTTATCTTCTGCAGTAACCTTTTGTGTGGCACCTTATCGAATGCCTTTTGAAAATCTAAATACACCACATCCATCAGTACACCTCTATCCACCATGCTCGTTATATCCTCAAAGAATTCCAGTAAATTAGTTAAACATGATTTCCCCTTCATGAATCCATGTTGCATCTGCTTCAATGCACTATTCCTATCTAGATGTCCCGCTATTTCTTCCTTAATGATAGTTTCAAGCATTTTCCCCACTACAGATGTTAAACTAACAGGCCTATAGTTACCTGCCTTTTGTCTGCCCCCTTTTTTAAACAGAGACGTTACATTAGCTGTTTTCCAATCCGCTGGTACCTCCCCAGAGTCCAGAGAATTTTGGTAGATTATAACGAATGCATCTGCTATAACTTCCGCCATCTCTTTTAATACCCTGGGATGCATTTCATCAGGACCAGGGGACTTGTCTACCTTGAGTCCCATTAGCCTGTCCAGCACTACCCCCCTAGTGATAGTGATTGTCTCAAGGTCCTCCCTTCCCACATTCCTGTGACCAGCAATTTTTGGCATGGTTTTTGTGTCTTCCACTGTGAAGACCGAAGCAAAATAATTGTTTAAGGTCTCAGCCATTTCCACATTTCCCATTACTAAATCCCCCTTCTCATCTTCTAAGGGACCAACATTTACTTTAGTCACTCTTTTCTGTTTTATATGTCTGTAAAAGCTTTTACTATCCATTTTTATGTTTTGCTATTCTATTCTAGATAGAAATCTCTAATGTGAAAAACATTTAAGATAGCTCTAGGGGTATGTTACAGGCCATCTGGTCATCAAATGGAGAACAGTTTGCTTAATGAAGAGATAACAAGGGTGTCTGAGTCAGGAAAGTGTAAAGAAAAGCCATGTGGCTGATCTTAGAGGTGGTAACAGGCCTTAAGGAAGGGGGCAATTTTAGACCCCTAGTGTCAGAGATCTGAATTATGAGGAGAGACGGGCTGTTCAGCCTGGTGTCTGAGAGATGATCTTATAGAGGTATATAAGATAGTAAATGGGATGGAAAAAGTTACTTGGAATATTACTTTAAATTAAACAGTGGGAGTAGGACAAGAACAACGGAGTTCTTCTGATGTTCTGGCTAACATTTATCCCTCAACCAACACCACAAAAACAGATTAACTGGTCATTTATTACATTGTGGTTTGTGGGATTCAACCTTGCACAAACTGATTCCTTCCTGTGTTTGCCTACATAACAACAGTAACTGCATTTTAAATCTAATTCATTGTTTGTGAATTGCTTTAGGACGTCCAGATGATATGAACGGTCCTAGCTATGCTATGGGAACTTGCGTGGGTCCTAGCTATGCCTACCTTCTTGTGGGATCTGTGGAACATTCTTTGTTCCAGTCCTACTCGGGTTCCCTCCCTCACCTCTTTTTCTGGTACATTGATAACTGTATCGGTGTTTCCTGCTCTTGCCCTAAACTGGAAAATTTCAATCACTTTGCTTCCAATTTCCACCCTTCACATGGTCGATCTCAAACTCTTCTCTCCCCTTCCTCGACTTCTCTATCTCTATTTCTGGGGATAGGCTATCAACCAACATCCAATATAAGCCCACTGAATCCCACAGCTACCTTGACTACACTTCCTCCCATCTCGCTTCCTGTAAGGACTCTATTCCATTCTCCCATTTTCTCTGTCTCCGTCACATCTGTTCTGCTGATGCCACCTTCCATACTAGTGCTTCTGATATGTCTTCCTTTTCCCTCAACCGAGGATTCCCCTCTACAATGGTTGACAGGACCCTCGACTGTGTCCGTTCTAGTTCCCTCACTTCTGTTCTCACCCCTTCCTCTGCCTCCCAGAACCATGATAGGGTTCCACCTTTCACTCCTCCAGCTTCAACATTCAACGGATTATCCTCAGTCATTTCCGCCACCTCCAGCATGATCTCACCATCAAACACGTCTTCCCCTCCCCTCCCCTCCCATTTCAGCATTCCGAAGTGACAGTTCCCTTAGCGACACCCTGGTCCACTCCTCCATCACCTCAACACCCACTCCCCTTCCCACGGCACCTTTTTACCTTCTTTCTTCCTTCCCACTGTCCAGGCCCCCAAATGTTCTTTCCAGATGAAACAGCAATTTACTTGTATTTTTCAATTTATTATACTGAATTCGCTGTTCACGATGTGACCTCCTCTACATTGGGGAGACCAAATGCAAATTGGTTGACCGCTTTGCGGAACACCTCCATTCAGTCCGCATGCATGGCCCTGAGCCTCCGGTCGCCTGTCACTTTAATTTTTAGCTCCACTCCCACTCTGATCTCTCTGTCCTACACTGTTCCAACAAAGCTCAATGTAAGCTCGAGGAACAGCACCTCATCTTTTGATTCTGCACTTTACAACCTTCTGGACTCAACATCGAGTTCAACAATTTCAGATCATAACCTCTGCCCCCATTTTTTCAGATGGCAGCTATTGATGATTCTGCTATTCCCATTTAAACCTCTTCTAGACTCATCTTTTGTTTCTTTACTTGTCCCATTACCATCGCCTTTTGCCTTCTACAATCATAACTCTTGTCATTTAATTTCACCTGCCTTCCACCTTATCCTAGACCTTCCCTTTTGTTTTTTCCACCCCCTCTCCCTTTCCCTGCCTCTGTACTTGCTTAAAACCAGTTATACCTCTAACCTTTTCCAGTTCTGACGTAAGGTCATCAACCTGAAATGTTTGGCTGGATTTTCGGCTTGTTGTCACCTCTGTTTTCACCCTGGAGAGGCGGTAATGGCGGCAGAAAGCATTTTTGGGCGGCCGGCCAGTTTCCAGTGCCACGCCGGGACATTCGGTACTGGGTTTGCGGGGTCGCGGAGC
Source organism: Pristiophorus japonicus (assembly GCF_044704955.1). Classification (NCBI taxonomy): domain Eukaryota; kingdom Metazoa; phylum Chordata; class Chondrichthyes; family Pristiophoridae; genus Pristiophorus; species Pristiophorus japonicus. Next base: position 167,251,093 of record NC_091986.1, on the reverse strand, counting down.
AGTACAGCCTGGGAGAGGCGAGCCAGTGCGCAAAGCCCCTGGTTGCGACACCACCCAATCCGTAGCCCGCCCTAGTGGGACCGCCTGTGAAAGCTGGCAGTCCGAGCAGTACCGGCCGCAGTGAGTGAAGTAATGTCGACCTGAGTTAAGTGTGATTGTTTTTTATTTTTGCGATTATTGTTGATGTGATGTCAGTAATATATTGGGAATGTTTTTGGTGGCTTTTTTCAGATTTTCTTTTTCCATGGAACCCTTTCTTAGGCACTCCAAGGCCAGCTGTTTAGTTTGGGATTTTCAGTTGCTCAGCAGGCCTAGCGCTCTAAAAGAGGTGTGGAACGCCTCCTTTAGCGCTCCGCTCCATACTCAGGGCCCAGCTGGTGAATTTTGCAGCTGAAGACACAAACCATTTTCCGGCGCAAAATTTATCACTCCGCCTGGATTAACGCCACAACAGAGGCGCGGCTGAATTTCCACCCTGTTAACTCTGTTTCTCTTTCCACAGATGCTGCCTGCATTGCTGAGTATTTCCAGTATTTTCTGTTTAATTTCAGATTTCCAGCATCCACAGTATTTTACTTTTGTATTATATATAAATGCAAGTTCTTTCTTCAATTATAAGTTGGACTCAAATATTGCATACAAACAACCCACATCGTTTCAGCTGAATGTAACACCTGTTTCAAACTAATAGGATGTAAACTGCATACATGTCAAAAATCTATCCTAATGCCTTTTCACTGATGGGAGTTAGGTTTTCCCTCATTCATGGTATATGCTGCATCTATGTTATTGAGTTATCATGGAAAAGATCAGAAGTGATTATGGCACAGGACCCATATTGTGTATTATTATTTTTCTTTTGACTTTTGTTGTCCTTTCCACGAATGAGAGTAAAAATATTTTAATATGCTTTGCATATTTAACTTTTTTGCTTTTTGTCAAAGGTTGAATAATCTCAGCATGAGTGTTAGTGCTTAATAAAGATATAATTACAGTACAGCAGTGGCCTCCCATGGGGCCAGATTATACATCTGTGGTATGTTGCCAAACTGCAGCTGATCCTTTTCTGACCAGAATGTACTCCATTGTATTACAAGTAGATTGAAGTAGGTGATCTAATGAGCTGCCATCAACATTTCAGAAATCTGGGCCTCTGAAAACCTGATAATTTGGTTAGGAGGAAGGGAGAAGCCAGCTCCCAAAACACATCTGCCCCATTGGATATCCCCAACTCAAAAGCCGCTGTTGCCTCCTGTTGCTTACTGGCTTGCTTGCAGTATGCTCAAGAAAGAGTCTTTATTTGCCACTTATTGTAACTCTTGACTCCTTGAGAGTCTGAAAAGACCATGCAGCCTCACCATAACAGTTTCATTCTAGACTCTAACTGGATGCACTAACCAAGCAAGTTAGTAATGGAATTTTTCTTAGTTTCCCCTTTCCTTGCCTCCAAACCTGATTCTCCTTCTCTTTCCATGCAATCTCTGAAAATGTCACGGGCATTTATGGTGAAAAACTATTCAGACGAATCCAATCAATTGTAAACATCATTTCTACACATAGCATTAGATACACATCAAAAGATGAATGTGCTTTGTGGGAGCAAGAGGAGTACTAGAGAATTGTACCATTGCAGCACTTACGACTGATTGTAATCTGCAACTAAGTCGGAGTTTTCTAAACAACAGACACATTTACAACAATACCAACAGTTTTTTTTTACAATGATCTTTTGTAGTTTCCATTATGAATTCAAGCTTTTTTTGTGTGCCTTTCTGTGAAAGCTCCTGTTGAACTACCTCCCACACAGCTTGTCAAGAATTTTTAATTTCTAATTTCTGATACAGTGTAGCACAAACTTTGCAGAGTATCATGACTTCATCCTTGGCACAAGAATAATACATAATGGTTCTAATTTCTACACCACAAAAGGAATTCAAAACTTTCATTGTTGAGCATGAGTGTGCCAACTTTTGTAATAACAGCCTTTTGTTTTACAGAGCTGCAAAGGGAAACTGGTATGTTCATTTATCAAATTCCTGAAAGGAAACATAACTTACCAATTTAAAGCATCCTTTTAGTATCAAACATTGAATCCAAATATAGTTGCTGCCACTTAAAAGTAGATATCATAAATAGTATTCCTGCAAAATGTATTTTTAACAATCATTTCCTTTCATTGCCATTAAAACATACACCTTAAAGCTGCTATGTCCCCTCAAGTTTGTGTCTTTGAGAGTTTGACATTGAAAGTTGGATGAGAGGTGCAGAGACAAAAAACACAGGCAGTATCCAGTCAGTGAGCTGGGCGCAAATGGTTGAGAAAGTATTTGTCAGAACAGTTATCATAACACATTAGAGTTGTCTTTAAGTATTCATTGTGTCCATTACTACAGTTTCATCCTAATATTACAAAGTATTTACAGCACAGAAACAGGTCATTTGGCCCAATAGGTCCATGCTAGTGTTTATGCTCCACACGAGCCTCCTCCCACCCTTCTTCATCTAACTCCATCAACATATCCTTCTATTTCTTTCTCCCTCATATGAATATAAGATAAGAAATAGGAGCAGGAGTAGGCCATATGGCCCCTCGAGCCTGCTCTGGTATTCAATAAGATCATGGCAGATCATCGACCTCAACTTCACTTTCCCGCCCGATCTCCATATCCCCTGTTTCCCCCAGACTCCAAAAATCTATCTATTTCAGCCTTGAATATACTCACTCAGTATCCACAGCCCTCTGGGGCAGAGAATTCCAAAGATTCACAACCCTCTGAATGAAGAAATTCCTCCTCATTTCTGTCTTCAATGGCCTACCCCTTATCCTGAGACTGTGCCCCCTACTTCTAGACACTCCAGCCATGGGAAACAACCTCTCAGCATCTACCCTGTCAGTCCCCTTCAGAATCTTGTATGTTACAATCAGATCACCTCTCATTCTTCTAGACTCCAGAGTTTAGGTCCAGTCTACACAATCTCTTATCGTAAGATAGCCCTCTCATCCCAGGAATCAATCTAGTGAACCTTCATTGGACTACCTCCAAGGCAAGTATATAATTCCTTAGATAAGGAGACCAAAACTGTGCACAGTACTCTAGGTCTGGTCTCACCAAGACCCTGTACAATTCCTTACTCTGGTACTCCAACCCCATTGTAATAAAGGCCAACATGCCATTTGCCTTCATTATTGCTTGCAGTACCTGCATGCTAGCCTTCTGTGTTTCTTGCACGAAGACACCCAAATCTCTGTGAACACCAACATTTAAAAGTTTCTCACCATTTAAAAAATGTTCTGTTTTTCTATTCTTCCAACCAAAGTGAATAATCTCACAGTTCCCTACATTATGCTCCATCTGCCACCTTACTGCCCACTCACTGGCTGGAACCTGCGAGTGCTGGTTTGGAGGTGGACCCGCTGTCAAAATGAACCTGATTGACAGTGGGTCGGGATCCCACTCTGAACCCACCTCCATGTGAGTTTCTGACCTGTCAGATCTGCGTGTGATTCACAGACCCGACAGCAAGTGGCGGTTCAGGTAATTAACATCATTAAAAGGTACTTAAATGCTAGTTAAGAGGCTTAAAAGCAGGCACTTACAATTTTACCAACCTTCTGACGGGGGTTTACCGTGCATCGGAGAACATGCCAGGTAAGTGGAGTCAGGTTCTCTGTGACTCTTTATTGCTTTGGCTAGTTGACAGCTGCAGAAGTGGTATAAAAGCTACCTTTTCACAGCTATTCACTTTCCAATGTCAGAAGCTGAAACTTTCAGGTTTTGGAAGACATCTTTGAACTGTATGCATTTTGGAAGTGTTTGCATGAACTCTCTATTCACTGTCACCTCCTTGGAGCAACCTCTCTCACCATTGACAGGGCACTTCTGTCATCTCAATTTCATCAGCCATAGAAACATAGAAACATAGAAAGTAGGTGCAGGAGTAGGCCATTTGGCCCTTCGAGCCTGCACCACCATTCAATATGATCATGGCTGATCATGCGTAACTGACCTGACAGGGGAGTAACCACCATAACCCCAAGGTGGTTCTCCCTGGATCAGGAAGGTATATGCTTGCTTTTTTGGAAATAGGAGGTGGGTGGGGTGGCTTGACCCATCCACCTCCACGGAGGTGTGTGGGGGACCTGACCCATCCACCTCCATGGCACGAACCTGGTATTGCAGTACTTCCAGGAACGGTGCAGTGGCTCTAGGCCTTTTGGCTAAGAGCATTGGCGCAGAATGATCCTTGAATGGGCCCAAGGTGACCTCTGGCGTTTGTGATTTGACAAAGAATTGGAACGATTGGCTACGAATTAAAAAAAAAAAACTTCAGTACCCCCTTCCTGCTTTCTCTCCATACCCACTGATCCCTTTAGCCGTAAGGGCCACATCTAATTCCCTTTTGAATATATCGAACGAACTGGCATCAACAACATTCTGTGGTAGAGAATTCCACAGGTTCACAATTCTCTGAGTGAAGAAGTTTCTCCTCATCTCGGTCCTAAATGGCTTACCCCTTATCTGAAGACTGTAACCCCTGGTTCTGGACTTCCCCAATATTATGTATGAATAAAGGGTCTTACCAGATACTGTGAGCTCAAAGTAAAGTGTGACCGTAGTCTTTTATTGCAGGTCTCCAGTGTGCCTCTCCAGCCTGTGAGGCCTCCTTAAGTACAGGTGCTCCCAAGGGATTGTGGGATCACTTGGGACTCCAGGGGATGAGCCCTCTGGTGGTTGCACAAGGTATTTACAAGTTTACATATAAATCAACACTCCTCCCACACCAAAGTCAATAGTGTAACTATTTACAATGAGTTGATCTGAGGTCTTTCTTTCCCTGGTTGATTGTCTCGGTGCAAATGCTGGGTTTGGTGAGTCGTTTGTTGGGCCCTCGCTGAGCTGCTGTGCAGCTGGTCTTGCTAGGCTTCCTGGTGTGATGAGTCCTGCTGGGCTGCTCTGGGTTCTGCTTCGTGGTCAACCGCTGTGTCTGTTGCAACTGGTGTGTGTGTTGGGGGGTCAAAAAAGGTAGGGTCTAATGTGCGTTGCTCTGGATAGTCCGTGAATCTGAGTTTGGTTTGATCCAAGTGTTTCCTGCAGATGAGTCCATTTGAAAGTTTGACCCGAAACACCCTATCCCCTCTTTGGTCACAACAGTGCCGGGAAGCCACTTGGGAGCTTGTCCATAGTTCAACACAAATACAGGATCATTCATTTCAATTTCACGTGACACATTTGCGCTATCATGATATGTACTTTGTTGAAGCCGCCTGCTCTCTACCTGTTCATGTAGATCAGGGTGGACTAATGAGAGCCTTGTCTTAAGTGCCCTTTTCATGAGCAGTTCAGCGGGGGAATCCCAGTGAGTGAGCGGGGTCTCGTGCGGTAACTAAGCAGGACTCGGGATAGGAGAGTTTGCAGTGAGCCTTCAGTTACCTTTTTCAAGCTCTGCTTGATTTTTTGCACTGCTCTCTCTGTCTGACCATTGGATGCTGGTTTGAACAGGGCAGATGTAACATGTGTGATCCCATTGCAGGTCATGATGTGTAATGAGAAGGGACTAATTAGCAATCTTGTTGTGCGAGGCCCTTTGGGGAAAAGTGACCATAATATGGTAGAATTCTTCATTAAGATGGAGATTGACAAAGTTAATTCGGAAACTAGGGCCCTGAACTTAAGGAAAGGTAACTTCGACGGTATGAGGTGTGAATTGGCGAGAAGAGACTGGCAGAGGATACTTAAAGGGTTGACGGTGGATAAGCAATGGCAAACATTTAAAGATCACATGGATGAACTTCAGCAATTGTACATCCCTGTCTGGGGTAAAAATAAAACGGGGTAGGTGGCTCAACCTTGGCTAACAAGGGAAATTAAGGATAGTGTTAAAACCAAGGAAGAGGCATATAAATTGGCTACAAAAAGCAACAAACCTGAGGACTGGGAGAAATTTAGAATTCAACAGAGGAGGACTAAGGGTTTAATTAAGAAGGGGAAAATAGAGTACGAGAGGAAGCTTGCAGGGAATATAAAAACTGACTGCAAAAGCTTCTATATATATGTGAAGAGAAAAAGATTAGTAAAGACAAACGTAGGTCCCTTGCAGTCGGATTCAGGTGAATTTATAATGGGGAAGAAAGAAATGGCTGACCAATTGAACCAATACTTCTGTTCTGTCTTCACAAAGGAAGACACAAATAACCTTCCGAATGTACTAGGAGACAGTGGATCAAGTGAGAATGAGGAACTGAAAGATATCCTTATTAGTCGGGAAATTGTGTTAGGGAAATTGATGGGATTAAAGGCCGATAAATCCCTGGGTCCTGATAGTCTGCATCCCAGAGTACTTAAGGAAGTGGCCCTAGAAATAGTGGATGCATTGGTGATCATTTTCCAACAATCTATCAACTCTGGATCAGTTCCTATGGACTGGAGGGTAGCTAATGTAACACCACTTTTTCAAAAAGAAGGGAAAGAGAAAGCAGGTAATTATAGACCGATTAGCCTGACATCAGTAGTGGGGAAAATGTTGGAATCAATCATTAAGGATGAAATGGCAGCCCATTTGGAAAGCAGTGACAGGATCGGACCGAGTCAGCATGGATTTATGAAAGGGAAATCATGCTTAACGAATCTTCTGGAATTTTTTTAGGATGTAACTAGTAGAGTGGACAAGGGAGAACCAGTGGATGTGGTGTATTTGGACTTTCAAAAGGCTTTTGACAAGGTCCCGCACAAGAGATTGGTGTACAAAATCAAAGCGCATGGTATTGGGAGTAATGTACTGACGTGGATAGAGAACTGGTTGGCAGACAGGAAGCAGAGAGTCGGGATAAACGGGTCCTTTTCAGAATGGCAGGCAGTTACTAGTGGGGTGCCGCAGGGCTCAGTTCTGGGACCCCAGCTCTCTACAATATACATTAACGATTTCGATGAAGGAATAGAGTGTAATATCTCCAAGTTTGCGGATGACACTAAACTGGGTGGCGGTGTGAGCTGTGAGGAGGACGTTAAGAGACTGCAGGGTGACTTGGACAGATTAGGTGAGTGGGCAAATACATGGCAGATGCAGTATAATGTGGATAAATGTGAGATTATCCATTTTGGGGGCAAAAACACGAAGGCAGAATATTATCTGAATGGCGGCAGACGAGAAAAAGGGGAGGTGCAACGAGACCTGGGTGTCATGGTTCATCAGTCACTGAAAGTGGGCACGCAGGTACAGCAGGCGGTAAAGAAGGCAAATGGTATTTTGGCCTTCATAGCTAGGGGATTTGAATAATGGAGCAGGGAGGTCTTACTGCAGTTGTACAGGGCCTTAGTGAGGCCTCACCTAGAATATTGTGTACAGTTTTGGTCTCCTAGTCTGAGGAAGGACGTTCTTGCTATTGAGGGAGTGCAGCGAAGGTTCACCAGACTGATTCGAGGGATGGCTGGGCTGTCATATGAGGAGAGACTGGATCAACTGGGCCTTTATTCACTGACGTTTAGAAGGATGAGAGGGGATTTCATAGAAACATATAAGATTCTGACGGGACTGGACAGGTTAGATGTGGGAAGAATGTTCTCGATGTTGGGGAAGTCCAGAACCAGGGGACATAGTCTTAGGATAAGGGGTAGGCCATTTACGACTGAGATGAGGAGAAACTTCTTCACTCAGAGAGTTGTTGACCTGTGGAATTCCCTGTCGCAGAGAGCTGTTGATGCCAGTTCATTGGATATATTCAAGAGGGAGTTAGATATGGCCCTTACGGTTAAGGGGATCAAGGGGTATGGAGAGAAAGCAGGAAAGGGGTACTGAAGGAATGATCAGCCATGATCTTATTGAATGTCAGTGCAGGCTCGAAGGGCCGAATGGCCTACTCCTGCACCTACTTTCCATGTTTTTATGTTTCTATGAACTCTTTGAATTCGGCACTGGTGAAACACGGCCCATTGTCGCTCACAAGGACATCAGGCAGGCCATGTGTGGCAAATGTGGCCCGCAGGCTTTCAGTGGTGGCAGCGGACGTGCTTGCCGACATTATCTCACATTCAATCCACTTGGAATACGCATCTACAACCACTGGGAACATTTTACCCAAGAACGGGCCTGCATAGTCAACATGGATGCTACACCATGGTTTGGAGGGCCATAAACTTAGAGGCGCCTCCCTGGGTGCATTGCTTAACTGTAAATGTGTGTTACATTTGTGCACACAGGACTCTAAGTCCGCATCGATACCGGGCCACCACATGTGGGATCTAGCTATCGCTTTCATTATTACAATGCCTGGGTGGGAATTGTGGAGATCACTAATGAAAGTGTCCCTGCTCTTTTTGGGTACCACTACCCGATTACCCCACAGAAGGCAGTCTGCCTGTATAGTCATTTCATCTTTGCGCCGCTGATATGGCTTTATCTCTTCCTGCATTTCTAATGAGACACTGGACCAGCTCCCATGAAGCACACAGTTTTTTTACAAAGGACAGTAAGGGGTCCTGGCTTGTTCAGGTTCTGATCTGTCGGGCGGTAACAGGTGATTGCTCACTCTCGAATGCTTCCATTACCATGACTAAATCTGCGGGCTGTGCCATTTCCACCCCCGTGGTCGGCAATGGCAGCCAACTGAAAGCATCGGCACAGTTTTCTGTGCCTGGCCTGTGGCAGATGGCGTAGTTGTATGCGGACAACGTGAGCGCCCATCTCTGGATATGGGCCGATGCATTCGTATTTATCCCCTTACTTTCAGAAAACAGGGATATCAGTGGCTTATGGTCAGTTTCCAATTCAAATGTGAGCCCAAACAGATATTGATGCATTTTCTTTACCCCATAAACACATGCTAACGCTTCTTTTTCAATCATGATGTAGGCCCTCTCAGCTTTAGACAGACTTCTGGATGCATAAGCAACCGGTTGCAATTTCCCAGATTCATTAGCTTGTTGCAATACACACCCGACATCATATGACGACGCATCACATGCTAGTCCCAAACGCTTACATGGATCATCCAACACAAGCAATTTGTTTGAGCATAAGAGTTTTCTAGCTTTTACAAAGGCATTTTCTTGGCTTTTACCCCATACCCATTCATCTCCTTTATGCAGTAAGACATGTAGTGGTTCTAACAGAGTGCTGAGACCCAGTAAGAAGTTACTAAAGTAGTTCAGGAGTCCTAGAAACAACCGCAGCTCCTCACATTCTGTGGCCTCGGTGCGTTCTCGATTGCCTCTGTCTTCGAATCGGTGGGCCTGGTGCCGTCCACCGCGATTCTTCTCCCCAGGAACTCCACTTCAGGCGCCAGGAAAATGCACTTCGAGCGTTTTAACCTGAGCCCCACGCGGTTGAGCCGACTAAGAACCTCCTCCAAGTTCTGCAGATGATCGACTGTGTCCCGACCTGTAACCAAGATGTCGTCCTGGAAGACCACGGTGCGCGGGACCGACTTCAGTAAGCTTTCCATGTTTCATGTTTCTCTGGAATATCGCCGCAGCTGATCGAATCCCAAACGGACATCTGTTATAAATGAAGAGACCTCTGTGCGTGTTGATGCAGGTGAGGCCCTTCGATGATTCCTCCAGCTCCTGCGTCATGTGGGCCGAGGTTAAGTCCAGCTTCGTGAATGTCTTTCCTCCTGCCAGTGTCGCAAAAAGGTTGTCTGCCTTTGGTAGTGGGTATTGATCCTGCAGGTAGAAATGATTGACAGTAACTTTGTAATCACCACAGATTTTGACAGTGCTGTCTCCCTTGAGGACTGGAACAATCGGACTGGCCCACTCATTGAATTCGATCGGCGAAATGATGTCCTCTCGTTGCAGCCAGTCTAGCTCGATCTCCACCCTCTCTCTCATCATGTACGATACTGCTCTCGCCTTGTGATGGATGGGTCGCGCCCCTGGAATTAGGTGGATCTGCACTTTTGCTCCTTGGAATTTCCCGATGCCTGGTTTGAACAGTGAAAGAAATCTGTTTAAGACCTGGGCACACGAAGTGTCGTCGACGGACGACAACGCTCGGACGTCGTTCCAGTTCCAGTGTATCTTTCCCAGCCAGCTCCTGCCGATCAGCATGAGATCATCGCCCGGTACCACCCAGAGTGGTAACTTGTGCACTGCTCCATCATAGGAGACCTTTACAGTAGTACTGCCGATTACGGGAATCAGTTCTTTTGTGCAAGTTCTCAGTTTAGTGCGAATGGGAGTCAGGACAGACCTTGAGGCCTTCCTGCACCACAATTTGTCAAAAGTCTTTTTGCTCATAATGGACTGGCTCGCGCCCATGTCCAGCTTCATTGACACTGGGAGTCTATTTAATTCAACCTTCAGCATTATCGGGGGACATTTTGGGGTGCACACATTTACCACATACACCTCTGCCTCCTCGGTCTGAGGCTCTGGCTCATCGTGATCCACCGTGGATCTGTCCTCCTCTGCAACATGGCGGTTTGCAGGATTAGCAGGGTTTGCAGCTCGCCTGCACATACGTTGGAGCTGTCCCATTGTTCCACAGCCTTTGCAAACGTATCCTTTGAAGCGGCATGAATAGAAACGATGATCACCCCTGCAGCGCAAACAAGGTGTTAACGGCCTAGCATTCATCACCCTTGATGGTGGACTCTGAGACATCTGCGGATGTGCAGCTGCAGGCATGTGAGGCCTGTCCTGTATGTTGCGATTCAAAAACAACTTTACTTTGTTCACAGTACTTGTAGCAGCTGAGAGATTTGCTTGGTATTGTCATTGGTGGCAATGAATGCCTGGGCTATCGCTATGGCTTTACTCAAGGTTGGGGTCTCTACAGTCAAAAGTTTGCGAAGCATCACTTCATGGCCAATGCCAAGTACAAAGAAGTCCCTGAGCATGTGCTCCAAATGTCCTTCAAATTCGCAATGTCCTGCAAGGCGTCTTAGCTCGGCGACATAACTTGCCACTTCCTGGCCTTCAGACCTTTTGCACATGTAGAACTGGTACCTCGCCATCAGAACGCTTTCCTTCGGGTTCAGATGCTCCCGGACCAGTGTGCACAAATCATAGTACGATTTCTCTGTGGGTTTCGCTGGAGCAAGCTGATTTTTCATGAGGCCATACGTTGGTGCCCCATAAACGGTGAGGAGAATCGCCCTTCATTTGGCAGCGTTCGCTTCTCCTGCCAGCTCGTTGGCCACGAAGTATTGGTCGAGGCGCTCCACCAAGGTTTCCCAATCATCTCCCTCTGAAAATTTCTCCAGATGCCCACTGTTCTCTGCAACGTTGGGCTCGTCATCTGTATCTTGTCGCCAGTTATTATGTATGAATAAAGAGTCTGACCAGATACTGTGAACTCAAAGTAGAGTGTGACCGCAATCTATTATTACAGGTCTCCAGAGTGCCTCTCCACCCTGTGATGCCTCCTTAAGTACAGGTGCTCCCAAGAGATTGTGGGATCCCTTGGGACTCCAGGAGATGAGCCCTCTGGTGGTACTTACAGGTTTACATATATAACACCCAACATCGGGAACATTCTTCGTGCATCTAACCTGTCCAATCCCGTCAGAATTCTATATGTTTCTATGAGATACCCTCTCATTCTTCTAAATTCCAGTGAATATAAGCCTAGTCGATCCAGTCTTTCTTCATATGTCATTCCTGCCATCCCGAGATTCAGTCTAGTGAACCTTCGCTGCACTCCCTCAATGGCAAGAATGTCCTTCCTCAGATTAGGAGACCAAAACTGCACACAATACTCAAGGTTGGTCTCACCAGGGCTCTGTACAACTGCAGTAAGACCTCCCTGCTCCTATACTCAAATCCCCTCGCTATGAAGGCCAGCATGCCATTTGCTTTCTTTTCTGCCTGCTGTATCTGCATGCCTACCTTTAATTACTGATGTACCATGACACCCAAGTCTCGATGCACCTCCCCTTTTACTAATCTGTCACCATTCAGATAATATTCAGCCTTCCTGTTTTTGCCACCAAAATGGAAAACCTCACACTTATCCACATTATACTGCATCTGCCATGCATTTGCCCACTCACCAAGTTCCCCTGCAGCCTCCTAGCATCCTCCTCGCAGCTCGCACTGCCACCTAGCTTAGTATCATCTGCAAACTTGGAGATATTACATTCAATTTCTTTGTCTAAATCATTAATGTTTTTTGTAAATAGCTGGGGTCCCAGCACTGAACCTTGTGGCACCCCACTAGTCACTACCTGCCATTCTGAAAAGGACCCGTTTATTCCCACTCTTTGCTTCCTGCCTGCCAACCGTTTCTCTATCCACGTCAATACATTACCCCCAATACCATGTGCCTTAATTTTGCACACTAATCTCTTGTGTTGGACCTTGTTTAAGCCTTTTGAAAGTCCAAGTACACCACATCCACTGGTTCTCCCTTATCCACTACTAATTACATCCTTGAAAAACTCTAGAAGATTTGTCAAGCAGATTTCCCTTTCATAAATCCATGCTGACTTGGACCGATCCTGTCACTGCTTTCCAAATGCGCTGCTATTACATCTTTAATAATTGATTACAGCATTTTCCCCACCACCGAAGTCAGGCTAACTGGTCTATAATTCCCTGTTTTCTCTCTCCCTCCTTTTGTAAAAAGTGGGGTTACATTAGCTACCCTCCAATCCATAGGAACTGAACCAGAGTTCATGGAATGTTGGAAAATGACAACCAATGCATCTTCTATTTCTAGGACCACTTCCTTAAGTACTCTGGGATGCAGACTATCAGGCCCTGGGGATTTATCGGCCTTCAGTCTCTTCAATTTCCCTAACACCATTTCCTGACTAATAAGGATTTCCCTCAGTTCCACCTTCTCGTCAGACCCTCGGTGCCCTAGTATTTTCGGGAGGTTATTCGTGTCTTCCTTAGTGAAGACAGAACTAAAGTATTTGTTCAATTGGTCTGCCATTTCCTTGTTTCCCATTATGAATTCCCTTGATTCTGACTGCAAGGGACCTACATTAATCTTCACTAATCTTTTTCTCTTCACATATCTTTTGCAGTCAGTTTTTATGTTCCCTGCAAGCTTACTCTCATACTCTATTTTCCTCCTCCTAATTAAACTCTTAGTCCTCCTCTGCTGAATTCTAAATTTCTCCCAGTCCTCAGGTTTGCTGCTTTTTCTGGCCAATTTATATGCTTCTTCCTTGGATTTAACACTTTTCCTAATTTCCCTTGTTAGCCAAGGTTGAGCCACCTTCCCTTTTTTATTCCTATGCCACACAGGGATGTACAATTATTGTACTTCATCCATGTGATATTTAAATGTCCGCCATTGCCTATCCACCGTCAACCCTTTAAGTATTCTCCAGTCTATCCTAGCCAATTCACGTCTCATACCATCGAAGTTTCCTTTCTTTAAGTTCAGGACCCTAGTCCCTGAAGTAACTGTGTCATGCTCCATCTTAATGAAGAATTCTTCCATATTATAGTCCCCAAGGGGCCTCGCATGACCAGATTACTAATTAATCCTCTCTCGTTCCTTAAGACCTAGTCTAGGATGGCCTGCTCTCTAGTTGGTTCCTCGATATATTGGTCTAGAAAACCATCCCTTATACACTCCAGGAAATCCTCTTCCACAGTATTGCTACCAGTTTGGTTAGCCCAATCAATATGCAGATTAAAGTCACCCATGATAACGTCTGTACCTTTATTGCATGCGTCCCTAATTTCCTGTTTGATGCCATCCCCAACCTACCTACTACTGTTTGGTGGTCTTTACACAACTCCCACTAACATTTTCTGCCCTTTGGTGTTTCACAGCTTTACCCATACAGATTCCACATCATCCATGCGAATGTCCTTCCTACTATTGCGTTAGTCTCCTCTTTAACCAGTAATGCTACTCCACCTCCTTTTCCTTCCTGTCTATCCTTCCTGAATATTGAATACCCCTGGATGCTGAGTTTCCAGCCTTGGTTACCTTGGAGCCATGTCTCCGTAATCCCAATTACATCATATCCGTTAGCAGCTATCTGCGCAGTCAATTCATCCACCTTATTATGAATGCTGCTCGCATTGAGACACAGAGCCTTCAGGCTTGTTTTTTTAAACACTTTTTGTACTTTTAGAATTATGTTGTAATGTGGCTCTTTTTGATTTTTGTCCTTAGATTTCTCTGCCCTCCACTCTTGCTTTTCTCCTTCCTACCTTTTGCATCTGCCCCCGTTTTACTTCCCGCTGCCTCTCTGCAAAGATTCCCATCCCTCTGCCATTTTAGGTTAAACCCTCCCCAACAGCATTAGCAAACACTCCGCCTAGGACATTGGTTCCGGTCCTGCCCAGGTGCAGACCGTCTGGTTTGTACTGGTCCCACCTCCCCCAGAACCGGTTCCTATGTCCCAGGAATTTGAATCCCTCCCCTTTGCATCATTCCTCAAGCCACGTATTCATCTGAGCTATCCTGCAATTCCTACTCTGACTAGCACGTTGCACTGGTAGCAATCCTGAGATTACTACCTTTGAGGTCCTACTTTTTAATTTAACTCCTAGCTTCCTAAATTCAGCTTGTAGGACCTCATCTGGTTTTTTTACCTATATCATTGGTACCTATATGTACCACGACAGCTGGCTGTTCACCCGCCTCCTCCAGAATGCGCTGTAGCCGCTCCAAGACATCCTTAACCCTTGCACCAGGAAGGCAACATACCATCCTGGAGTCTCGTTTGCGGCCGCAGAAACGCCTATCTATTCCCCTTACAATAGAATCCCCTATCACTATAGCTCTCCCACTCTTTTTCCTGCCCTCCTGTGCAGCAGAGCCACCCCTGGTGCCATGGACTTGGCTGCTGCTGCCTTTCCCTGATGAGCCATCTCCTCCAACAGTACCCAAGGTGGTGTATCTGTTTTGGAGGGAGATGACCGCAGGGGACCCCTGCACTACCTTCCTTCCACTGCTCTGCCTGATGGTCACCCATTCCCTATCTGGCTGTGTAACCTTTACCTGCAGTGTGACCAACTCACTAAACGTGCTATTCACGACATCCTCAGCATCGCGATTGCTCCAGAGTGAATCCATGCGCAGCTCCGGTGCCGCAATGTGGTCTGTCAGGAGCTGCAGTTGGATACACTTCCTGCACATGTAGTTGTCAGGGACACTGGAAGCGGTGCGTTGGTGTCCTGGGGAGGTCCCTTCCACCGATGGGAAGAGAAGAGGACCTCCCTACGTGCTGTGACTCCCTCTATAAACATCTGGAGGGAGTCATGGGAGAGCCTAGGTGCAGCCGTGCACTTCTGTGCAGTGCTTGTCAGTGTTTGCAGCACCTCAATGCTGCAGAACACTGACAGAAGAACTGTGAAAAGCAATGCGGGCATGGTCCTTTTAAGGAAACTGGCTGATTATGCATCATCAAATGATGTCATCAGACCGGCATCCTCTTAATTGACCGGGAAGCCCGCAAGGCGGATTTAATAAACCATAATCATCGGAGATTCAGGACAGAAGGTGGGCTAGAGTCGGGAGCTGGTTTACCACACGCGACCAACCCCGTGTGGCAAAAGCACGGCCACTTCGTCTATCTATATCCCTTTGCACTCTTTTTGGGCCGAAATTGCCCCTTTCTATAAGGCCTCTGGCTGCCTGAAAGCTTTTGCTGTCGGTACACTCGCTGTGGCTTGGCGGCATGGTTGCCCTTAAAGGGGAGGTATCGCTGCCAGCAATGCCATCTTATTTGTTTTTGTTGGCTGACTGCCAGGTCAGGCCGACAATTGTGACCGTGGGTTCGGTCAGGCCGCCAACGGGCAGCCTAGAACCTCCTCTTGGGTGCCAGGCTGCTGGTCCGGGCGAAACACTCCCTGGTGGCCCAGTGCTTGCCATTAAATTGGCTGCAGAGTTTGCAGCAGCCCTCCCCTTTAACTGAAGGGGAGGGATGTTGTGATGTGCCAGTGCAATGACGTCATCAGCACGGCGCTAATGACTGATAGCGTCGGCCACTTCACCCCGCCTCGCTAGTGACGGCCACTCCGCCCCGCCCCGCCCCCATTTCCGCTCCCATGATGAGGCCACTTCTGCCCCGCTCCAAAAAAATCCCTAAAGTGCTGAATTTCGATGGTTAAGCCGCCCCATGGGGTGGCCAGAACTCATCAAAAATGGTAGTTGCACCTCGTTTAGGGCGGTTGGCAATTTTGTCCCCTTTGTGTTCTCCTCACAGCTTACTGTCTCACCTAGCTTTGTATTGTCAGCAAACATGGATACATTACACTCGGTCCCTTCATCTAGGTCATTAATATAGATTGTAAATAGTTGAGGGCTCAGTAGTGATCCTTGCAGCATCCCGCTAGTTACATCCTGCCAACCTGATAAAGACCCGTTTATCCCAACTCTCTGTTTCCTGTCCTCTAACCAATCCTCTATCCATGCTAATACATTACCTCCAATCCCATGAGCCCTTATCTTGTGTAATAACCTTTTATGTGGCACCTTATCGAATGCTTTTGGAAATCCAATTATACTACATCCACTGGTTCCCCTTTATCGACCCTTATCTATGCTTAAATGCATCCTCTTAAATGCAACTACGCTACTACTCACCAATAACCTGCTCACCAATGCTCAGTTTGGGTTCTGCCAGAACCACTCAGCTCCAGGAGTATGAGCAGCTAGGGGCTCAATTAAAAAGCAGAACCACAAAGGTAATAATCTCTGGATTACTACCTGAGCCACGAGCACATTTGCATAGGGTAAATAAGATCAGAGAGATGAACGCGTGCCTCAAAGATTGGTGTGGGAGAAATGGGTTTTGATTCATGGGGCACTGGCACCAGTACTGGGGAAAGAGGGGGCTGTTCCGTTGGGACGGGCTTCACTTGAACCAGTGTCCTGGAAAATTGAATAACTAGTGCTGTAGAAAGGGCTTTAAACTAAATAGTGGGGTGGAAGGATCAGGTGAGCGTAAATTTAAAACGGCAAAGAGAAAGGAGAAGGCAATAGTGCAGGGCAGGGGTAATGATAACTAGTTCGCATGCCAGACACGGGAGTCCCAAAGCAAGCGCTCTACTCGGAACTCCAAATGAGCCAAAGGTGAGCAGAGGAAACGTTACAGGGACACCCTCAAAGCCTCCCTGAAAAAGTGCAACATCCCCACTGACACCTGGGAGTCCCTGGCCAAAGATAGCCCTAAGTGGAGGAAGTGCATCCGGGAGGGCGCTGAGCACCTCGCGTCTCACTGCCGAGAGCATGCAGCAATCAAGCGCAGGCAGCGGAAAGAGCGTGCGGCAAACCTGTCCCACCCACCCTTTCCCTCAACGACTATCTGTCCCACCTGTGACAGGCACTGTGGCTCTCGTAATGGATTGTTCAGCCACCTAAGGATTCATTTTAAGAGTGGAAGCAAGTCTTCCTTGATTCAGAGGGACTGTCTATGATGATGATGATAACCAGAGTGTGACAGGAAAGGACAGAGCATAAAAACATAAGAGTGCATCAAAAAGTGGGGTCAGAATAGGGAAAAATTGTAAGAAGACAAAATTAAAAGCTCTTTATCTGAATGCAGACAGCATTTGTAACGAGCTGACGGCACAAATAGAAGTAAATGGGTATGATCTGATAGCCATTACAGAGACGTGGTTGCAAGGTGACTGAGGCTGGGAACTGAATATTCAGGGGTATTTGCCATTTCAGAAGGATAGGCAGAAAGGAAAAGGAAGTGGGATAACTCTGTTCATAAAGGATGAGATCAGTGTAATAGTGAGAAATGATATTGGCTCAGAACATCAAGATGTAGAGTCAGTTTGGGTGGAGATAAGAAATAATAAGGGAAATAAGTCACTGGTGGGAGTAGTCTATATGCCCCCTAACAGCAGCTACACTGTAGCACAGAATATAAATCAAGAAATAATGGAGGTTTGTAAGAAAGGTACGTCAATACTCATGGGCGATTTTAATCTTCATATTGATTGGACAAATCAAATTGGCAAAGGTAGCCTTCAGAAAGAGTTCATAGAGCGTATTCAGGATGGTTTCTGGTTTGTGGAACCAATTAGGGAGCAGACTATTTTAGATCTGGTAATGTGTAATGAGACTGGAGAAATCAATAATCTCATAGTAAAGGATCCTCTTAGGAAGATTGATCATAGCATGATAGAATTTCAAATTCAGTTTGAGGGTGAGAAAGTTTGGTCTCAAATTAGTGTTCTGGACTTAAATAAAGGGAATTGCAATGATATGAAGGCAGAGTTGGCTAATGTGGACTGGGAAAATAGATTAAAGGGCAAGACGGTAGATAAGCAGTGGCAAACATTTAAGGAGATATTCCATAACTCACAGCAAAGATATATTAGATGGTAGCAAATTCAAAACAAAGGCATACAATGCTGCGAAGATTAGTGGCTGGGCAGAGGATTGGGAAAGTTTTAGAAACCAGCAAAGGAAGACAAAAAAACTAATGGAGAAAGAAGATGGATTATGAGAGTAAACTAGCAAGAAATATGAAAACAGACAGTAAGAGCTTCTACAAGTATATTAAAAGGAAGAGAGTAGCTAAATTAAATGTTGATCCCTTAGAGGATGAGACTGGGGAATTAATAATGGGAAACAGGGAAATAGAAAATAATTTATATCAGTTTTCATGGTAGAAGACACTAAAAGTATTCCGACAATTGATAAGCAAGGGGCTGTTGGGAGGAGGGAACTTAAAACAATCACTATCACTAGAGAAAAAGTACTTGGCAAACTAATTGGACTAAAGGTAGATACGTCCCCTGGGCCTCATGGCCTGCATCCTAGGGTCTTAAAAGAAGTGGCTGCAGAAATAGTGGATGCATTGGTTATAATCTTGGTTAAAATTCCCTGGATTCTGGAGCGGTCCCAGCGGATTGAAAAACAGCAAATGCAACGCCCCTATTTAAGAAAGGAGGGAGCCAGAAAGCAGGCAACTATAGATCAGTCAGCCTAACATCTGTCATTGGGAAAATGCTGGAATCCATTATTAAGGAAATAATAGCAGGGTATTTAGATAATCATAATATATTTAAACAGAGTCAGCATTGTTTTAGGAAAGGGAAATCATGTTTGACAAATTTACTGGAGTTCATTGAGGATGTAACGAACAGGGTGGATAAAGGGGAACCAGTGGATGTGGTGTATTTGGATTTCCAGAAGGCATTTGACAAGGGACCACATAAAATGTTATTGCACAAGATAAGAGCTCACGAGGTTGGCTGTAATATATTAGCATGTATAGAGGATTGGCTAACTAACAGAAGACAGGGCGTTGGGATAAGTGAGTCATTTTCAGGTTGGCAAACTGTAACTAATGGAGTGCCACAGGGGTCAGTGCTGGGGCCTCAACTATTTACAATCTATATCAATGACTTGGATGTAGGGACTGAGTGCAATGTAGCCAAATTTGCTGATGATATAAATATAGGTGGGAAAGCAAGTTGTGAGGAGGAAGCAAATAGTCTGCAAAGGGATAGATAGGTTAAGTGAATGGGCAAAAATTTGGCAGATGGAGTATAATGTGGGAAAATGTGAGGTTATCCACTTTGGTAGGAAAATAAAAAAGCAAATTATTATTTAAACAGAGAGAGATTACAAAATTCTGTGGTACAGAGGGTCCTTGTACATGAAACACAAAAAGTTAGCATACAGGTACAGCAAGTAATTAGGAAGGCAAATGGAATGTTGGTCTTTATTGCAAGGGGGATGGAGTATAAAAGTAGGGAAGTCCTGCTACAACAGTACAGGGCTTTGGTGAGACCAAACCGGGAGTACTGTGTACAGTTTTGTTCTCCTTATTTAAGGAGGGATATAGTTGCATTTGGGGCAGTTCAGAGAAGGTTCATGAGTTTGATTCCTGAGATGAAGGGGTTGTCTTATGAAGAAAGATTGAGCAGGCTGGGCCTATACTCATTGGACTTTAGAAGATCTTATTAAAACATACAGGATTCTGAGGGGGCTTGACAGAATAGATGCAGAGAGGATAGTCCCCTTGTGGGGGAATCTAGAACTAGGGAACATCGTTTCAGAATAAGGGGTTTCCCGTTTAAAATGGTGATAAGGAGGAATTTCTTCTCTCAGAGGATCATGAATCTTTGGAATTCTCGACCCCAGAGAGCTGTGGAGGCTGGGTCATTATATATATTTAAGGTGCAGATAGACAGATTTTTGAACGAGAACTGAGTCAAGGGTTATGGGGAATGGGCATGGAAGTGGAGTTGAGGCCAAGATCAGATCAGCCATGATATTGAATGGTGGAACAGGCTCGAGGGGCCAAATGGCCTACTCCTGCTCCTATTTCTTATATTCATGTTCTTATGTTACAGTGTTGGTCCAAACATGGACAAAAGAGCTGGATTCCAGAGCTGAGGTAAGGGTGGCTGCCCTTGATATCAAGATAGCATTTGACCGAGTGTGGCAACAAAGAGCCCTAGTAAAATTGAAGTCAATGGGAATCAAGGGGAAAACTCTTCACTGGCTGGAGTCATACCAAGCACAAAGGAAGATGGTTGTGGTTGTTGGAGGCCAACCATCTCAGCCCCAGGACATTGCTGCAGGAGTTCCTCAGGGCTGTACCCTAGGCTCAACCATCTTCAACTGCTTCATCAATGACCATCCCTTCATCATAAGGTCAGAAGTGGGGATGTTCGCTAATGATGGCACAGTGTTCAGTTCCATTCACAACTCCTCAGATAATGAAGTATCACGTGCCCGCATGCAGCAAGGCCTAGATGACATTCAGGCTTGGGCTGATAAGTGGCAAGTAACATTCCCGCCACACAAATGCCAGGCAATGACCATCTCCAAAAAGAGAGTCTAACCACCCCATGACATTCAACAGTATTACCATCACAAAAATCCACCACCATCAACATCCTGGGGGTCACCGTTGATCAGAAATTTAACTGGATTAGCCACAAGAGTAGGTCAGAGGCTGGATATTCTGCAACGAGTGTCTCTTCTCCTGACTCCCCAAAGCCTTTCCACCATCTACAAGGCGCAAGTCAGGAGTGTGATGGAATACCCTCCAATTGCTTGGATGAGTGCAGCTCCAACAACAGTCAAGAAGCTCAACACCATCCAGGACAAAGCAGCTCGCTTGATTGGCACCCCATCCACCACCTAAAAAATTCACTCCATTCACCCCCAGCGCACTGTGGCTACAGTATGTACCATCTACAAAATGCACTGCAGCAATTCACCAAGGTTTCTTCAACAGCACCTCCCAAACTCACGACCTCGATCACCTAGAAGGACAAGGGCAGCAGGCACATGTGAAACCATCATCTCCAAGTTCCCCTCCAAGTCACACATCATCCTGAATTGGAAATATATTGCCGTCCCTAACAGCACAATGGGAGTACCTTCATCGCATGGACTGCAGCGATTCAACCACCACCACCTTTTCAAGAGCAATTCAGGATGGGCAATAAATGCTGGCCTTCACAGTGACGCCCACATCTCATAAACAAAATTTTTTAAACTCAACTACTCCTTGTGGTAGTGAGTTCCACATTCTGACCACTCTCTGGGTAAATAATTTTCTCCTGCAGAGTTTGGTAAGTGGGAGAGTCTTAAGGGTTAATCTCTTTTATACCATTTGGAGGCTGGTGACAATTGCTAATAGCTTCTAAGTAAGATTAACAGTTAAATATTTAGGATTCTTGCAGGCTGAATTAGAGACAAACTAGCTAGCTAGCTCTCCAGTAGTTTGCTGAATAGCCAGTTAGTTAAAACTAGTAAAAACGGGTTCTTTGAATAGCTGACCAGTGGTGACTCAGCTAGCCACAAGCAGTTTAAAAACCGAGGGCTAGTGCTGTTAGCTCAGAGTGCAGCAGCTCAGAGTAGGAAACTTGAGAGTTTGGTAAGTGGGAGAGTTCGGTGAAGTGGGGCGGGAGGTGTTGCTTTGCCTTGTATTTCCTAACTTCTTCTGCAGAGCGGCGGCATACCTGAGCGGGAGTAGACTGAGGCCCGAGAGAGGGGATAAAAGCCACAAGCAGACCACATCATACGGCCAGTGTGATTTCCTGGACTAGTTTTGACTGCCTGGTTGGGTCGGAGAGGAATTTTCCCAGATTTTTTCCCCAATTGGCCTGGGTTTTTATCTGTTTTTTTGCCTCTCCTAGGAGATCCAAGTGAGAACTCTGCTGTGTGACATCACAAGTAAGGCAGGTAAGTGATTGGTGGTGATTGCGGGCTAAGTTTTTCTTTTAAATTAACATATAGCATATAACTAAATACTAAAAACTAACTTTTATTTGTTTAATTTAATAAACTATATAGGGTAAATACTTGATTAACGCTAAACTAATTAATTAAATAAAATAATGGGAAAACAGGAGATGTGTTGTTGCTGCAAAATGTGGGAGCTTCTGGACGTTTTGGTCCAGGGTGACTACACCTGTGGTGATTGTCTGCGGCTCGATGAACTTCGGCTCTGAGTTGAGCTGGAGTCCAAGCTGCAGACATTGTGAGACATCAGGGAGGGAGAAAGTTACCTGGACCTTTTGCTCCAGGAGGCAGCCACACCCTCTAGATTAAATACTTTAGATTTGACATGTGGTCAGAGACAGGAGGCTGTGAGTGAAGCAGGTAAGGGGACCCAGGAGATAGTAGTGCAGGAGCCTCAGTCCCTGCACTTGTCCAATAGATTTGAGGTTCTTGCAACCCTTGTGGACAAGTGTGCAGACTGCGGGGTGGATGAGCAGACTGGCCAATTCAAGTGGGGGGAGTAAAGAGGCAGGCGGTTGTCGTAGGAGCCCGACTCGAAGGGCAGAATGGCCTACTACTGCTCCTATTTTCTATGTTCTATGTTTCTATTTCCTATTGGATTTATTAGTGACTGTCTTATATTTATGGCCTCTAGTTTCTGGTCTCCCTCACAAGTGGAAGCACCTTCTCTACATCTATCCTATCAAACCCTTTCATAATCTTAAAGACCTCTATCAGGTCATCCCTCAGTCTTCTCTTTTCTAGAGAAAACAGCCCCAGCCTGTTCAATCTTTCCGGATAGGTATAATCTCTCAGCTCTGGTATGATCCTTGTGAATCTTTTTTGCACTTTCTCCAGTGCCTCGATATCCTTTTTGTAATATGGGGACCAGAACTGTTGACAGTACTCTTTCTATACAAGCTTAATATAACTTTTCTGCTTTTCAGTTCTATCTCTCTAGAAATGAACCCCAGTGCTTTTTTAAAATTATGGCCTTATTAACCTGCGTTGCTACTTTTAGTGATTTGTGTATCTTCCTTCAGCCTTCTGTTTCTCTACCCCATTTAGACACTTATTTTTGTAGGAGTATGTGGCCTCCTTATTCTTCCTGCCAAAATGTATTACCTTACACTTATCTATATTGAAGTTCATTTGCCAATTATGCATCCATTCTGCAAGTTTATTAATGTCTCTTTGTACTTTATCACAGTCCTCTGTATTAACCACAACCCCAATTTGGTGTCATCCTGGTCTTTCCTTTTGCGGTCAAGATGTTGGCTAGATAACCTGCTTCCAGGCCTCTTCCAATGTCACTCTTAAGTTGGTTGGTGGATACTTTTTGGCAATAACACTTCTACTTATCCTCCCTATTCTCTGTAGGATGACACTGTTCCCTTAATTTCACATTCAATATAAAGAGTAATAGTAATCATCACTTTTTTAAAGTTACTTCATTATTGCAATCTCACAGATGAGATTGGGGAATTCAGTGTAGAAATTGAACTGGCATCCCACTGCTGTTATGATAAAGTACATTGGTTCCAATCTATTATGCCACAGTACTCAAGTTTCCTGTCACGCTTTAATGCTATCTCTCTCTGATTTTGCAGAAAAGAGGGGAAATCAAAGGAAAGGTACAAAGGAGCTCCCCACCCAAGTGGGAGTAGATGGGGCCCTGCTGTCATTGTGCTCTGAACAGATGACATGAACAGGTTTGCTATAACATAATAGTCCAACACAGATTTCTCTGATTTATCTTTGGAAGATGAGATCATCTTTGTGGTGAAAAAATATTTGTTGAGGCATATTATACTTTTAATGAGATCTTGCAGTGCCTTATTATGCAGTTGGGCGATGAGGCTAGGTTGTATCATTGGCAGATTTCCAGTGATTCTTTGGCTCGATATAATGACCTGGTTGATCCAGTCCTCCCCTACCAGTTGCTCAGAAACTTCAAGATGCAGATTGTTTAAGAATTTGTGACCCTGAATAAGCTGGCGCACAAACCAGACCACTTGAGTTTAAACCTGTTGATCTGCCACTATTTCTATTGATGAGCTCTCTTCTCCAAGTGAGGTAGGCGAGGAGTTCACTTCTGGCAAGGAACTCACAGCCCTTGTCTGGGCAGGTAAGTGGTTGGCTGTCTTCTCTCTTTCTCTCTTTCTCATTTGTGGGATGGCAGGGCAGCTCAGTCCTGTGGAGGCATCATCATAGGCAGTCCATCGAACGAGGATGCCTTGCTTCCACATGAGTTCACAGATGTTTCAATGAAGGACCCGATGTTGCAGTCCTGAACTCCAATTGAGGGGGATGATGCCTGAGCATGGATTTTTAACGTGTGGTGACCGTTGCACATCAGCCACCACACGGGCTTGACAGAGCTAGGCCTTTATCCAGTGGCAAGGGTTAACCAGGACGACTGGAGACCTGCTCTACTGCATGGACCTAGTGCGCACATGCAGTGTGGGCTGGCCCGTGCTGTCCCTGGGCCATCAGCTCTTCTGGGCTCTGTACCCTCATTTGCCACACCACCTTAAAAGCATGCAGGTAGAAGGGAAGTGGATGACCACCAGACGGAGTAAGAACACTAGGCAGGTAGTGCAGGAGCCCCCCGTGAGTCCATTTTGCTTTCCAACTGATGTTCTCTTCTGAGCACTAGTGAGGGTGATGGTGCCTCTGGGGAGTGCAGTCAGAGCCAAGACACCATGGGTGGCTCAGCTGCACAGGGGGGAGGGACGAAGAATAAGAGAGCTGTAGTGGTAGTGGATTCAATAGTTAGGGGAACAGAGGCATTTCTGTGGCCATAGATGTGACACCAGGATGGTATGGTGCCTCCCTGGTGCCAGGGTCAAGGATGTCACAGAGCGGATGCAGGGCATTCTGGGGGGAGAGGGTAAACAGCTAGAGGTTGTGGTCCATATTGGGACTAATGACATAGGTAGAAAGAGGGATGAGGTCCTGCAGGCAGAAGTTAGGGAGCAAGGAGAAAAATTAAAAGGTAGGACCTCAAAGATAGTAATCTCCGGGTTACTACATGTGCCACGTGCTGATGAGTATAAGAATAGAAGGATGGAGAGGATGAATGCTTGGCTGGAGAGTTGGTGTAGGAGGGAGGGCTTTAAATTCCTGAGTCATTGGGACTGCTTCTGGGGGAGATGGGACCTGTAGAAACCGGACAGGTTGCACCTCATTGAGTGTAATATCTCCAAGTTTGCAGATGACACTAAACTGGGTGGCGGTGTGAGCTGTGAGGAAGACGCTAAGAGGCTGCAGGGTGACTTGGACAGGTTAGGTGAGTGGGCAAATGCATCGCAGATGCAGTATAATGTAGATAAATGTGAGGTTATCCATTTTGGGGGCAAAAACATGAAGGCAGAATATTATCTGGATGGCGGCAGATTAGGAAAAGGGGAGGTGCAACGAGACCTGGGTGTCATGGTTCATCAGTCACTGAAAGTGGGCATGCAGGTACAGCAGGCGATGAAGAAGGCAAATGGTATGTTGGCCGTCCTAGCTGGGGGATTTGAGTATAGGAGCAGGGAGGTCTTACTGCAGTTGTACAGGGCCTTGGTGAGGCCTTGCCTGGAATATTGTGTACAGTTTTGGTCTCCTAATCTGAGGAAGGACGTTCTTGCTATTGAGGGAGTGCAGCGAAGGTTCACCAAACTGATTCCAGGAATGGCTGGACTGTCATATGAGGAATGACTGGATCAACTGGGCCTTTATTCACTGGAGTTTAGAAGGATGAGAGGGGATCTCATAGAAACGTATAAGATTCTGATGGGACTGGACAGGTTAAATGCGGGAAGAATGTTCCCAATGTTGGGGAAGTCCAGAACCAGGGGACATAGTCTTAGGATAAGGGGTAGGCCATTTACGACTGAGATGAGGAGAAACTTCTTCACTCAGAGAGTTGTTAACCTGTAGAATTCCCTGCCGCAGAGAGTTGTTGATGCCAGTTCATTGGATATATTCAAGAGGGAGTTAGATATGGCCCTTACGGCTAAGGGGATCAAGGGGTATGGAGAGAAAGCAGGAAAGGGGTACTGAGGGAATGATCAGCCATGATCTTATTGAATGGCGGTGCAGGCTCGAAGGGCAGAATGGCCTACTCCTGCACCTATTTTCTATGTTTCAATGTATGTTTCAAAGCGCCGGGACCAATATCCTCATGGGGAGTTTTGCTAGTGCTGTTGGGGAGAGTTTAAAGTAGCCTAGCAGGGAGTTAGGAACCTGAGACCAAATTCAATAGGGAAGGAAGTAAAGCTGAAATTGGATAGCAAGAACTTAGAAAGTGAATCTGTAAGACAGAGGAAACCAGGATTAGTAATCAGGGAGGACTTCCTGTGCTAAAAGATATATACTTTAATGCTAGGAGTATAACGAATAAGGCGGATGAGCTAAGAGCACAGGTAGACACATGGGAGTATGACATTATAGCCATTACAGAGACATGGCTGAAAGAGGGGCTGGTTTGGCAGCTCAATATTCCTGGTTACAGTATTGATTACAGAAACTATTACAGCGGTGAAGAGGGATGATATGTTAGAGAGATCATCAAATGAGGTCATATGGGTCAAATAAAAAAATGGGCAATCACACTGCTGGGCGTTTATTATAGACTCCCAAACAATGGAAGGGAGATAGAGGAGCAAATATGTAGGCAAAGTTCTTTGAAGTCCAAAAAACATAGGGTACTAATAGTAGGGGATTTTAACTATCCTAATATTGATTGGGACAAATATAGTGTGCAGAGTATAGAGGGTGCGGAATTCTTAAAATGCATTCAAGAGAATTTTTTAGTCCGTATGTAACAAGCCCAACACGAGAGGGATTTAGTTTGGGGAACGAAACTGGGCAGGTGGAAGGGGTATTATTGGGAGAGCACTTGGGTGCCAGTGACCATAATTCAGTCAGATTCAAAGTAGTTATGGCTATGACAAGGATAGACCAGGAATAAAAGTCCCAATGGCTAACAGAAAGCAGAGAGTCGGGATAAATGGGTCCTTTTTGGGTTGGAAATCGGTGGTTAGTGGTGTGCCACAGGGATCGGTGCTGGGACCACAACTGTTTACAATATACATAGATGACCTGGAAGAGGGGACAGAGTGTAGTGTAACAAAATTTGCAGATGACACAAAGATTAGTGGGAAAGCGGGTTGTGTAGAGGACACAGAGAGGCTGCAAAGAGATTTAGATAGGTTAAGCGAATGGGCTAAGGTTTGGCAGATGGAATACAATGTTGGAAAATGTGAGGTCATCCACCTTGGAAAAAAAAAATAGTAAAAGGGAATATTATTTGAATGGGGAGAAATTACAACATGCTGCGGTGCAGAGGGACCTGAGGGTCCTTGTGCATGAATCCCAAAAAGTTAGTTTGCAGGTGCAGCAGGTAATCAGGAAGGCGAATGGAATGTTGGCCTTCATTGCGAGAGGGATGGAGTACAAAAGCAGGGAGGTCCTGCTACAACTGTATAGGGTATTGGTGAGGCCGCACCTGGAGTACTGTGTGCAGTTTTGGTCACCTTACTTAAGGAAGGATATACTAGCTTTGGAGGGGGTACAGAGACGATTCACTAGGCTGATTCCGGAGATGAGGGGGTTGCCTTATGATGATAGATTGAGTAGATTGGGTCTTTACTCATTGGAGTTCAGAAGGATGAGGGGTGATCTTATAGAAACATTTAAAATAATGAAAGGGATAGACAAGATCGAGGCAGAGAGGTTGTTTCCACTGGTCGGGGAGACTAGAACTAGGGGGCACAGCCTCAAAATACGTGGGAGCCAATTTAAAACCGAGTTGAGAAGGAATTTCTTCTCCCAGAGGGTTGTGAATCTGTGGAATTCTTTGCCCAAAGAAGCAGTTGAGGCTAGCTCATTGAATGTATTCAAATCACAGATAGATAGATTTTTAACCAATAAGGGAATTAAGGGTTATGGGGAGCGGGCGGGTAAGTGGAACTGAGTTCACGGCCAGATCAGCCATGATCTTGTTGAATGGTGGAGCAGGCTCGAGGGGCTAGATGGCCTACTCCTGTTCCTAATTCTTATGTTCTTATGTTATGTTCTTATGTAAATTGGGGGAAAAGCTAACTTTGCTAATTTGAGGAGAGATTTGGTCACATTGACTGGAAACAGCTACTTGTAGGTAAATCAGTGTTGGAACAGAGAGGCATTCAAGGAGGAAATCCAGAGGGCTCAGCCAAATATGTGAACTTAAAGAAAAAGGATGGGACTAACAATTCTAGAGCCCCCTGGATATCTAGAGACTTACAGGGGAAGATCAAGAAAAAAAGGGAAGCTGATGTCATCTACCGACGGCTAAATACTGTAGAATCTTTGGAGGAATATAGAAAGTTCAGAGGTAAAATTAAAAAGGATATTGGGAATGCTAAGAGAGAGCATGAAAAATTCTTGGCAAGTAAAATTAAGGCAAACCCAAAGATGTTCTATATATATATTTAGAGTAAGAGGATAACTAAAGAAAGGGTAGGGCCTATTAGAGACCATGAGGTGTGGAGGCGGAAGATGTTGGTATGGTTCTTAATGAATACTTTGCGTCTGTTTTCACAAAGGAAATGGGCAATGCAAATACTGCTATCGAGGAGGCGTGTGAAATTCTGGATGAAATAAACATATGAGGGAGGAGTTATTAAGGGATTTAGCAGTCCCTAGGCCCGGATGAAATGCATCCCAGGCTGTTGAGCAAAGTAAAAGAGGAAATAGCAGAGGCCTTGACCATAATTTTCCAGTCCTCTTTGGATTTGGGCATAGTGCTGGAGGATTGGAGGACTGCTAATGTGGTACTCTTGTTGAAGAAGGGAGAAAGGGATAGGCCGAGTAATTACAGGCCTGTCAGCCTAATCTCAGTGGTAGGAAATGATTGGAAAAAATCCTGAAAGACAGGATAAATCTACATTTTAGAAAGGCAAAGATTAATTAGGGACAGTCAGAACGGATTTGTTAAGGGAAGATCGTGTTTGACTAACCTGATTGAATTTTTTGAGGAGGTAACCAGGAGGGTTGATGAGGGTAGTGTGTACGATGTAGTGTATATGGACTTTAGCAAAGCTTTTGATTAGGTCCCACATGGTAGACTGGTCACGAAGGTTAAAGCCCATGAGATCCAGCGCAAAGTGGCAAGTTGGATCCAAAATTGGCTTAGAGGTAGGAAGCAAAGGGTAATGGTTGATGAGTGTTTTTGTGACTGGAAGGATGTTTCCAGTGGGGTTCTGCAGGGCTCAGTATTTGGTCCCTTGCTTTTTGTGGTATACATCAAATGATCTAGATTTGAATATAGGGAGTATGATTAAGAAATTTGCAGATGACACTAAAATTGTCTGTGTGGTTGATAATGAAGAGAAAAGTCATGGACTGCAGGAGGATATCAATCTACTGGTCAGGTGGGCAGAACAGTGGCAGATGGAATTTAATTCCGAGAAGTGTGAGGTAATGTACTTTGGGAGGGCTAATAAGGAAAGGGTATACACATTAAACGGTAGGCTACTTAAAAGTGTAGATGAACAAAGGGATCTTGGAGTGCTTGTCCTGAAAGTAGCAGGCCAGGTGGATAAGGCGGCATACGGAATGCTTACCTTTATTGGCCAAGGCATAGAATGCAA
Source organism: Pristiophorus japonicus (assembly GCF_044704955.1). Lineage (NCBI taxonomy): Eukaryota > Metazoa > Chordata > Chondrichthyes > Pristiophoridae > Pristiophorus > Pristiophorus japonicus. Next base: position 167,221,352 of record NC_091986.1, on the reverse strand, counting down.
GAGCAGGGAGGTTATGATTAAATTGCAAATACTCTGGTTAGGCCACAGCTGGAATACTGCGTGCAGTTCTGGTCGCCATATTATAGGAATGATATGATTGCACTCGAGAGGGTGCAGAGGAGATTTACTAGGATGCTGCCTGGAGAATCTTAGCCATGAGGACAGAGTGGATAGGCTGGGTTTGTTCTCATTGGAACAGAGGAGGCTGAGAGGAGACCTCATTGAGGTGTATAACATTTTGATGGGACTGTATATAGTGGATAGCAAGGGCCTATTTCCCTTGGTGGAGGGGTCAATTACGAGGGTGGTTGGTGGAAGTTTTAGAGGGGATTTGAGGGGCAGCTTCTTCACGCAGAGGGTTGTGGGGGTCTGGAACTCACTGCCTAGAAGGGTGGTGGATGCAGAAACCCTCACCACATTTAAAAGGTGCTTGGATGGGCACATAAAGTGCCGTAACCTGCAGGGTTACAGACCGAGAGCTGGTAAGTGGGATTAGACTGGATAACCTCTTGTTAGCTGGTGCAGATACGATGGTAAGTACTGCAGGGAATTGAATATGGCCAGGGTGATCACCTGGATGGGTCGGAGAGGAATTTTCCCAGATTTTTTTCCCCCAATTAACCTAGGTTTTTCTTACTGTTTTTTTTGCTTCTCCCAGGAGATCACATGGCCCCGGTTGGGGTGGAGTGTAGAATGTTGCGGTGCAGGCAGTGTCGCAGTTGTGTGGGGCAGACTGGTTGGACCGGATGCTCTTTAGCTTTCCGCCATTGTTCATAGGTTCATATGTAACCTTCAGGGCTGCTGACCAAGGGTCGTGTGGCTCTTTGTCGGCCGGCACGGACACGATGGGCCGAAATGGCCTCCTTCTGTGCTGCAGATTTCCATGTTTCATTTAGTCTAGAGACAATCTAAATAATTGGTAGAATTTTCAGTGGATGTTGTAACCTGATACCCACCAAAATGTCTCTGAATCGCTACAATAAGAAGGTATTAGATAAAAAGTATAATTGGATGATCAGCTGGGAGAGAATCACATATTTGAAATTAGATGTATTTTAATGAGGTACGAGATGCATCAGGGTGGGAAGACATCAACAGTGCCAGTAACATAGATAATTGAACAGCTGTTGGGGATTTTAAAATGTTAATCTGATAGAGAGAGAAGTGTAACCTTACAAATTTACATGAGAAACTTAGTGATTGGCTGGATTTTCAGCTTTGATGATTTTGCGTTGGTAATGGTGGCGGGGCGGTAAAGTTTGCACGGTAAAGTTGCGCCTCAATAAGTAAAATTGGGCAGATGGGCCCCAAGTCAGGGGGCACAGCACTAAGGGAGGCATTGTACACCTCTCTTGGGTGCTAGCATGGGAAAATCCCGAGCTAAAGAGCTGGCTGGGAACGTCCAAGAGATGCCTGGGGAGAAAAAAAAAACTTTAAAGAAACCCCACAAAAACATTCCCAAAACATTGCCTATGCCACCACAACATAAATCGCAAAAAAAATTAAAAGAAAAAACAATCACACTTACCTTAGCAGTCCATTACTTACCTCTCTGCAGTTGGTATCGTTGGACTGCCTGATTTCCTAGGTGTTCACTGCGGGGTGTGCGGGTCAGGCTGAAATCAAAACTCTCGCATCCAGGGGCGTTGCACACCGGCGCATCTCTTCTGGGCGGTACTGCTCCGCACCACTGCAAAACCGGACCCGACAATTCCTGCCGGGCCCTAGAGGCTGACCGCCCGCCCAGAAGACCTCACCGCCGCCATTCCCGCCGCTCCGGGACGAAAAACGGAGCGCAGAAGACCCGAAAATCCGCTCTGTGTTTAGTTCAACTATCCTTACAAAGTTTAATTTGTGTCTACAATAAAACGTAAGAGAACTAAATTACTGTACCTGTTACACATGTGCCTATGTTAACAAAATGCTTTGGTTTTTACAACTGCTTTCTGCATCATTTTAAATCTGGCGAAAGGGTTATGTTGAACACAAGTACAATACTAAGCATCTAGCACAAGTCTGCTACATTCCCTGTTATGCTTTCATATTTTCATGCGTCACACAACATAAACTACAAATACATACCTGGTGGGTGAAGTTTGCTTGCAGGTATGACAAGTCTTTTGGGCGATGAAGTCACAGGTTTTGGAATATCGTGATCTTTTTGTACTTCCTTCTTCTTTGCTGTTTTGGAAGTTTAACAATTAATTTATTAGATGGTGTCTCTTCTCTCATTGTTCTACACAGGATGCATTTGGTAATTCAGAAGCCAATTATATGCAAAAATTATTTACTAGCCAATGTCACTTCATTTTCTCAAAGGGTGGTTGACAATATTTTTAAAGGAATTGCAAAGGCATGTAAGACAATAATTCATACATAATAAACATTTTTCCCATTTGAAGATGACAAACATTGTTATGGACATGTCTCCAAAGCCTCTCAGCAATGTTTCCAACAGTTTTAAAGATCTAATTTGTACTGTAACTTTGAAATTGTTTAAAATGAGAAGTTATCTTGGAAATTGTGATAAACCTCTTGTCTACTTTCTCGTTGGTTCCTTCTAAACCAATCTTGTATTTTCATGCAAACGGCAAGCATTATTTCCAGTCTGCAGGAAGGGTGACCTAAGCAATAGACTTTTCTGTATTTTTGGCCAGTTCTGCTATATTATGGGCTATCAAATGGATATTGTCATCGTCATATTCTTTTCATTCCCAAAATGGAGCATCTCACCATGACTTGGTTCTCCAGCTAGCACTCTGGCTCAGAACTTTCAAAACAAATGCAAAGGGAGCAATCGTGTCTCAGTAACAGACAGCCACAGGATGCAAATGTCCAAGTTTAGAAGGCACTTTAGCACTTAGCCAACCCAGATTCACAGGATAATGTTAAAAAATTAATAGAAAATTTTAAATATGAAATACATGATAGAATTCAGAAAACACTGCATTTCATAAAATTAAAGATTATAAATTCTACAGCTTTTTGGTTTTTTAGAGGACAAAGCATGTTTAAGAAATGAAGTAGTTATCACTATCAAAGATGTGGTAGCAACTGAATAAACAAACAAAAATCCACAGTACTTTCACGAGAGTTAGTGATGGCAATAGATTAAAACAATGATTTCAGACATTGCTGTTTCCCTCTAGAATCCCATGTTCGACTTCAGAAAATTAAATTACGGGTGTAACAAGCTCAGACTGCTTTTGATTAGTACAATTTAAGTCTGTCGGGCTCTCTCAGTCCCAGATGTGAGAAGCCTGATTAAATTTGAAGAGTGGAAGTGTTACCTCCTGCAGAAAATGCTGAAGGTTTCTTAGTAAGTGGCTTGTAGCTCTAGTGGCAGAATATGGAGTTCCTTACTGGAGGAGCAGTAGGGCTAATTCCAACCATTTGAACTTGGTTGGCCACATTGGACATAATTTGTCAGTTGCAGGGGAAGAAGTATGGTAGATAAGTACAGGTTGAACCTCCCTTATCCGGGACCTGGCCTGTTCTGGATAAGGGATTTTTCCAAATGAGGAGTGGTCACGTTTAATTGGATGGCACAGGTACTGAGCAAGAAGATATCGGGGCTGGCTGGCTTGGGAGTGCAGCAGAGAGATCATGGGGGGGAGGGATGGATCGCGGGGTCAGGCCAGCGATTGTGCAAATTGGCAGCGAGGAAGGACTTCAATTTATTCACGTCGGAGTTCTGCACATGAACCACCCGGTGGCCGGGAATGGTTCTGGACGAGGGGTGGTTCTGGATAAGGGAGTTCTGGATAAGGGAGATTCAACCTGTATCACTTTTTACAAGCAAGCAACAGCAGAAAATTAAGGAAGAATGGGAAAACAGCTACCAGATATATAATAATTTATGGATTATATTTTTATTGAGACACCAACTGACACAAGATTGGGAACACTGGAGTCCCCAGATTTTTCCAAGAGGACACTTGAGATGAATTCAAAAAGTGATTCAGACTCACTCACCCAAAGTGCTATGCTTCATTTGGATGTCAGACTCACTCACCCAAAGTGCTATGCTTCATTTGGATGTTGTCCTGATTTGAAACTAACAGTACATTGTGCAGATGATTGTGATCCCAAGATGGACTATTTGCAGTATCTAAATTTGAATGAGTACTTTTAAAAAATACAGTAAAGTCCACAGTTTCCTGCACAGACACATTTCTGATATCAGCTGCACTATCCCAGAAAGAACTGAATGGGTGCTTCACTATTGTGGAAAGAAATGCAAAGCTGAGTGAGAGCCAACTCTTAGGTGTTCAGATACACCTCGTAGCAGCAAGCTTTTCATAGGTGCCTGGGAGCAGTCACCCGGTCACCTGCTGGGGCAGAGGATGCTATAGAGCACAGGGAAATCCAGACAGAGCAAAAATAAATCTAATTGAGGTGAAAGTGAGATAATCAGCTAATGCACAAATAGATATTAGAGCTTGGAAGCTATTGCAAATAGTCAATCTTGGGATCACAATCATTTTCACAATGTACCGTTAATTTCAAATCAGGACAACACCCTGATGAAGCAGAGCACTTTGGGTTAGTGAGTCTGATTCACTTTTTCAATTCATCTCAAGCGTGCTCTTGGGGACAGCATCAAACAAGAAATAAGGGATGTGTGCAATAAAGATACAGCAGTTATCATGGGCGTCTTTAATCTACATATAGATTGGGCTAACCAAACTGGTAGCAATACAGTGGAGGAGGATTTCCTGGAGTGTATTAGGGATGGTTTTCTAGACCAATATATCGAGGAACCAACTAGAGGGCTGGCCATCCTAGACTGGGTGATGTGTAATGAGAAAGGACTAATTAGCAATCTTGTTGTGCGAGGCCCCTTGGGTAAGAGTGATCATAATATGGTAGAATTTTTTATTAAGATGGAGAGGGACACAGTTAATTCAGAGACTAGGGTCCTGAACTTAAGGAAAGGTAACATCGATGGTATGAGACGTGAATTGGCTAGTATAGACTGCCGAATGATACTTAAAGGGTTGACGGCGGATAGGCAATGGCAAACATTTAAAGATCACATGGATGAACTTCAGCAATTGTACATCCCTGTCTGGAGTAAAAATAAAACGGGGAAGGTGGCTCAACCGTGGCTAACAAGGGAAATTAAGGATAGTGTTAAATCCAAGGAAGAGGCATATAAATTGGCCAGAAAAAGTAGCAAACCTGAGGACTGGGAAAAATTTAGAATTCAGCAGAGGAGAACAAAGGGTTTAATTAGGAGGGGGAAAATAGATATGAGAGGAAGCTTGTGGGAACATAAAAACTGACTGCAAAAGCTTCTATAGAAATGTGAAGAGAAAAAGATTAGTGAAGACAAACATAGGTCCCTTGCAATCAGATTCAGGTGAATTTATAATGGGGAACAAAGAAATGGCAGACCAGTTGAACAAATACTTTGGTTCTGTCTTCATGATGGGAGACACAAATAACCTTCCGGAAATACTAGGGGATCGAGGGTCAAGTGAGAAGGAGGAACTGAAGGAAATCCTTATTAGGCAGGAAATTGTGTTTGGGAAATTGATGGGATTGAAGGCCGATAACTCCCCGGGGCCTGATAGTCTGCATCCCAGAGTAATTAAGGAAGTGGCCCTAGAAATAGTGGATGCATTGGTGATCATTTTCCAACAGTCTATCAACTCTGTATCAGTTCCTATGGACTGGAGGGTAGCTAATGTAACACCGCTTCTTAAAAAAGGAGGGAGAAAACAGGTAGTTATAGACCGGTTAGCCTGACATCAGTAGTAGGGAAAATGTTGGAATCAATTATTAAAGATGAAATAGCAGCGCATTTGGAAAGTAGTGACAGGATTGGTCCAAGTCAGCATGGATTTATGAAAGGGCAATCATGCTTGACAAATCTTCTGGAATTTTTTGAGGATGTAACTAGTAGAGTGAACAAGGGGAAACCAGTGGATGTGGTGTATTTGGACTTTCAAAAGGCTTTTGACAAGGTCCCACACAAGAGAATAGTGTGCAAAATTAAAGCACATGGTATTGCGGGTAATGTACTGACGTGGATAGAGAACTGGTTGGCAGACAGGAAGCAGAGAGTCGGGATAAATGGGTCTTTTTCAGAATGGCAGGCAGTGACTAGTGGGGTGCCGCAGGGCTCAGTGCTGGGACCCCAGCTATTTACAAGATACATTAATGATTTAGATGAAGGAATTGAGTGTAATATCTCCAAGTTTGCAGATGACACTAAGCTGGGTGGCAGTGTGAGCTGTGAGGAGGACGCTAAGAGGCTGCAGGGTGACTTGGACAGGTTAGGGGTGAGTGGGCAAATGCATGGCAGATGCAGTATAATGTGGATAAATGTGAGTTTTTCCACTTTGGGGGCAAAAACACGAAGGCAGAATATTATCTGCTTGGCGACAGATTAGGAAAAGGGGAGTTGCAACGAGACCTGGGTGTCATGGTACATCAGTCATTGAAAGTTGGCATGCAGGTGCAGCAGGCGGCGAAGAACGCAAATGGTATTTTGGCCTTCATAGCTAGGGGATTTGAGTATAGGAGCAGGGAGGTCTTACTGCAGTTGTACAGGGCCTTGGTGAGGCCTCACCTGGAATATTGTGTTCAGTTTTGGTCTCCTAATCTGAGGAAGGACGTTCTTGCAATTGAGGGAATGCAGTGAAGGTTCACCAGACTGATTCCCGGGATGGCAGGACTGACATATGAGGAGAGACTGGATCGACTGGGCCTGTATTCACTGGAGTTTAGAAGGATGAGAGGGGATCTCATAGAAACATATAAAATTCTGACGGGATTGGACAGGTTAGATGCAGGAAGAATGTTCCCGATGTTGGGGAAGTCCAGAACCAGGGGACACAGTCTAAGGATAAGTGGTAAGCCATTTAGGACTGAAATGAGGAGAAACTTCTTCACTCAGAGAGTTGTTAACCTGTGGAATTCTCTACCGCAGAGAGCTGTTGATGCCAGTTCATTGGATATATTCACGAGGGAGTTAGCTATGGCCCTTACGGCTAAAGGGATCAAGGGGTATGGAGAGAAAGCAGGAAAGGGGTACTGAGGTGAGTGATCAGCCATGATCTTATTGAATGTTGGTGCAGGCTCGAAGGGCCGAATGGCCTACTCCTGCACCTATTTTCTATGTTTCTATGTTTCTAACTGTGGATTGCAGTGTTTGACCAAGATTTTGGTCATCTGCCCTAATATATCCTAATGTGGCTCGGTGTCAAATTTTGTTTTATAACGCTCCTATGGAGTGCCTGGGGATGTTTTACTACGTTAAAGGCACGATATAAATACAAGTTGTTGTTGTTGTTGTGTTAACACCTCCATTAAAATAGCAGACAAAATAATTCATTATGGTACAGTGTAATTTCCAGACTTTAATTATATGTGACCAGAAGCACTGATTTCCATTAATCGATGAGATATGCTCCAATGTTTCTTACAGGTTTGGGAATAAAGGATTGTTGGGCCAACATTTACTGAAAGCACAAAGTAATTTTCCTAAAATGGGATTCTTATTTATTTGCATTGTAACTGAACCAACACACAGTAATCCTTTTCCTAATAAACATCACAAAACATAACTGGGTAGAGTTTCCATTCAGCTGTACTGTATTTTTTGGTGTAATTCATCCGAAATTGGCGGAACCAATGCAAAAGATCGCGGAATTTTCAGAGCAAATTATGGCCAGCACAAATTTAGTTTCCACGATGTTTTGCCCTCGTTTAAAAAACATCGTGCTCGAAGCCGGCCCCGCCTACAAATCTGGCCACTCCCCCAGGATGACTTAATCATCACTGGGAGACTCTACTAATTGCATACGTTTGTCAGCCATAAAATTAGCTGGTTCTTTTGGACGCAAGGACACAACTAGGCACATTTTAAAAGCTTTTGAACTTTAAAAAAAAATGTACTAAGAAACTGACTACTGTACACCAATATAATTAGCAAATGGTTCTGTATAGTTTTTAAAAGTCGTTCTCAGTAATTTAAAAATGGGTTACTCACAGGTGGAAAATTGACACTGATCAAAAATGCTTATTTTTTTATGATAAGCCCATTTTCAGTTGTACTAATCCAACTGCGCTACGTTACCACTCTTAAATATATCAAGAAATATTTTTTGATGCAAATCTTTTTGAAAAATTACATTTTAAAACGCTGCCTGACTGTGCTGGTTCATGGCAGATTTTGCATTTGCCGATATGCAAATAAGTTTGAACGAAAACTCAAGAAAAAAAATCTTGTCAAAATTTTGGCTGCAACTTGCACCTGGGTCGCTGATCACAACCGAAGCCAATAGCTTAGTTATAAAACTCTTATAAAACTATTCATATTAAAGAGCTGGGCATAATTTGTTCTATCATATTATCAGCATATCATATTTTATTTCATAAAATGCAAAGAATTAAATGAGTTCTAAGTTAGATGTTAGTTGATATCACAATAGATTTTTCTATTTATCACCATCTAATGTGGAACCAGGGTGATGGAGCACATAGAAAAAAAATTATTTAGACTGGTTTACTGCCTGATGATTTCTATCTAGTGTTGCCTATCCTGATTTCCAGTAGAGAAGTAATAATTTATTAAAATGATATTCAAGTGAACCAAGGGATATGGTGATAGTGTGGGAAGGTGGAGTTGAGATAGAAGATCAGCTATGATCGTACTGAATGACAAAACAGGCTCAAAGAGCTGAATGGTCTACTCCTGCTCCTATTTCTTATGTTCTTATTTATATTAATCTCAAAAGTTTTACGACATGCGTCTCCCCTGATGGCTCAGTTTGTTAAGTGCACAGCCTAGTATGAAACTGAGCCATATTGTCGTCTGTTGAGCAAGCTGATCGAAGGTGGGACACTGGTGACGGAGGTTACAATTGGCTGTAATGCCCCTGGGCTAGGGAGGGGAAAGATTAAGCAGGGCTGCTGCTCCTGATCACAGTCCACTGAATTCTGTTTGCTGTGTGGACATTGGATGAGGAGAGAATCAGGCTCAGCTGCAATGCCCACCATGATCAAATAGCCTGCTGACACTTTTGAAATAAGTTGCCTTATCGAGATGACTCTGATTTGTAATGGAGTGGTAGGGTCTAAAAAGGCTAATCCTCTGAAGTAATTTACAGAATTATGATGTTATCAGCATCAAAATGACAAGTGAAGCATTTGCTCTAACTGTTGAGGTCTCCCTTGATAGCGTTGATACACTAAGATAATGCTTGTGCAGCTATCTCTCCAGTGTAAACAAATGTAAAAGCAGTAGAGTAAATAATGAAGCAGTTAATTGCATCCACTAGTCATGGACAATTGATTTAGCACTCCAAACAGCAATGATTTGAGCAATTTCTATAGCACTTGCTAGCTTTAATGCGATTCTAGAAAGTGCAGTGAGATGCAGAGATGCATTTCACAGCAGACTTGGTAACATGAGACAAACATGAGATATTTATAACAATAAACATGTTAGGCCAAATTATAAATGCAAATCAATATGGGTATAATAAAATTGTTTTATGTCAGCTGTTTACAATCACATAATTCTCAAACACCACACCATTTCTTATTCATGCTACAATTTATCAAATTTTATTTCATCATCATTTTATGCTAAACTTTTTCTATCTCAAAGCAAATCAACTAGCAAGAAATGGGCAGTCCTAGGCAATGCAGAGAAGGCCAGAAGCAGAGGACAGATGTATCACCCAGTCCCTTTGCCCTACGATTGGTGGCCGTACTTTCAGCCGTCTAGGCCCTGAACTCTGGAATTCCCTCCCTAAACCTCTCTGCCTTTCTCTCATCCTTTAAGACCCTCCTTAAAACCTGTCTGATTATGCTTCTGTGAAGTGCCTTGGAGTGCTTTCCTACATTAAGGATGCTATTCAAATGCAAGTTATTCTTGTTTGTTGTTGAAGGGTGAGGAAATAGATCTAAGGCTGGAAAATGTTGCAGAGTTAGGATGAGGCAAGGCTGAGAAAGGATTTGAAGACAAGGATGAGGATCTTGAATCTAATGTGTTTTGAGGACAGCAAGCTAATATGGGCTAGTAATGACAAAGGTGATGAGTGAGCAGGACTTAATACAGGACAGTATATGAATTGCTGCATATTGGTATGTTGGAGTTTGTGGAAGGTGAGATGCCAGAAAGGAGAATTTTGGAATAATCGAGACTGGAGGTGAGAAAAGCATGGGATTCAGGTAGAGATGGAGCTGAGCAATGTTGTGCAGGTGGAAATAGGTGGTCTTGGTGATGAACAGGATGTGGAGTTTGATGCCCGGCTCAGGGTCAAACAGGACGTCAAGACTTCACACAGTCTCATTCAACGTCAACAAGTGGCTGGTGATGGGAATAGAATCAGTAGCAGGGGAGTTGAGTTTATGGGGGGTGGGGGGGGGGGCGGTGAGGGGGCAAAAAATGTTGGCTTTGGTTTTCCCAGTGTTAAGTTGGAGGAAGCTGTAGCTCATTTATGATTTGATGTTGGTTAAGCAGTCTGATAGCACGGAGGGGTCATGTGGACAAGAGAGTTAACGGGGAGATAGAGCTGGATGACATTAGCGTACATATGGAAGCTGACTTCATATCTTGAGGGCCAGAGATAGAACCTTGGGGGGACCCTGGAGAGCAGTGAAGAGAAGCCAATGCTGAAGATGTGCTAACTGTGTTCCAATGGGCAAGAGTGGAACCATGCAAGGACCACGCGAGGCGTTAGATATTGAAAGTGAGACGATGAAGGAGGATCCAGAACCAAAAACAACTTGATGGTATTAGGGTGCAACACACTTTTAATAAAATGTAGAAAGTCCTTGTGATTTCTAATGGGTAATACCACTACTGCACACTGTTTGCTTTTTGAATAAATAGGGTACATTTCCAACTTACTGCCTGGTGTTGTGGACTGGCCGCTCGTTATAGAAATTGCCTGATTTTCATTTCCGTTTCCAGTTTTACAGGCAGTTGAAAATATGTCTAATGACAAACAATTTAAATGTCAAAACAAGAAATATTTTTCACTCTTAAGTCTTTAACTGTCTATTGCTTCTCTTCTCTTTTAATTCTGAATTGATAACTAGTTTCTATCTTACTTCAATGTTATGAGTATGTCTATTGTCCTTATCCTCTTAGGTGCACTTGGGTGGCAAAGATAAGTGGATTCTACTGTACTTGTTAGCTGCATGTTTTCTGCACTAGCTTACATGGTTGGAAAATACCCTAAAAGATTAAGCTTTTAGTAAACAGTGGGCCCAGGGCCTGAGGCGCACTCCCGGTGTAAATTGGTAGAAAAGTGGACGGGATCCAGAACTGCCAGGAGAATGTTCGGTCTGCCCCATTGAAAGCTCATGATGTATGGATTGATTTAAAGTAGAAGGTAAGAACACAAGAACATAAGAATTAGGAGCAGGAGTAGGCCATTTGGCCCCTCGAGCCTACTCCGCCATTCAAGAAGAAAATAAGAACCTAAGAATTAGAAGCAGAAATAGGCCATTCGGCACCTCTTGCCTGCTCTGCCATTAAGTGAAATCATGGCTGATCTTCTACCTCAACTCCACTTTTCTGCTCTAAACCCATATCCCTTGATTTCCTTAATATCCAAACACCTATAGATCTCTGTCTTGAGGTAGAAGATCAGCCACGAAAATAGAAAAGGAGAGTATTTTCTAAATGGTGAGAGACTGGGAAATGTTGGTGTTCAGAGGCACCTGGGTGTCCCTGTACACGAATCACTGAAAGTTAACATGCAGGTACAGCAAGCAATTAAGAAAGCAAATGGCATGTTGCCCTTTATTACAAGAGGATTTGAGTATGTATAAAGATGTCTTACTTCAATTAGATAGGGCCCTGGTGAGACCACACCTGGAGTATTGTGTACAGTTTTGGACTCCTTACCCAAGGAAGGATATACTTGCCATTGAGAGAGTGCAATGAAGGTTCACCAGACTGATTCCTGGGATAGGGGGATTGCCCTATGAGAAGAGATTGAGTAGATTAGGCCTATATTCTTTATGGCTGATCTTCTACCTCAACTCCACTTTCCTGCACTATCCCCATATCTCTTGATTCATTAATATCCAAAAATCTATCGATCTCTGTCTTGAATATACTCAAAGACTGAGCCGCCACAGCCCTCTGGGGTAGAGAATTCCAAAGATTTACCACCCTCTGAGTGAAGACATTTCTCCTCATCTTAGTCCTAAATGGTCGACCCCTTATTCTGAGACTGTGACCCCTGGTTCTAGACTCTCCAGCCAGGGGAAACATCCTCCCTGCATCTACCCTGTCAATCCCTGTAAAAATGTTGTATGTTTTAATGAAATCACCTCTCATTCTTCTAAATTCTAGGGAATATAGGTGTAATCTATTCAATCTCTCCTCATTGGACAATTCCCCCATCCCAGGAATCAGGCTGGTGAACCTTTGTTGCACCCCCTATATGGCAAGTATATCCTTCCTTAGGTAAGGAGACCAAAACTGTACACAATACTCCAGGTACAGTCTCACCAGGGCCCTATATAATTGCAGTAAGATGTCTTTACTCTGATACTCAAATCCTCTTGTAATAAAGGCCAACATACCATTTGCTTTCTTAATTGCTTGCTGTACCTGCACATTAACTTTCAGTGATGCGTGTACAAGGACACCAAGATCCCTCTGAACACCAACATTTCCAAATCTCTCACCATTTAAAAAATACTCTGCTTTTCTATTTTTCCTACCAAAGTGATAACTTCACATTTCTCCACATTATATTCCATTTGCCATGTTCTTTCCCATTCACTTAGCCTGTCTATATCCCCTTGAAGCCTCTTTGCATCCTTCTCACAACTTACATTCCCACCTAGCTTTGTAACATCAGCAAACATGGATATATTACATTTGGTCCCCTCATTCAAATCATTGATATAGATTGTGAATAGCTGGGGCCCAAGCACTGATCCTTGCGGCACCCCACTAGTTACAGCCTGCCAACCCGAAAATGATCTGTTTATTCCTACTCTCTGTTTTCTGTCCGTTAACCAATCCTCAATCCATGCTAGTATATTAGAATCTTCGGAGTGCAGTAGCACATAGTGGGAAACTTGAGAGCTTGGTAAGTGGGAGAATTTTAAGAGTTAATGGGCTAGATTTTCCACTTTTGTGCTTATCGGCCAAAAATGGGCGTTATTTCCAGTGTGGGCAGTAAAAAAGCGTTTTCAGATCGCCGGTTTCTCACCCATTCTCAAAGCACCTTGAAAATGGCCGTTACCACGAGCGATATGAAATTGGCGGTAGCGTTAAATTTTTTTGACCTTCTGCCGTAAAGTGTCGCTGTCCTTAGCAACGGCATGCCAATGCTCAATTCCCGCGATTCAGGAGATCAAGGGTCATCATGACATGCGCAGAAGAGGAGACAGAAAGCGAGGGAGCTGAGAGGGACTGAAAGCATGTGTGGCTGTGGTTTGTGCTTGTTTGGCTGTTGTGGGAGGCATGAGGGAGATTCACCAGCAGCAAAAAGCCTACTAAGCACCAAGAACATAGTTGGCACCGAGTTTTTGTCCAACAAATGAGAAATAACATGGAAGGGATAGTGGAGGCCCTGGAGCTGGTAGCCAGGAACAATGGTGGCAGAGGGCTCCCTGTGGTCCCGGAGCGTGGAGCAACATCTTGCTTCTGGCTCGGAGCACGTTCCTATCTCGGGGCCATCCTCTCCTGTATCCGTCCAAGCAGCGGTTCGACCGTCATCCACTCACCCCGCCAATGAAGCAGCGCCTGAGGAATTCCTCGGCCAAGCGGCTTGGAGTCAGGAGGGGAAGAGGAAGGGGTAGAGGTGGGGAGGAGAAGCGGGGGGGGGGGGGGGGGGGGGTTGGTTTTTAATGAAATACTGATGATTTCAGACAAATGTTCAGTTTAAATGTTTTTTATTTAACAAAACCTTGTTGCGCATTGGCTCAGATAGCTGCAGCGTTATACGCTGATGATTCCTTAACATCAAAGGGTATAATTACACTTAACTTCGATCAACTTAAACTTTAACTGTCACCAGGCTGATGCCCAGCAATGTGTCAGCCTTGTAAATACCACCAACGTTCCTTCAAGCAAAGCGATCATTGATGAGCTCCTGATGTAAGGCTCTTGCAGCTATCATGCCACCCTTTCATGCGGTCTACAGGGGGGCGGGGCATGGCTTCAGCGTCAGCCTGATTGTCTGGGCCGATGTCAGCATCCGCCTCCTCATCCTCCTCTTCCTCTCTCTGGTGAGGTGGACTGTCAGACTCATCAGGCAATTCTTGTCCCCTTCTGATAGCCAAGTTGTGCAACACGGAGCACACCATCACGAATTGAGCTACCTGCACAGGGTGGTATTGGAGCTCGCCTCCTGAGTGGTCCAGGCATCTAAAGCATTGCTTCAGCACTCCAAAGGTTTTCTCCACGATATTGTGAGTTGCTCTGTGGCTCTCATTGTATCGCCTCTAGGCTTCGGTGTGGGTGTCATGCAGGGGAGTCATCAGCCAGGTGGCGAGGCCATATTCTTTGTCACCAAGCATCCAGCATTGACCTTGTGGCTCATTGTTAAACAAGTCAGATACAGTGCTCTCACGCAGGATGTGAGCATCATGGAGGCTGACCGGAAATTGAGCATTCACTGTATAATTTGCTGGTGGTCGACAGCCAGTTGGACATTCAGGGAGTGGAATCCCTTGCGGTTCCTGAAAACCTCAGCATCCTGAAAAAGTGCCCAATTCGCGATGTGCCTACAGTCTACTGCTCCCTGCACCTTGGGGAAGTTTGCAATTCTGGAGAATCCTAGAGCCCTCTCACTCTGTGTCTCCCTGGTCATAGGGAAGCTGATCAGTCCTTCCTGCGTGTGTACAGGGCTTCAGTGACCTGTCTAATGCAGCAATGTGTGGCATGCTGAGAAAGTCCGCGAATGTCGCCAGCTGTGGCCTGAAAAGAACCCGAGGCGTAGAACGACAGTGACGCAGTGACTTTGACCTCGACGGACAGTGCAGTACTGATGGTGCTGGCAGGCTGCAGCTCTGCCCTGATCAGCTGGCATACCTCAGTGATAACCTCTGTGTGGAAGCGCAGTCTCCAAAGGCAGGTGGTGTCAGGCAGCTCGAGGTAAGAATGCTTCTCCCTGTACTTGCAGGGGGTGTAATGTCTGGTCCTCTTCATGAGTCGAGCACATCTTACATTGGGCACATAATGCTGTGAAGGGTACCTTCGACGATCTCAAGTCTGCTGCATGTAATTGGTCACCAAGAGAGGGTGAGAAAGGATAGGCCCCATTGCAGTAGCTCTCTGTTTTCCACCGATTGGTCACAAAGAATGAATGTCCCGACTGTTATGTATTTGGACTTGTATATACTCTGTATAGTAACCAGAGGGCTAATTCCCCGGAGTCCCAAGGGATCCCATAATCCCTTGGGAGCACAGGTATTTAAGAGTGCTTCACAGGTTGGAAAGGCACGCTGAAGACCTGCAATAAAAGACTAAGGTCACACTTTACTTTCAGCTCACAGTGTTCAGTCTGACTCTTTCTCCATACACAACAACTGGCGACGAGATACAGATAGCAAATCCAAAGATGCAGAGAACAGTGGGCATCCTGGAGAAATTCTCCAAGGGAGATGATTGGGAATCTTTTGTGGAGCGACTCGACCAATACTTCGTGGCCAACGAGCTAGATGGGGAAGAGAGCACTGCCAAACGTAGAGTGATCCTTCTCACCGTCTGTGGGGCACCAACGTATGGCCTCATGAAGAATCTGCTCGCTCCAGCGAAACACACGGAGAAATCGTACGACGATTTGTGCACACTGGTCCGAGAGTATTTGAACCCGAAGGAAAGCGTTCTGATGGCGAGGTACCGGTTCTACACCTACAAAAGGTCTGAAGGCCAGGAAGTGACGAGTTATGTCGCCGAGCTGAGACGCCTTGCAGGACATTGCGAATTTGAAGGACATTTGGAGCACATGCTCAGAGACTTTTTCGTACTTGGCATTGGCCACGAAACCATACTTCGCAAACTTTTGACTGTAGAGATCCCAACCTTGAGTAAGGCCATAGCGATAGCCAATACGAAGCAAATCTCTCAGCACAAAAGTGCTGCTATAAGTACTGTGAACAAAGTGATGTTGTTTTCAAATTGTAATGTACAGGGCAGGTTACACATACCTGCAGCTACACGTCCGCAGATGTCTCAGAGTCCACCATCAAGGGTGATCAATGCAAGGTCATTAACACCTTGTTGGAGCTGCGGGGGTGATCATCGTTTCCATTCATGCTGATTCAAAGGATACATTCGCAAGGGCTGTGGAACAATGGGACAACTCCGAGTGTGCAGGCGAGCTGCTAGACCTGCTAAACCTGTAAGCAACCACGTTGCAGAGGAGGACAAATCCAAGGAGGATCACGACAAAACAGAACCTCTGATAGAGGAGGTAGAGGTACATGGGGTGCACACATTCACCACAATTTGTCCACCGATAATGCTGAAGGTTGAACTAAATGGACTCCCGGTGTCAATGGAGTTGGACATGGGCGTGAGCCAGTCCATCATGGGCAAAAAGACTTTAGAAAGGTTGTGGTGCAACAAGGCCTCAAGGCCAGTCTTAACTGCAATTCGCACGAGACTAAGAACTTACACGAAAGAACTGATTTCTGTCATCGGCAATGCTACCGTAAAGGTCTCCTACGATAGAGCGGTGCACAAGCTACCACTCTGGGTGGTACCAGGCGATGGTCCCACGCCGTTCGGCAGATGCTGGCTGGGAAAGATACGCTGGAACTGGGATGACATCTGAGCACTATCGCCCGCTGACAACACGTCATGTGCACAGGTCTTAAACAAATTTCTTTCGCTGTTCGAACCAGGCATCGGGAAATACCAAGGAGCAAAAGTGCAGATCCACCTAATACCGGGGGCACGACCTATCCATCACAAGGCGAGAGCAGTACCGTACATGATGAGAGAAAGGGTAGAAATCGAGCTTGACCGGCTACAAAGAGAGGGCATCATCTCACCGATCGAGTACAGCGAGTGGGCCAATCCTATTGTCCCAGTCCTCAAGGGAAACGGCACCGTCACAATCTGTGGCGATTACAAAGTAACTATCAATCGTTTCTCCCTGCAGGACCAATACCCACTTCCAAAAGCCGACGACCTCTTTGCAACGCTCGCGGGAGGAAAGACGTTCACGAAGCTGGATCTGACCTCAGCCTACATGATGCAGGAACTGAAGGAATCATCGAAGGCCCTCACCTGCATCAACAGACACAAAAGTCTTTTTGTTTACAACAGATGCCCGTTTGAAATCCGATCAGCGGCGGCAATATTCCAGAGAAACATGGAAAGTTTACTGAAGTCGGTCCCGCACACTGTGGTCTTCCAGGACGACATCTTGGTCACAGGTCGGAACACAGTCGAGCATCTGCAGAACCTGGAGGAGGTTCTTAGTCGGCTAAACCGCGTGGGGCTCAGGTTAAAACGCTCGAAGTGCGTTTTCCTGGCACCTGAAGTGGAGTTCTTACGAACCGAGGATTGCGGCGGACGGCATCAGACCCACAAACGCGAAGACGAAGGCAATCGAGAATGCACCGAAGCCACAGAACGTGACGGAGCTGCGGTCATTCCTGGGACTCTTAAACTACTTGGTAACTTCTTACTGGGTCTCAGCACCCTGCCAGAACCACTACATGTCTTACTACGAAAAGGGGGCGAATGGGTTTGGGGCAAAAGCCAAGAAAATGCCTTTGTAAAAGCGAGAAAATTGTTATGCTCAAACAAATTGCTTGTGCTGTATGATCCATGAAAGCGTTTGGTACTAGCATGTGATGCATCGTCATATGGCGTCGGGTGTGTATTGCAACAAGCTAATGATTTTGGGAAACTGCAACCGGTTGCTTATGCATCCAGGAGTCTGTCTAAGGCCAAGAGAGCCTACAGCATGATTGAAAAAGAAGCGTTAGCGTGTGTCTATGGGGTAAAGAAAATTCATCAATACCTGTTTGGGCTAAAATTCGAATTGGAAGCTGACCATAAGCCACTTATATCCCTGTTTTCTGAGAGCAATCGGGAAAAATACCAACGCATCGGCCCGCATCCAGAGATGGGGCTCACGTTGTCCACATACAACTACGCCATCCGCCACAGGCCAGGCACAGAAAACTGCGCCGAAGCTCTCAGTAGGCTGCCATTGCCCACCACGGGGTGGAAATGGCACAGCTCGCAGATCTAGCCATGGTTATGGAAGCATTTGAGAGTGAGCAATCACCCGTCACTACCCGGCAGATCAAAACCTGGAAAACCAGGACCCCTTATTATCTCTAGTCAAAAGCTGTGTGTTTCACAGGAGCTGGTCCAGTGTCCCAGTGGAAATGCAGGAAGAGATAAAGCCGTTCCAGTGGTGCAAAGATGAAATGTCTATACAGGCAGATTGCCTTCTGTGGGGCAATCGAGTAGTGGTCCCCAAGAAGGGCAGAGACACTTTCATCAATGACCTCCACAGTACCCACCCAGGCATCGTAATGATGAAAGCGATAGCCAGATCCCATGTGTGGTGGCCCGGCATCGATGTGTAATACATACTCGCAGTTAAGCAATGTACCCAGGTAGGCGCTGCTAAGTTTATGGTCTTGGCCCTCCAAACCGTGGTCTAGGGTACACGTCGACTAGGCAGGCCCGTTTTTGGGTAAAATGTTACTTGTTGTTGTAGACGCGTACTCCAAGTGGATTGAATGTGAGATAATGTCGGTTAGCACATCCGTTGCCACCACTGAAAGCCTGCGGGCCATGTTTGCCACACATGGCTTACCTGATGTCCTGGTGAGTGACTATGGGCCACGTTTTACCAGTGCTGAGTTCAAAGAATTTATGACCCGTAACGGGATCAAACATGTCACATTTGCCCCGTTTAAACCAGCATCCAATGGTCAGGCAGAGAGAGCAGTGCAAACCATTAAGCAAGGCTTGAAGAGGCTAACTGAAGGCTCACTGCAGACTTGCCTATCCCGAGTCCTGCTTAGCTACCGCACGAGACCACACTCACTCACTGGGATCCCACCTGCTGAACTGCTCATGAAAAGAGCACTTAAGACAAGGTTCTCGTTAGTTCCCTGATCTACATAAACAGGTAGAGAGCAGGTGGCTTCAACAAAGTGCATACCATGATAGCGCAAATGTGTCACTCGAGATTGAAGTCAATGATCCTTTATTTGTATTAAATTATGGACAAGGTCCCAAGTGGCTTCCCAGCACTGTCGTGGCCAAAGAGGGGAGCAGGGTGTTTTTCAAATAGACTCATTCACCGGAAACACTTGGACCAAATCAAACTCAGATTCACGGACTATCCTGAGCAACCCACCTTGGACCCTACCTTTTTTGAGCCCCCAACATACACACCAGTGGCAACCGACACCACGGTTGACCACGAAGCAGAACCCATCACCCATAGCAGTCCTGCAGGGCCCAACACACCAGGCAGCCCAGCAAGGCCAGTTGTACAGCAGCCCAGCGAGGGCCCAACAAATGACTCAACAACACCAGCCTTCACACCAAGACGATCAACCAGGGCAAGACAGGCCCCAGATCGACTCACATTGTAAATAGTTACCCTATTGACTTTGGGGGGAGAATGTCGTTATGTATCTGGACTTGTATTTACTCTGTACAGCCACCAGAGGGCTCATTCCCCGGAGTCTCAAGGGATCTCATAATCCCTTGGGAGCACAGGTATTTAAGAGTGCTTCATAGGTTGGAGAGGCACTCTGGAGACCCGCAATAAAAGACAACGGTCAAACTTTCCTTTGAGCTCACAGTGTTCAGTGTGACTCTTTCTCCATACACTACACCGACGAAGACACCTGTTCAATTTCAATCTGGTCACAGTATGGTCAAGATGTTTGTAGAGATGTTCACATCAACTCCAACGACCTCCAGAATATATTCGAACCTCCACGAGGTTGAAGAACAGCAGCCTTTTAAAGGATGCGACATTTGATGTAGAACATGGCATCCATAACGCTGTGATTAGTTCCGGTTCGTTCCACTTTTTTTGGGCGGTTTTTTGGGCGACTGATATTGTGGGCGATGTGTGTGCGAGGTTATGAAAGTGACGCTGGGCGATCTGATGGCCGCTAGTTTCGGTAAATACGCTCTTTACGACAAAAAAAAGTGGGCGGGCAGTATTATTGAATCTTGCCATTAAATCAGTACGGAAATTAACGCTGGGCGATATTATGGGCATTGATTTCGCCCATTCTGATTATTCCGCCCAAACAAGTGAGCGGGCGGCATTATTATTTTATCCAACGTTAAGCACATGGGGAAAGTAACGTTCAGCGATAAGTTTCCGAGAAATGCCTGTCAGTTTCCATTTTGTGGCTAAATGGGTGATATCTGGGCGTTATACGTCATTTCAGCGGTAAAATGGCCGTTAAGTGGGCGTTAAGCATGGAAAAAAAGTGAGATGCTAGCCCAATCTCTTTTAAACCATTTGGAGGCTGGTGTTAATTGCTACTGGCAATTACTAGTAGCTTCTAAGTAAGATTAACAGTTAAATATTTAGGATTCTTTTCGGCTTAAGCA
Organism: Pristiophorus japonicus; assembly: GCF_044704955.1. Taxonomy (NCBI): domain Eukaryota; kingdom Metazoa; phylum Chordata; class Chondrichthyes; family Pristiophoridae; genus Pristiophorus; species Pristiophorus japonicus. The sequence goes on along the minus strand of NC_091986.1, from coordinate 167,200,795 downwards.
GAGACAAACAAGCTAGCTCGCCAGTAGTTAGCTAATTAGCCAGTTAATTAAAACTAGTTAAAACCGGTTCTTTAAACAGCTGACCAGTGGTGAGCCACAAGCAGTTTAAAAGCAGAATGGAATGCAGTCGCACAGAGTGGGAAACTTGAGAGTTTGGTAAGTGGGAGAATTCAGTGAAGTGGGGCGGGAGGTGTTGCCTTGCCTTGGTTTTCCTAACTTCTTCCGCAGAGCGGCGGCGTACCTGAACGGGAGCAGACCGAGGCCTGAGAGTGGGGATAAAAGCCGCAGGAGACCTGCAACTTCAAGGAATCGAATGCGGCCAGTCTGATCTCCTGGACTAGTTTGATCACCTGGTTGGGTCGGAAAGGAATTTTCCCAGGTTTTTTTCCAAATTGGCCTGGGTTTTTATCTTTTTTTGCCTCTCCCTGGAGATCGCACGGCTCTGGCTGGGGAGAACTCTGCAGTGTGACATCACAGGTAAGGCAGGTAAGTGATTGGTATTGATTGTGGGTTAAGTTTTTCTTTTAAGTTAACATATAGCATATAACTAAATTCTAAAAACTAACCTTTATTTAACTAATTTAATAAACTATATAAAGCAAATACTTTGATTAACACTAAACTAATTAAATAAAATAATGGGAGAACTGGAGATGTGTTGCTGCTGCAATATGTGGGAGCTTCTGGACGCTTTGCTCCAGGGCGACTGCATTTGTGGTAAGTGTATGCGGCTCGACGAACTTCGGCTCCGAGTTGAGGAGCTGGAGTCTGATTTGCAAACATTGTGAGACATCAGGGAGGGAGAAAGTTACCTGGACCTTTTCCTCCAGGAGGCAGCCACACCCTTGAGATTAAATACTTTCGAATTGACATGTGGACAGGGACAGGAGGGTGTGACTGCGAGTGAGACAGGTACATAAGAACATAAGAAATAGGAACAGGAGTAGGCCATATGGCCCCTCGAGCCTGCTGTGCCATTCAATAAGATCATGGCTGATCTGATCATGGACTCAGCTCCACTTCCCTGCCCGCTCCCCATAACCCCTTATTCCCTTACCGTTCAAGAAACTGTCTATTTCTGTCTTAAATTTATTCAATGTACCAGCTTCCACAGCTCTCTGAGGCAGCAAATTCCACAGATTTACAACCCTCCTCATCTCTGTTTTAAATGGGCGGCCCCTTATTCTAAGATCATGCCCTCTATTTCTAGTCTTCCCCATCAGTGGAAACATCCTCTCTGCATCCACCGTGTCAAGCCCCCTCATAATCTTGTATGTTTTGATAAGATCGCCTCTCATTATTCTGAATTCCAATGAGTAGAGGCTCAACCTACTCAATCTTTTCTCATAAGTCAACCCCCTCATCCCTGGAATCAACCTAGTGAACCTTCTCTGAACTGCCTCCAAAGTAAGTATATCCTTTCGTAAATATAGAAACCAAAACTGCACGCAGTATTCCAGGTGTGGCCTCACCAATACCTTGTACAGCTGTAGCAAGACTTCCCTGCTTTTATACTCCATTCCCTTTGCAATAAAGGCCAAGATACCATTGGCCTTCCTGATCACTTGCTGTACCTGCATACTATCCTTTTGTGTTTCGTGCACAAGTACCTTCAGGTCCTGCTGTGCTACGGCACTTTGAAATCTTTTTCCATTTAAATAATAACTTGCTCTTTGATTTTTTTTTCTGCCAAAGTGCATGACCTCACACTTTCCAACATTATACTCCATCTACCAAATTTTTTCCCACTCACTTAGTATGTCTATGTTCTTTTGCAGATTTTTTGTGTCCTCCTCACACATTGCTTTTCCTTCCATCTTTGTATCATCAGCAAACTTGGCTACGTTACTCAGTCCCTTCTTCCAAGTCGTTAATATAGATTGTAAATAGTTGGGGTCCCAGCACTGATCCCTGCGGCACCCCACTAGTTACTGGTTGCCAACCAGAGAATGAACCATTTATCCCAACTCTCTGTTCTCTGTTAGTTAGTCAATCCTCTATCCATACTAATATATTACCCCCAACCCCGTGAACTTTTATCTTGTGCAGTAATCTTTTATGTGGCACCTTGTCAAATGGCTTCTGAAACTCCAAATACACCACATCCACTGGTTCCCCTTTATCCACCCTGTTCGTTACATCCTCAAAGAACTCCAGCAAATTTGTCAAACATGACTTCCCCTTCATAAATCCATGCTGACTCTACCTGACAAAATTTTGCTTTTCTAAATGTCTTGCTACTGCTTCTTTAATAATGGACTCCAACATTTTCCCAACCACAGATGTTAGGCTAACTGGTTTATAGTTTCCTGCTTTTTGTCTGCCAGAATGTGCACATATACTGATGTAAAAAATCATATATGAAATAAACGATTTACTATTAAATATTTACTATTGTGTATCGTTACTAAATACATTCCTAACTAACTGATATACCTTCCTGTCACTGCAATTTAATTTATTGAACATTTGGTGCTCAAAGCAGATTGTGTGGAACTGAAATTCCCTTGGGTTCATTTTCAGGCTTGAAATATTCAAGTACACAAATTGCATGTAGACAATTTTAGACATTTTGTACTAACTATGGGCTGTTTTTTGTTAATACTCACTGCCTGCCGCTGTGGTTTTAGGTGCAGGAAGCAGACTCCAGCGATTTGCTGCTGTATTGCTCGGAGACTGCAGTCCAATCTTCCCAACCCCGTTGGAAACATCATTAACTGAGGCTGCTGCCTTTGAGCTGATTTTCTCTTCACTGCCACTGTTGGAACCTGCAAAAATTCCACTGTGTGCTCATTATAATTTCACAACAAAACATGGACCTTGCCATCCAATCAAAACTATATAGTTTGTTAAAGATACATTTAATAAATAAGTGAAACATTAAGACGTTCCCTAATTTGCATTTTGAAAAACTAAATTCCAATCTGTGATTCATAAAGTCGAAAGCAAAAAAAATCCCCTGCTTTTATCATTGTGTGTTAACGTTTTCAGTTACATTTGCTGGTAAGGTACTGGGCTCTTGCTATTGAATTTTCTGGTTATATTTTATGTCCAGCTGTGGGACATTCATTGGTGCACATTCTTTCATCATCATCATCATCATCACAGGCAGTCCTTCGGAATCAATGCTGGGGATGTTGGCCTGGTCGAGGACGCTAACGTTGGTGTGTCTGTCCTCCCATGGGATTTGTAGGATCTTGCGGCGACATTGTTTGTGGTATTTACATAGAAACATAGAAACATAGAAAATAGGTGCAGGAGTAGGTCATTTGGCCCTTCTAGCCTGCACCGCCATTCAATGAGTTCATGGCTGAACATGCAAATTCAGTACCCCCTTCCTGCTTTCTCGCCATACCCCTTGATCCCCCTAGTAGTAAGGACTTAATCTAACTCCCTTTTGAATATATTTAGTGAATTGGCCTCAACTACTTTCTGTGGTAGAGAATTTCACAGGTTCACCACTCTCTGGGTGAAGAAGTTTCTCCTCATTTCGGTCCTAAATGGTTTACCCCTTATCCTTAGACTGTGCCCCCTGGTCTGGACTTCCCCAACATTGGGAACATTCTTCCTGCATCCAACCTGTCTAAACCCGCCAGAATTGTAAACGTTTCTATGAGGTCGCCTCTCATTCTTCTGAACTCCAGTGAATACAAGCACAGTTGATCCAGTCTTTCTTGATAGGTCAGTCCCACCATCCCGGGAATCAGTCTGGTGGACCTTCGCTGCACTCCCTCAATAGCAAGAATGTCCGTCCTCAAGTTAGGAGACCAAAACTGTACACAATACTCCAGATGTGGCCTCACCAAGGCCCTGTACAACTGTAGCAACACCTCCCTGCCCCTGTACTCAAATCCCCTCGCTATGAAGGCCAACATGCCATTTGCTTTCTTAACCGCCTGCTGTACCTGCATGCCAACCTTCAATGACTGATGTACCATGACACCCAGGTCTTGTTGCACTTCTCCTTTTCATAATCTGTCACCATTCAGATAATAGTCTGTCTCTCTGTTTTTACCACCAAAGTGGATAACCTCACATTTATCCACATTATACTTCATCTGCCATGCATTTGCCCACTCACCTAACCTACCCAAGTCACTCTGCAGCCTCATAGCATCCTCCCTGCAGCTCACACTGCCACCCAACTTAGTGTCATCTGCAAATTTGGAGATACTACATTTAATCCCCGCGTCTAAATCATTAATGTACAGTGTAAACAGCTGAGGCCCCAGCACAGAACCTTGTGCTACCCCACTAGTCACTGCCTGCCATTCTGAAAAGTACCCATTTACTCCTGCTCTTTGCTTCCTGTCTGACAACCAGTTCTCAATCCATGTCAGCACACTACCCACAATCCCATGTGCTTTAACTTTGCACATTAATCTCTTGTGTGGGACCTTGTTGAAAGCCTTCTGAAAGTCCAAATATACCACGTCAACTGGTTCTCCTTTGTCCACTCGACTGGAAACATCCTCAAAAAAATCCAGAAGATTTGTCAAGCATGATTTCCCTTTCACAAATCCATGCTGACTTGGACCTATCATGTCACCTCTTTCCAAATGCGCTGCTATGACATCCTTAATAATTGATTCCATCATTTTATCCACTACTGAGGTCAGGCTGACCGGTCTATAATTCCCTGTTTTCTCTCTCCCTCCTTTTTTAAAAAGTGAGGTTACATTGGCTATCCTCCACTCGATAGGAACTGATCCAGAGTCTATGGAATGTTGGAAAATGACTGTCAATGCATCCGTTATTTCCAAGGCCACCTCCTTAAGTACTCTGGGATGCAGTCCATCAGGCCCTGGAGACTTATCGGCCTTCAATCCCATCAACTTCCCCAACACAATTTCCCGACTAATAAAGATTTCTCTCAATTCCTCCTCCTTACTAGACCCTCTGACCCCTTTTATATCTGGAAGGTTGTTTGTGTCCTCCTTAGTGAATACCGAATCAAAGTACTTGTTCAATTGGTCTGCCATTTCTTTGTTCCCCGTTATGACTTCCCCTGATTCTGACTGCCCCTGATTCTGACTGCAGGGGACCTATATTTGTCTTTACTAACCTTTTTCTCTTTACATATCTATAGAAGCTTTTGCAGTCCATCTTAATGTTCCCTGCAAGCTTCCTCTCGTACTCTATTTTCCCTGTCCTAATCAAACCCTTTGTCCTCCTCTGCTGAGTTCTAAATTTCTCCCAGTCCCCGGGTTCGCTGCTATTTCTGGCCAATTTGTATGCCACTTCCTTGGCTTTAATACTATCCCTGATTTCCCTTGATAGCCACAGTTGAGCCACCTTCCCTTTTTTATTTTTACGCCAGACAGGAATGTACAATTGTTGTAGTTCATCCATGCGGTCTCTAAATGTCTGCCATTGCCCATCCACAGTCAACCCCTTAAGTATCATTCGCAATCTATCCTAGCCAATTCACGCCTCATACCTTCAAAGTTACCCTTCTTTAAGTTCTGGACTATGGTCTCTGAATTAACTGTTTCATTCTCCATCCTAATGCAGAATTCCACCATATTATGGTCACTCTTCCCCAAGGGGCCTCGCACAACAAGATTGCTAATTAATCCTCTCTCATTACACGACACCCAGTCTAAGATGGCCTCCCCCCAGTTGGTTCCTCGACATATTGGTCTAGAAAACCATCCCTTATGCACACCAGGAAATCCTCCTCTACCGTATTGCTTCCAGTTTGGCGAGCCCAATCTATGTGCATATTAAAGTCACCCATTATAACTGCTGCACCTTTATTGCATGCACCCCTAATTTCCTGTTTGATGCCCTCCCCAACATCACTACTACTGTTTGGAGGTCTGTACACAACTCCCACTAACGTTTTTTGCCCTTTGGTGTTCTGCAGCTCTACCCATATAGATTCCACATCATCCAAGCTAATGTCCTTCCTAACTATTGCATTAATCTCCTCTTTAACCAGCAATGCTACCCCACTTCCTTTTCCTTTTTATTCTATACTTCCTGAATGTTGAATACCCCTGGATGTTGAGTTCCCAGTCCTGATCATCCTGGAGCCACGTCTCCGTAATCCCGATCACATCATATTTGTTAACATCTATTTGCACAGTTAATTCATCCACTTTATTAAGGATACTCCTTGCATTAAGACACAAAGCCTTCAGGTTTGTTTTTTTAATACCCTTCATCCTGTTAGAATTTTGCTGTACAGTGGCCCTTTTTGTTCTTTGCCTTGGGTTTCTCTGCCCTCCACTTTTCCTCATCTCCTTTCTGTTTTTTGCTTTTGTCTCCTTTTTGTTTCCCTCTGTCTCCTTGCATTGGTTCCCATCCCTCTGCCATATTAGTTTAACTCCTCCCCAACAGCACTAGCAAACACTCCCCCTAGGACATTGGTTCCGGTCCTGCCCAGGTGCAGACCGTCCGGTTTGTACTGGTCCCACCTCCCCCAGAACCAGTTCCAATGCCCCAGGAATTTGAATCCCTCCCTGCTGCACCACTGCTCAAGCCACATATTCATCTGCGCTATCCTGCGATTCCTACTCTGACTAGCACGTGGCACTGGTAGCAATCCCGAGATTACTACTTTTGAGGTCCTACTTTTTAATTTAGCTCCTAGCTCCTTAAATTCATTTTGTAGGACCTCATCCCTTTTTTTACCTATGTCGTTGGTACCAATGTGCACCACGATAACTGGCTGTTCTCCCTCCCTTTTTAGAATGTCCTGCACCCGCTCCAAGACATCCTTGACCCTTGCACCAGCGACTTGAGGTGTCTACTGTACATCAAGATCCTGGACAACGTGGACCATTTCCCATACCTCGGGAGCCTCTTATCAATGAGCAGACATTGACGATGAGATGCAACAGCACCTCTAGTGCGCCAGTGCAGCCTTCGGTCGCCTGAGGAAAAAGTGTTTGAAGACCAGGCCCTCAAAACTTTCACCAAGCTCATGGTCTATCGGGCCGTAGTGATACCTGCCCTCCTGTATGGCTCAGACATGGACCATGCACAGTCGACACCTTAAGTCACACATTCTTTAAAACAGTCTTAAAGTACATGGCTTGCAAGAGTTCTGTTGTAACATAGATGAAGTGTATTGATCCCGTAACTCCATTGGCTCTATGCATAAATCTTTAATATAGTATTAGGCTTAAACTTAGCTTCAAAAAGTAAAGTGAATAAATGGAGCCATTTCCTGGAACTGATCAATGATATAAAAGGCCTTGTATGGTACTTTTCACCGCATTAAGGAGATTACTGAATATTCCTGGGCCCATGAAGCTGCTTTATTTTTGGATCAATGGCACCTCACATTCTGGGATTTTAGTAGCCGTCAATTTGAATGACCCCTCATTATAATTTGGGCCCAAAATTCCAGGGCTCCTGCTCCACTGCCATTTATGTAGCAGAGCGGGACCTATGGCCTTCTGCTGGAGAGGATGTTGATCCTGTCCCAAATCCCAGGGATGGGGGGAGCAGCCCACTCCGATACAGGCACACAATGAAACCGGTGCCTGTATCAGGGTGGGCTGCGCTCCCCATCCCTGGGAATGAAACAGATGTGGGTTCCAAAGGGCCTAAGGATGGTGTACCAGGAAGCTTCCAGAATTGCCCCCAAAGCTGGCTGCGAGGTAGGGGGAGGGGGGAGGCAGTCCAATCCAAATTGAGGAAGGAGCCTTCCTGTAGTGGAAACCAGGCAGATCCAAGTGCTGCCCAAATTCTTGTACCTTCCTGAAATTGCCTGAATTGTGCCCTCTCCCACCCCAAGAATGTTAGTCCCTATGGGGCCAAAATTGGTGAAGGCCCTCGCCCGCCCAAGTGCTGCCCAAAGGACCACTGATGGTCGTCAAGGTACCTCACGGTACTTTGGGTGGGATTTTCGTCAAAAAGGTCCTTGAAAGGGCGGCGGGTGGCAAAAGAGGGACTTGCACTGCCAATTTGGGTGGCAGCCGGCGAGAGCTTCCAATCTCGACGGCAAAGGCTCTTGCCACCCAAGTGCCACTGAGGATGGAGTCGGGCCCACTGAGGGTTGAAGATCCGAAAAGGAAAATCATCAAAAAAAAAACATTGGAACATCTTCAGGGGACCCCATCCAGGGTGTAAGTTGCTGTAAAGAAAAATGTTTTAAAATGTTTACTAACTTTTTTTTTCAGCTCTTCATACTCACCGTCAGGGATAGAACAGCCTCCAGCCATTGGTCCTTCCCCATTCTGGCACCGACTCCCCGCCCACATCAATATGGCATCTCGGTGGGTGGGAGATCAGTTGCACCACTCGGCCGTCCGCTGACATCAGCGGGCGGTTCCTGGTGGTTCTCCCCTCCTGCCCACTCCACACCAAATGGAAAGTGGCACTGGGTGCAACTTCAAGAGGAATGTTGGCGGCAGTGGGCGGTAAGGCAATCAATTTTGGGCCCTATAGTTTTTTGATGTGTCTCAAATACTGGATTATAATCAAAGTTTACAAAAGTTGCCTCTGGTTCAGTTGCAAAAGCTGTTAGCCAGAGCTTCTGTCATAACTTCAGCAGACCAGGAGCCATTCTGCCAGTTCCCTGTTGCTCCGCACCACTTCCAGGATTTTCCATCAATATTAATAGGCAGACATATTGTAATAGCATGCAAATGACAGGAATAAGTCATCCCAACAAATTTCTCATTACTTGCACCTTAGCAAAGTTGGCTACCAGGAACATTTGTTCATTCTTTGCATTCAGGCAATGTGGGTTCGAACAATTTAAAGGTCACCTTAGCCTGTGCCATCAATTGCAGGGTGATTGACTGCATAGATGGAGGCCCTTTTGGAATTAAAAAAAAACTTGTTGACCAGCACAGAAGCCACTGGCCACACTCGGCTGGGGTAGTTCTGAGGCTTGTTGCAGCCACTTAGGGACAAATTTAAGCTTAGCTGTGATTCCCACCATGGTGAAATAGCCAGCCAATACTTCATGTCTAGACTTGGACATGAAGAATGGCCACTTGTGTGAGGCACTGTAGAGAGGCTGTTGGTGGTAAATTCAAACCCAAGCTTGAGCCATATCTGAGGGGATGACAATTAGGGGAAAATAAAGTTTACTAAACTTCATGTTATAGAAAATGCTGATTTAAACTGCTTTTTTGTTGTTAAGCTTCTTGAGAGACTCATGCTAAAATTGTCCTCTTGTTACCAATAACCTGTGCCTACTCATTCATTATTTTTTATGTATAACAGCACCAAGTGGGATACCATCTGCCAGACTCCATAAGGTGCTTATCTGACCTTTTGGAACAGTAGTTTTAATGATTACAACAGCATTTAGCAAGGTCTTGGCAGGTCTTCTGGAAATATGCACACATGGATCATTCCTTCAGATGCATCGTTCTAGATTTTCCATATTACTGTGGCATCTTTAATCTCACTTCACTTATTGTAACGGTATTATGGACACTTTGGAAAAGTTGCAATATTTGGGTTTGCAAACAAATGAACAAAAATGTCAGCAGTTTGGCCCCTGGATACCTCTGAATTTGTCTCGGGTGTATTGTTCATCAAGGATGAGTGATGAGTCAGGGAACATGGAATGGACTGCATTTTTACAGAAGAAAGGCTTGGGGGGGGAGGGTGGAAAAAACAAAGGATAGAAGAGATTCATACCTTTTTAAGAAAGAGCTGGAATAGAGGGGGGGGGGAAAGAAACAATATGGGCAACAATGGAAGTAATGTAGACAATGGGCCCAATTTTGACCATACCGTTTTTTTGCCGCACTGACACTTTGTGCGCTATAAACTGCGCCCCCCACCCCCCCCCCAAAAAAAATGGCCCCATCCTGGCTGCTCTGCAGAGCCTCCAGTGCCCTGGTGCGGCGCAGATATATCAGTGGGGGGCGGAGCTACAGGCCTGCGCTGAAACAAGTGCTGGCAGCATCGCGCGTGCGCAGTGGTGTCAGCCCCAATGATTGCACAGTAACGCCGAAACTTGACACTCGGCCATTTTTGAAGTGCATTGCTGTGACGTCCCGTTTGAGTTTAAAAATACTGACTGCTTGCTGCCAGAACCCTACCCGATTCGATTTTTGAGCAGCCCTAGAAATGGACAGCCAGTTCCTGCTTGAAATGGGTGTGAGCTTTAATATATCTCCTCTCCCTCCTCCCAATGCCGCTGAGCCCAGCCTGTCCTCTTTTGCCACCCCCCCTCCCTCCGAGCCTCCCGATGCCGCGTCTCGGGCAGCCCAGCCTCCCAGGGAGATGATTGGGAAACCTTCATAGAGTGACTTGATCAATACTTTGTGGCCAATGAGCTGGAAGGAGAAGTGAATGCTGCCGAAAGAAGGGCGATTCTCCTCGCCGTCTGCGGGGCACCAACGTATGGCCTCGTGAAAAATCTGCTTGCTCCAGCGAAATCCACAGAGAAATCGTATGATGATTTGTGCACACTGGTCCTGGAGCATCTGAACCCGAAGGAAAGCGTTCTGATGGCGAGGTACTGGTTCTACACCTACAAAAGGTCTGAAGGCCAGGAAGCGGCGAGTTATGTCACTGAGCTAAGACGCCTTGCAGGACATTGTGAATCTGAAGGACATTTGGAGCACATGCTCAAACTTTTTCGTACTTGGCATTGGCCATGAAGTGTGACCTTAGTCTTTTATTGCAGGTCTCCAGATTGCCTCTCCAACCTGTAAGGCCTCCTTAAATACCTGTGCTCCCAAGGGATTATGGGATCCCTTGGGACTCCAGGGGATGAGCCCTCTGGTGGCTGTACAGAGTAAATACAAGTTTATATGTATAACACTATCCTTTTGTGTTTCATGCACAAGTAGCCCCAGGTCCCGCAGCACTTTGCAATCTTTCTCCATTTAAATAATAACTTGCTCTTTGATTTTTTTTTCTGCCAAAGTATGAGGGCAGAGTTGGCTAAAGTGGACTGGGAAAATAAATTAAAGTATGGGATGGTTGATGAGCAGTGGCAGACATTTAAGGAGATACTTCATAACTCGCAACAAAAATATATCCCAATGAGAAGGATTATATTTTGGGATAACCATCTGAGGCTAACTAAGGAAATAAAGGATGGTATCAAATTGAAAACAAGGGCCTATAATGTGGCCAAGACTAGTGGGAGGCCAGAGGATTGGGAAATTTTAAAAGCCAGCAAAGAACGACTAAAAAAATGATAGAGAGAGGAAAGAGAGATTATGAAAGTACTCTAGCATGAAATATAAAAACAGATAGTTTCTACAGGTACATGAAAAGGAAAAGAGTGGCTGAAGTAAATGTTGGCCTCCTCGAGGAGGAGACTGGGGAATTAATAATGGAGAACAGGGAAATGGCAGAGGTGTTGAACAAATTCATGGTAGAAGACACTAAAAACATCCCAATAGTGGATAATCAAGGGGCTATAGGGAGGGAGGAACTATCACTAATGAAGTAGCACTCGGTAAAATAATGAGACTAAAGGCTGAAAAGTCCCCTGGACCTGATGGCTTACATCCTTAAAAGAAGTGGCTGAAGAGATAGTGGATGCATTGGTTGTAATCTACCAAAATTCCCTGAATTCTAGGACGGTCCCAGTGGATTGGAAAACTGTAAATGTAACGCCCCTATTTAAAAGAAAAAGGAGGCAGACAAAAAGCAGGACACTTTAGACCAGTTAGCCTAACCTCTGTTGTTGGGAAAATGCTGGAGTCCATTATTAAGGAAGCAGTAGTAGGACATTTGGAAAAGCATAATTTAATCAAGCAGAGTCAGCATGGTTTTATGAAAGGGAAATCATGTGTGACAAATTTGCTGGAGTTCTTTGAGGATACAACGAGCAGGGTGGATAAGGGGGAGCCAGTGGATGCGGTGTATTTGGGTTTGCAGAAGGCATTCGATAAGGTGCCACATAAAAGGTTACTGCACAAGATAAAAGTTCACGGGGTTGGGGTAATATATAGCATGGATAGAGGATTGGCTCACTAACAGAAGAGAGTCGGGATAAATGGGTCATTTTCCGGTTGGCAAACAGTGACTAGTGGGGTGCCGCAGGGATTGGTGCTGGGTCCTCAACTATTTACAATCTATATTAATGACTTGGATGAAGGGACTGAGTGTAATGTAGCCAAGTTTGCTGATGATACAAAGATGGGTGGGAAAGCAAATTGTGAGGCAGGGACACAAAATCTGCAAAGGGATATAGACAGATGAGTGGGGAAAAATTTGGCAGATGGAGTATAATGTGGGAAAATGTGAGGTTATCCACTTAGATAGAAAAGCAAATTATAATTTAAATGGAGAAAAATTGCAAAGTGCTGCAGTACAGAGGGATCTGAGTCCTTGTGCATGAAACACAAGTTAGAATGCAAGTACAGCAAGTAATCAGGAAGGCAAATGGAATGTTGGCCTTTATTGCAAGGGGGATACAGTAAAAAAGCAGAGAAGTCCTGCTACAACTGTACAGGATATTGGTGAGGCCACACCTAGACTACTACATGGAGTTTTGGTCTCCATATTTAAGGAAGGATATACTTGCATTGGAGGCTGTTCAGAGAAGGTTCACTAGGTTGATTCTGGAGATGAGGGGTTGACTTATGAAGATTGGTTGAGCCTATAAACATTGGAGTTCAAAAGAATGAGAGGTGATCTTATCGAAACATATAAGAGGGTGCTCGACAAGGTGGGTATTGCAGAGAGGATATTTCCACTCATAGGGGAAACTAAAATTCGGGGACCAAGGGGCCGAATTTGGTCAAGGCCTCCCCCCGCCCAAGTGCCGCCACAATACCAGACAGTACTTTGGGTGGGATATTCATCGCCCAGGTCCCTCGAAGGTCGGCGGGTGGTAAATGGCTGACTTATGCCGTCAATCTGGGCGGCAGCGAGCAGGCGGTCTTACTCTTGGCGGCAGAGGCACTTGTCGCCTAAGTGTTGCCGAGGATGAAGTCGAACCCATGGAGGGTCGACGACCTAAAAAAAAAAAATCATTCGTTTTTTTTTCCTATCAAGTTAAGTCGCTGTGGAAAAAATAATTGAAAAAATGTTACTGAACATTTTTGTGATGACCTTCCTATTTAACGTTGGGGACAGACCAGCCTCCTCGCAGCGGTCCACCCCCGTTCTCCCGCCCACACCAATCTGGCATCTCGGCAGGCGGGAGTCCACTTGCGCCACGCTGACGTCAGCAGGTGGTTCCCGGCGGTTCTCACCTCCAGGCCACATCGAAAATGGCACTGGGCGGATGTTGCAGAGGAATGTCAGCAGCACTGGGTGGTAAGTTAATCAATTTCGGCCCCATAGTCTCAGAATAAAGGGCCGTCCATTTAAAACTGAGATGAGGAGGAATTTCTTCTCTGAGGGTTGTAAATCTACAGAATTCTCTGCCCCAGAGAGCTGTGGAGGCTGGGTCATTGAATATATTTATGGTGGAGATAGACAGATTTTTGAGAGATAAGGGAGTAAAGGGTTATGGGGAGCGGGCAGGGAAGTGGAGCTGAGTCCATGATCAGATCAGCCATGATCTTACTAAATGGCGGAGCAGGCTCGAGGTGGCCCACTCCTGCTCCTATTTCTTATGTTCTAATGTAGCGGCCACAAATTTAAAGACCTTAAGTAAACCAAATGGTATTTTTTTTTAGCCATGCCAACTGCAGTATGTTAATTTCTTGCTTTTGGTTCAATTCTATGTGAAATTACCCAAATGTACAGGTTTTTCCAAAAAGCTAAACTCCGATGTTATTCCATTGGGTCCTTGGAGACGTATCAGATCCAATCAGTCACCAGCCTCTGTTTATTTATTTCCAGACAAATGTTATGTAGCATATACACCATCGCAATTGATTACTGAAATTATTCCAGGGAATAATATAATGGCCCAGAAATGCTGACGTCCTGGGCCCGTACGGAGTTTCTATGAACCCGGGAAGACATCGGAAAAGCCGGTTTGCAGCGCACAATGCGCATGTGCTGAAAACTGGCTTTTCCGATCTGGAGCTTGACAGATCTCGCGCATATCAGGAGCGAGGACATTTGCGTTGGCAAGATTGCGGTATTTATGCATATCTTGTCCAGCAAATGTCCTCAAAAATCTTTCAAGTGTTTTAAAACATACAAAAACAGGTTAAAATAAAATTATAAACATATTTTATTGTTAAAAACCCTCAACTACGGTAAGTTTATTTTTAACCATAATTTAACATTTTTTTTTAAATCTGGAAAATATTTTATTTTTATAAGACATAATAACTTTAATTTCAATTAATTTTAAATGTGTGGTCTGTTTTTTAATTTTTATTATTTTGTGTTTAGTTTTGCTCCCATTAATAGCACTGAGAACTGGTAGATACGCGAGTCTCAGTGCTATTAATTGGAACCTGTGAAATACTTAACTGATTGGCTGAGCAGTCACACTTGACTGCATCGTCTGTTCGGGAACCCTCCGGACGGGAGCACGCTTCGCAGCGTGGGAAGAGAAGGCCTCCCCACCACAATCTAGGGCGCCTCCTAGACCACCAGGTACTTTCGTAAAAATTCTCCGGTTGGGAGGCAATTGCCTGCGGGAAGACCTCGAGAGGAATTTCTGGGCCAATGTATTAAAATAATTAAATGTAATTGTCAAGAGTTAGAATGCACCTGATGTATGTTCCTTTACATTCACTGTTCATCTCCTAAAAATTTATACCAACTAAAATAGTATAAATGCTATTATTTTATAAAAAAATAATGTTTTGGCAGAAAAGGAAAACTTGATTCCACATTACATTGAACTGGCCAGATTCCAGTGATCAATATCATTTTTTACAACCGCTTATTTTAGCTGCTTTGATCAAGTTTCAGGGAAAAAAAAACAATTTTCTCATTAAATGCAGTTCAGTTCATCTGAAATATTGAAAGCTGTTTGAACCAACTGTGTCGACATTTATATTTCATAGAGGTGGTGGTTGAGTGCTTTACCAGTTCAGCCTTTGTAATTTTTTAGGAAGATATTTATATACGGTGCCACTCAAATCAATAATGCAGTACAACTGTTAACTGTTTAACATAGGATGGCAATACCTAATAGCAAATTCACTAGATACATTTTGAATGTTTGAAAGTTTAATTTTAGAGATTGTAACAAAAATGTCAGAGTGCTAGCAAGACTACAAAAAACAATTCCACTCTCATGATACCCACTGGATGAAACACTGATCTCAAAGAGAAAAATATACTTCTAAGAAAGAATGACCAGGAAGGGTTATTTTGGTATCATTTTATCACAGCAGATAATTTCATCTTGCAGCCCTGCCATTTGCACTTATCCTGTCTTAATGGATTTTATTTTGCACTTTAAGACTGATGACACAATCCATTTTGAATATTTAACACCTAAAATAATATCCATACATCATTCACTAGAAAGCCTCGGTTCTTTGAACTCTGAAGATGGTCTGACTTGGTACATTGAAACACTTCACACCAAATCATTTGGATTTGAACATTTCAGTACAATTAATATATTTTTTGAAAGTCCTACAATTCCTTACATGCTTATGGAAGGAGTCATAGCATGCAGATTCTCGTCCCTTCCAATGGGTAGAAGGAACCTCCCCAGGAGATCAACGCAGCCTGCTTGCACATTGCACATGAGGGCACAAGCAGGGATGTCGTCAGGAGGACCAGGCTGCAGTGGCGAAAGCTTTCAATGATCTCAGTCGATCACATAACATTACTGCAAAGTCAAACTCAACCTCATCCTCCTGTGCCACTCATCACATCCCCATCACTCTGCCTTCCCTACCCTTCTTCTGCACATCCTTACTCACACCAACTTACCTTGCACCTCCACCCATCCCTCCCTCTCGCTCTATCTACATAATCGGTTCCCCGTTTCACTAGCCACACCTCACACTCGCCCTCATCCTTGTCTAATCATACCAACTAATAACACACAAGGGTAAGCAATTGGGTGTTATCACCAATGTTCATGTAAAGTTTCTGTTAATGTGTTGTCAAACATTGAAATCTTTATTTTCAACATTTTGGCTTCTTGGATAGATTTTATGTGCACCTTTGGAAGTGGCTTAGTGAGGTGCAGTGAATGGTGAGACATAACGGTTCCCCCCGATGGCGACATTCCCCTCTGAAAATCTTCGGCCCGCTCGGCAGTGCCAAAACCTGTTTTTTCCCGGTGGTTCAGTGAGACTATGGCCTTCTGCAATGGCGGTGTGGCTTTCCCTAAAGGGGCGGATGCACTGCTGCTGCCGTCATGCTTTTTTTTTGTCGGCCGACTGCTAGGTCAGCCCGACAATTATGCTAGGCTGTCAATAGGCAGCTTGGCACCCCCTCTTGGGTGCCAGGCCACTGGCCAGGCTGAAACCCTCCCTGGTGGCCCAGTGGGCCAAAGTTTTAAAATCGCGAAGACTCTGCCCTTTTAAGTGAAGGGGAGAGCTGTGGTGACGCGGCGCCGTGACGACATCACAGGGGTCACGCCACACTGTTCCCAAAATCCGCCACTCCGGTATTGCCACCACTGCGTATCCGCCCCTCTCGTGTAGTCACCGTGCCCCATTAAGAGCGACTTCAGGATCCGAATTTAAAAAAACAACCAAGAGTGCAATTTCGCTCACGGCAACCTCAATCACAGCTGAGGTAAAAACCATTGAAACTGGGTGCTTGCGGTCCGTTTCAGCTGGGGGGGCAATTTTGGCCCACTTTAGTTTTCGTTGAAATAAAAGTAGAATTCTCCCCAGTTATTTAACAGTTCTTACACCTGAATTTGCAGCACATTCATCAGCTGTTAGAATTTACTTCAATTATCACACAGAAAAATCCCCTTCGAGAAAATTTAAAGAAACTTTAATCATACTATATTTAAAAATTAATTAGGAATTTGCTTTTGAGATCATATACCTCTACCCAGGCAATTAGGTGATATTTGAGATCCTAAATCTGGTCCACTTGCTGAAAAATAAATAAAAATTATCTGGAAAATATTTCCAGACTATGATTCCTTTTCATTTTACTTCGGTTACGTTTTCAATGTGATTAGCTGCTCGTTATCTAATTTCTATTTCGGGAAAGGTTAAGGCAAACTGGGAACACTTTAATATTATGCGTGCCATTACTTGTCTCTCTAAAAGGGTCTTCCTGCTATTGAACAGTTTTGCAAAATATTTTGCCATATTGCACCACAATCACCTAATCTAACGGACCAAATTGTTTTTATAATACTTAAAACAAAAATTAAGATTGCCATGTAATATTCATAATTAAAAAGTTTGCTGCAGAAAATATAAGCCTATAAAAGACTATTTGCAATATTAATGCATGAATGTTAAAGACATACATATGGAATTCTTCCATCTGCTTTTTTAACAGACCGATTAACCAAAATAAACTGGCCAATATCTCCATTAAAACAGTGGAGGGGGAATGTTATACAAATGCATTAAGCATTTATATGTTAATATTGTAGACAGTAATTTTTAATTGTGTCTACTGCGGTGTGTCTTTCGCTACAGTTTTCCGGGACCCGATTACATTACATGAGACTGCGTTTACAATGAGACAAGGCAACTGGTGCTCTAGAATCTGCTATGTTTACATTGTGAAGCAGATTTCAGAATTCAAAATACTGGCAGCAACAGAGAAACAACTGCAAATGCGGTAAACTGTACATACATAGTTGCTGAAAATTCCCAATCATCATTTTTGCTTTGCCGGATGCAGAGCTTCTTTGATGTGAGGGGAAGGTTGGCACCAGATCATCAGTGCAGAGACCATTCTGCTGACCTGTATGGGCAGCAGAGATCTCAAACCGCATAGTGGTTATTTCTGTTTGCCATTAATGCTGGTGGTGTAAAGCAAAAAACAGCTCTTGAGGTGTCCTGTGGTGATATTAATATAAATTTAGCACAAGTGGGCTGATCCAATGCACCAAGCCTGCTCAGAGTTCCCTAATAGGACAATGCTCCTCAACAACAGTACCATACCCCTCATAACATAAGCAGTGCTGAGAAATGCAATTTTAGAATGGCTTGCAGTAAATCTGATTTTAGATTTCTTCTAGCAGTGATTATTAACATACTTGCAGGTCTATAATTGGTCACGGATTGTTCAATTGGAGAGTCACATTTTTTTTCCCAATTGAGTTGCTTATTTCTGACTTGCTACGACTGTATTCCATTATTGCTCAATTAACAGAAGGTTCTTCAGGCCTGAATGCAGAATGTCTTCAATTTCTACCACAAGAGTAAGAACTGCTGGATAAAGAAATGATTAGTCAACATTAAACAGAGATTTATTTTTGTCTGCTGTGGTAATTTTCAGCTCCTGTAGGGGATGCATTGTAAAATGCTGGATGATTTGATATAAAACTGCACTCTGTTTGTAATCCTCATCATCATAGGCAGGCCTTCAGAGTCGAGGATGACTTGCTTTCACACTAGAAATGGGTTCTCAGGTGACTGAAGAGTCCAATGCGGGACCGACAGTTTCTGTCACAGGTGGGGCAAACGGTGGTTGAAGGAACAGTGGTGGGTGGGGTGCCTGGGTTGCCAAGCGCTCTTTCCGCTGTCGACGTTTGGCTTCAGCTTGCTCTCGGCGAAGAGACTCTGGATGTTCAGCGCCTTCCCGGATGCTTTTCCTCCACTTTGGGCGGTCTTGGGCCAGGGATTCCCAGATGTCAGTGGGGATGTTACATTTTTTCAAGGAGGCTTTGAGGGCGTCTTTGAAGCACTTCCTCTGCCCACCCGGGGCTCGCTTGTCAGGTCGGAGTTCTGAGAATAGCGCTTGTTTTGGGAGTCTCATGTCAGGCATACGGGCGATGTGGCCCGTCTAGCGAAGCTGATCAAGCGTGGTCAGTGCTTCGATGCCGGAGATATTGGCTTGAGCAAGGACATTGACATTGGTGCGCCTATCCTGCCATTGGATTTGCAGGATCTTGGGAGACAGCATTGGTGGTGCTTCTCCAGTGTTTTGAGGTGCCTGCTATACAGTCCATGTCTCTGAGCCATAAAGGAGGGCGGGTATCAACACTGCTCTGTAGACCATGAGCTTGGTGCCGGGTTGAGGTCCTGGTCTTTGAACACTCTTCCGCAGGCGATCGAAGGCTGCGCTGGCACACTGAAGGCGGTGTTGAACCACGTTGTCGATGTCTGCCCTTGTTGACAGTAGGCTCCCAAGGTATGGAAAATGGTCCACGCCGTCCAAGGCCTCGTCATGGATTTTGATAACCTGGAGGGCATTGCTGTGGGGTGGGGGCAGGTTGGTAGAGGTCCTTTGTCTTACGGATGTTTAGTGCAAGGCCCATGCTCTCGTACGCCTCGGTGAAGGTGTTGACTATGGCTTGGAGTTCGGCCTGTGTGTGTGCACATGCAAGCATCGTCTGCGTACTGTAATTCGATGACGGAGGATGAGACGACCTTGGATCTGGCCTGGAGGCGGCAGAGGCTGAACAGATTCTCGTTTATTCTATAATTTAGCTCCACTCCAGCGGGGAGCTTGCTGAGGGTGAGATGGAGCATTGCAGCAAGGAAGATCGAGAAGAGTGTTGGTGTGATGATACAGCCTTGCTTAACCTCAGTCTGAACGTGGAATGGGTCTGTGGTGGGTCAGTTGATCAGGATCACTGCTTGCATGTCATTGTGGAGGATGGTGACAAACTTTTGAGGGCACCGAATCCAAAGAGGACGCTCCAGAATCCCTCACGTTTGACAGTGTCGAAGGCTTTTGTGAGGTCGAAGAAGGCCATGACAGGGGTTGGTGCTGTTCTCTGCATTTCTATTGTATCTATCGTACGGTGAAGATCATATCCCTTGTGCCCCCTAATGGGCTGAACCCGCATTGCGATTCTGGGAGGAGTTCTTCAGCCACAAGAAGGCGGTGATTCAGGAGGATTCTTGCAATGACTGACTTTCCTGGTGGTCAACAGCAGGGAGATTTCTCTGCAGTTACCACAGTTGGACTGTCACCTTTCTTGAAGATGGTCATGATTACAGTTTCTCTGAGATCTCCTGACATGATCTCCTCCTTCCAGATAAGAGTGATGAGCTCATGGATCCGTGCCAGTTGTGCTTCTCTGCCATGTTTTAATGCTTCGGCGGGGATTCCATCTGCTCCTGATGACTTGTATTTCTTCAGTTGTCGGATGGCCTTTTCAACCTCATGTCGGGCTGGGGTTGTGCTGAGATGGTTTGTAATGGTAAAAATATAAATTACCCAAACAACTGGTTCAAAATCAGCAACAGCATAAACAAGACCCATCTTGGGTTATGTTTTATGCCAACATTAAAGCACAGGAATACTAACTACTGTCAACAGTTTTTTTTACATACACATACACAGTGTCTACTATCTTGGTATATTTAAGACACTCTTGGGGAAGAATTGCTCTGGTTGCTATGTTTAGCGACATCAAGTAATTCATGACACGTTCCTTTGGTTAGAACATCTTGCAAAATCATAAGCTCATTCATTTTTAAAAGTATTACAACTCTGCGAGAAATAGTGACCAGAAAGATTCTTTATGGACACATTATGATATTGCAAGTTTTGCAACAATTAACTACCAATGCAATTTTCCATAACTCCGGCACCACGGTTAAGACTTTCCCTATTCTATATCATATACATCCTACTGGTGACTCTGGAACTAGCATAGATTGATCAATATATATAAATGTACAAGTGAATGTTGTTATGTAGATAAATGCAGCAGTCATTTTGTGTACACGAGGTTCCACAAACAGCAGTTATGTGAAACTCCTTTTGGTGGTGTTGGTTGAGGGAGTATTGTTGACCATGATACTGGGAGAACTCTTTCTTTTCTCTTCAATGTTTGGCTATTACAGCTCAATGTAGATAAATTTAAAGTTGTACATTTTGAGAAAAAGAGACTAGAAATATACCCAAAATGGAATACAGGGATACAGATATCAATCATCGTCATCATAGGCAGTCCCTTGGAATCGAGGAAGACTTGCTTCCACTCTTAGCATGAGTTCTTAGGTGGCTGTACAGTCTCTGTCACAGGTGGGACAGACAGTGGTTGAAGGAAAGGGTGGGCAGGGAGTCTAGTTTACTGCATGCTCCTTCCGCAGCCTGCACTTGATTTCTGCATGCTCTCGGCGATGAGACTCAGAGCTCAGCGCCCTCCCGGATGCACTTCCTCCACTTAGGGCAGTCTTTGGCCAGGGACTCCCAGGCGTCAGTGGAGATGTTGCATTTTATCAGGGAGGCTTTGAGGGTGTCCTTGTAACTTTCCGCTGCCCAACTTTGGCTCGTTTGCCGTGGACGAGTTCCGA
Source organism: Pristiophorus japonicus (assembly GCF_044704955.1). Lineage (NCBI taxonomy): Eukaryota > Metazoa > Chordata > Chondrichthyes > Pristiophoridae > Pristiophorus > Pristiophorus japonicus. The sequence continues at coordinate 167,179,580 of NC_091986.1, read as the reverse complement.
GTAGAGCGCTTTGCGAGTTTCGTGTCTGGCATACGAACTGTGGCCTGCCCAGCAGGGCTGATCAAGTGTGTTCAGTGCTGGGGATGTTGGCCTGGACAAGGACGCTAACATTGGTGCGTCTGTCCTCCCAGGGGATTTGTAGGATTTTGCGGAGACATCGTTGGTATTTCTCCAGCGATTTGAGGTACCTACTGTACATAGTCCACGTCTGTAAGCCACACAGGAGGGTGGGTATTTCTACGGTCCTGTAGACCATGAGCTTGGTGACAGTTTTGAGGGCCTGGTCTTCAAACACACTTTTCCTCAGGCGGCCGAAGGCTGCACTGATGCACTGGGGGAGGTGTTGGATCTCGTCGTCAATGCCTGCTCTTGTTAATAGGAGGCTCCCCGCTGGAATGGAACTAAACTACAGAACCAGTGGGAACCTGTTCAACCTTCGCCGTCTCCAGGCCAGGTCCAAGACCACCCCAACCTCTGTCATCGAGCTATAGTACACGGATGACACCTGCATCTGTGCACACACGGAGGCTGAACTCCAGGACATAGTCAACGTATTTACTGAGGCGTACGAAAGCATAGGCCTTATGCCAAACATCAGTAAGACAAAGGTCCTCCACTAGTCTGTCCTCGCCGCATAGCACTGCCTCCCAGTCATCAAGATCCACGGCGCGGCCCTGAACAACGAGGCAGATAAACAGATCTTTAAAAGCTATAAAAAGAGAATTCTGAGTTTTATGTGTAGGGACATTGAATATAAAGGTCAAGAGCCAATGATAAATTTGTACAGGACAAGGATACTGAAGTCATGGAAAAGGGTAACATAATTTCATTAGGAGGAGACCAGGATGAGAGGATGCAATTATAATGAGAGAAAAACCATAGTAATAACCATTGGTGCACAGAAGGTAAGGGAGTTCTAATAGGAGTGTTCATAATCATTAAACGTTTTGCGATAGTAGATACCGAAAGATTATTTCTATTGTTTGTTGAATCCTTAACATGGGGGCACAAGCTCACGATTGATACTACAAGCATAAAGGGGAGGTTAGAAGGTGTCAGCTTGGCTCAGTGGTAGCACTCGCACCTCCTGAGTCAGAAGGTCATGGGTTCAAGCCCCATTCCAAAGACTTGAGCACATAATATAGGCTCCAACCTAAATGCAATACATAGGGAGTGCTGCACTGTTTGAGGTGCTGCCTTTTGGATGACCTGTTAAACAGAGGTCATGCCTGCCCTCTCAGGTGGATATACAAGAACCCATGGCACTATTTAAAGAATAGTGGATTTCTTCCAGTGTACTGGCCAACATTTATCCCGCAACTAACACCACCAAAAACACATTATCTGGCTATTATGTCATCACTGTTTGTGGGACCTTACTGTGTGACAATTTGCTGCTGCATTTTCCCACATTCTAACACTTCAATTATTTAATTGGCTCTGAAACACTTTAGTTATGAAAGGCACTATACAAATACGTTTGTTTCTTTTTTCTTAAAAGGAATGTTTTACGTAAAGCATTATTAGGATATGGAATGCAGTAACATAAGTGGCCACTGAAATTAAGCCAATCACTATTTTAAGGCAATTAGATAAACACTTAAAGCAGAAAAATGTTAAACATTATGGGAATAGAATACCTGGGGCTGAAATTCAGTGCAGTCAGAAAGCTGGTGGTGGTAAGGCTTTTTTTTCCCCTGATTAGCGCCGCAAAGAATTCAAATTCAGTTTTATGACCACAAAGTTATCCAGTCTTATTAGCCCTTCAAACCTGAAAGTTTGCAGTTTTAATTGGGGCATTATTCCCATGGAAAATTCACCCTTAGGGTGATGTGGCAGCTGCCATTGCAGCACAGGCGTGATGGAACGAGCATATCGGTGCTGCTTTGGAGAGGGTGGCCACGGCTCTGCAAGAGTCGACGGAGCATCTAAGGGCTGTCATATCTGGTAGCTTTCAGACTGTGGCTGCTTGCATGCAGTTTCAGCTGGATGCCTCCTGAGACTGCCATGCTGCTTTCGCGGCTGGGTCCACCACGAGCCACGGGGGACCTTCCGGTGTGGTGCCACAGCTCCCTCAGATTGGTGGTGGTGGTGTCCCAAAGCAGGCACTCTGCTTGGAACTCCTGAGGGTGTCCTTGAAGTGTTTCCTCTGCCCACCTGGGGCTTGCTTGCTGTGTCAAGGCTCTGAGAAGAACGCTTGCTTTGGGAGTCTCCTGCCAAGCAGGCGGACGATGTGGCCCGTGCAGCGGTGCTGATTGAGCATGGTCAGTGCTTCGATGCTGGGGATGTTGGCCTGGTGCGTCAGTCCTCCCAATGGATTTGCAGGATCATGCGGGGGCAGCATTGGTGGTGCTTCTGCAGCGCTTTGAGGTGTCTGCTGGAAATAGTCCATATCTCTGAGCTATGTAGGAGGGTGGGTATCACTACTTGTAGACCATAAGCTTGGTGCCAGATTTGAGGTCTTGGTCTTCAAAAAAAACTCTTCCTCGGGCGACCAATGGTTGCACTGGCACACTGAAGGCGGTGTTGGATGTCGTCATCCATGTCTGCCCTTGCTGACAGTAGGCTCCTGAGGTATGGAAAAGGGTCCATGCTGTCCAAGGCCTCACCGTGGATTTTGATAACCGGGGCGCAGTGCTGTGTGATGGGGTCAGATTGGTGAGGGATCTTTTTGTTTTACTGATATTTAGTGTAAAGCCCATGCTTTCGTACGCCTCGGTGAAGGTGTTGATGATGGCTTGGCGTTTGATCTCTGAGTGTGCGCAGACGCAAGCGTTGTCTGCGTACTGTAGTTCGATGACTGACAGAGGATGGGATAACCTTGGATCTACCCTGGAGGCGGTGGAGGTGGAATTGATTCCCATTTGTTACCACTCGGAATGCTGAGCTGGGGCGATGTTTTCAGTCTGAGCCCCTGGATTGAGAGATCAGTTTTCTCTCTGAATCTCAGGATCTCTCGCTCTCTCGCTCTCTCTAGTTTCTTTTTTGCCCCTTTTCTTTTTCTCTCTTCCTATTTCTCTCTTTCCCAATCAAATTTTCTTATTGTTTCTCACTCCCTTTCCTCACTTCTATCTCTTTCTCCTTTCCTCTCCCTCTCCCTCTCTTTCCCTCTCTCTTTACCTCTCCCTCTCTTTCTCGCCCCTCGAGTGCGGATTCTGTGCTGAACATCCTCAGGTTTGGATCTTGCCGCCTTGTTTCTCTTCGCTCCTACGGCTCCGAGATCTCTGTCACTCTGCACCGGCCCTAAAAGCTGGCGGGGTCACCGTCAGCTGAAGGGCCGGCTTCTTCACGCTGAAAATAGGTCCGGTGGCGCAGCGGTGTGTACTTTTAGCGCATAACTACTGCCACAAGCTCCACACTGCCATGAGAGTCGGTGATGGCCCACAACCTCCCAGGCCAAATATATGTCGGGGTGGCCAGTTGAGCCCAAAGCAGCAGCCATTTGATTTTGACGAATGGCCACCGCAAACGGGCAGTAACAGTCCTTCCCGGGACCGTGAATTTCGGGGCCATTAATTCTAGTGGAGGAACTAGCAGTGAAACAGGCACAATCAGCCAAATGCCCTCTCTCTACCAAAACTTCTGTGATTGTATGGTCTTGCTCTTTCTACCCATCTCTGCAACCTTTTCCAGACTTGCATCCCAGCAATCCCCCTGCTATTTTGACTCTGGTCTATTGCTCGACTACATCATTGGTGTACAGCCTTCAGACACCACACCTTTGTACTGTGGAATTCTCTTCCTAGACCTTTTCACCTTGCTACAACTTTCCCATCCTTTGACACTCTGCCCATAAGTTTACCTTTTTGATTATGACTTCTGCCATTACCCCTATTTGTCTATCTATAAAATCTGTACCCACCCAGTAATGGATATTGTAGCCAACTGGTAGACTGCTTCTGGATGTAGATCAGCCATAATCTTATTGAATGGCGGAACAGGCTCGAGGGGCAGTATGGCCTACTCCTGTTCCTATTTCTTATGTTCTTACAACTAACGCCACGCAGACCAGTTTTGCAACTGAAGATGGTCCACTCCCTTCCAGATTCTACCCTCTATAAAATTGGAACAATATGGCTGGGCTGTCAGTCCTCTGCAAAATTACGAGTTACTTCTGTTTGTCAGGTCTTCGTCCTTTAACCAAGTGTTGTTGCAGTTATATTCACCATTCTATATGAATCCAACGGTACAACCAGGACTTTCGGTGCCAGATTCAGCAGGGCGCGGAGCATTATCCCGCAGAAGAGGCGAGCAAGTGTGCAACGCCTCTGGTTGCGACACAGGCTTGATTTTTGGCTGCCGCCCAATCCGTTGCATCCAGTGTTGTGTTGGGACCACCTGTGAAAGTTGCCATTCTGAGCTGTAGCGGCTGTAGTGAGATAAGTAATGCTGGCCTCAGGTAATTGTGATTTTTTTTTTTTTGTTGCTATTTATGTTGTGGTGCCGTGAGTTATTTACTGGGAATATTTTTGGTGGGGTTTTTTCAGGTTTATTTTTTTCCCCCAGGCCTCTCTCTCAGCACTCCAAGTCCAGCTGTTTAGCTTGGGATTTTCGTATGCTCAGCAGGCCTAGCGCTCTGAGAGAGGTGTGCAATGCCTCCCTTAGTACTCGGGGACCCAGCTGCTGAATTTTGCTGACTGAGGCGCAACTTGTTCCTGGGCATAAACTTTACCGTCCCACTGTCATTAACGCCCCGAAATGAGCAGAACTGAAAATCCAGCCCAGGAACCATAGGCCCAATTTTAACAGTGCCCAACTGGCAGAACAGAGTGGGGTGGGGTGTTAAAATGGCAGTCAGGCACTTCCCACAGTGTTGCTGATGCTGTTGGGCCCACCGCCACTTTAACTCTGCTGATTCAAGTTGTGGGACGGCTCCCACTACAGGCAGACAGGGGTCTCATTAATATTTAAATATCGGGTCCAACGACTTAATTCAGGTCCCAACACACTTTTTTTTTACTGCCGATTGCGGCAGTGAATGCTGATGACGAGCAGGATCATAGCCGATTAGGTAAGTTTAAAAAATGTTCTTACCTCAAGGTTTCCTTGTGGCCTAGGAGGATAGCTGTGCTCCTCCAGATCCCACAGGGAAACCTTGGCCCTCCTCTGCCCCTTGCTTTCCTCGCCCTCTCCAATCATTGTCTCCAGTCCACTCCACACCCCCTACCCACCCCCCCGATCAACTTACCTTCTGTCGGAGACCGTTCTCTCGGGTCTCCAGCAGTGGTCTCTTGCTGCCCAAAATCCAGCTCCTGCTCAGCCCAATTCGTCATTCCTGCTTGTTTCAGGCAGAAGTTTGCCTTCTAATGAAGCCTGAGAGTTAAAATGTCTCGGACTTCACGTTGGTGCCACCATGAGCACTCTTTTTTTTTTTTCTCCCCCCCCCGCTACCCCGGCCCCCGCATCCAACATTCATGCCCCAAGTTAAAATCGGGGCTTATGTGCACTATCTACTCATTGCTACATTTGAACCACATCATAGTGATATAGACTACATGGATGTTGCTTCTAGACCTACTGGTTTTTTTTTAAATTTTATTTTTCTTGTAGCAGGATACTGTTTTCTGTTGTCATAACCATTTTTACTACAGATAAATAATGCACTTGCATACAGTGAAAATATGAACCCAGAATTAATTAAAAACCATTTGAAATCCAGCAGTTTGCTATTATGCTGCTTCCACGTTCAGTACCAGCATTGGAAGTGGGAAAGGGTTTCAGAGTGGCAACTTTCTTTGAAATTGATATCATGATTCAATCCGTGTTTCCCTCTAACTTTAGCAAGAACAGAATGTTATTTAATTGCTTAAAAACTAAATATTCAAATTAGTGGTAGTGGGCCTGAGTATTTTGCTTAGGGGGTCAATAAAGCTCCAATGGTCCTTGTACTGGTCTAACAGAATTTTTTTTGTGAATAGTTCTAACAAACTGGCAAGCTTTGTGTTGCTTGTAGCGTGACTAAAATATCTGGACTGTTTTAGCAACAGAGAGCTTACACAGATAAAATTACAGACTAAAGGTGTATGCCAGCTACACAACATCCTAACTTGTAAGCGGATAGGAAAAAGGTCAATCTGTACTCAGTCCCTGCCATCTGTTTTGTTGTTTGAATACCACTGGCACTTTCCATCAAGCAGTAGATTTATGTTCAAAAAGGGCACTTTACTGATCAGCACAAGCAAGGCTTACACAATAGTGTCATGTGCTTGAAGCCTGAACAGTTCTTCGTTATACAGGCGCTGTACGCTCTAGCACAGAAATACCTGATTTTAATAAGGTTATTTGTTGCCATCTAGGTTTTGGAACAGTCATTGTATATAAAGTCTTATCTTTACTGCTAACTTTTAGGACTAGATTTTTCCAGTCCCCACCCGCACGATGCGGGAGGACCCGGGAAATGGAGGGACACCCGGAAGGTCAGGTTTCCCAGCATGCTGTGGAGTTTCCCGCCCGGAAATCAGCCTGACTTCCATTCCTGCAGGGAACTCTGAGAAAGAGGCCACAGGAGCAGGTAAATGCTGGGCCCAGGATGTTGGAGGCTGGGTCCAAGCACTGGGGTTGGGGGGGTCCGACCCCAGCCCCAGGTAGGGCCAGGCTGATGGTAGAAGAGCTTGAGAGGTCATGAGGAAGCACTCCTGCTCCTCCTGGCCCACAAGCATGGCTCCACGAAGCTGAAGCCACCTCGTTGCAGCTACCAGGAATCCCGAGCCCTGGCATCCCCGGCCGCCTGCAGTAAAACCTGCTTCAGGCCTCATAATCATATGTAAATTGCCAACCCATCCCTTGACTGCAGATTGGCAGCTCGTCTCGCTCCCCCCCCCCCCTGCCCCCCGCCCCCCCATTCTGCCTGAGTGAAAGATGAAAGTAGGGGGGATGGGGTCAGTGTACACATATTTTCAACGTTCACTTTCCCACAGACCTCCAACCCACCCGCTCTTACCTGAGAAAATTCTGGCCTTACTAATAGGAGTGTCAGCTGTGGCCCAGTGGGTAGCACACTCGCATCTGAGTTAGAAGGTTGTGGGTTCAAGTCCTACTCCGGGAACTTGAGCACATAAATCTAGGTTAACATTCCAGTGCAGAGCTGAGGGAATGCTGCACTGTCAGAGGTGCCGTATTTCAGATGAGATGTTCAACCGAGGCACCGTTTGCCCATTCAGGTGGTCATAAACGATCCCATGGCACTATTCGAAGAAGAGCAGGGGAGTTGTCCCTGGTGTCCTCGCCAATATTTATCCCTCAATCAACATAACAAAAAAAAACAGCTTATCTGGTCATTAACACATTGCTGTTTGTGGGAGTTTGCTGTGCACAAATTGGCTGTCGCGTTTCCTACATTACAACAATGACTACACTCCAAAAGTACTTCATTGGCCATAAAGCGCTTTGAAACTTCCGGTGGTTGTGAAAGGCGCTATATAAATGTAAGTCTTAAGTTTTATTTCATTTAAAAATAATAATAGGTTAATTCACTGCAGTACAAGGTAGAAACCTGCAAAGTAAACCAATTTTGTAATACATTTGTATGGATATTCTCATTTTTGTTAATTAATTGAATTCCAAAGGCACAAATACAGTGAGGATAATTTGAACCCCAAAAATGGATGGGTTGAGATCAGGTGAGAGATTAAATGGCTAAAAAATGAATCCCTACCCTAACCCCACCTACTTCTGGTTTTAATGGTGGCGGGACGGGTGTGGGCAGCCAGCTTGCTCCCAGGAGGTGGGTCAACCATGGCTGCCTCATGGTGATTCACCATTATAAATTTAACTCTGGTTGGTCGGGTTTTCCGAGCCTCGGGGAATCCAACAGCTAATAGAATGCGAGGACTGCTGGATCCAGAGGTTATGTGCCTTTCCACTTATCTCCTGGATCCAGCGTCCATGTCTAACCTACCCACCATGATCGGAACACCCTACCCCCGAGGCCTCTGATATGCCCCCTATCTAATCATCCCCGCCGCCCCCCCCCCCCCCCCCCCCCAAGGCCTCCGATGCCCCACACTGGTCTCCGACCTTCCCCTCTGGCTCCCGATCGCCTTCCCGGCCTCCCCCTCCAGCCCGTATGCTCCTCCATCCCCCAACCACCACCCAGATGCTCCTCCGGCCTCTCCGCGCTGACCTCAATGCTCCTCCAGCCCCCGATCGCCTCCCGACCACCACCCTCCCGATACTCCTCCGGCCCCCAATCAACCCCCTCACAATCCTCCTCCGGCGCCCCACTAACTAAAAGTTCTTAATAAATATTCAATGTTTGGTAGTGCACATCACAGTTAGCACAAAGACACTTAATACAACATTGTTCTTGGAGAATGCAAGATCTGTAAAAACAGCTATAAACATTTCGGTCCGCCCAGCAGGCAAGCTAGCTATTCCATCAGTTCCCAAATCCACTCCACCTAAATGCTCCACTGGCCCCTGATCCTCCCCCCAATGCTTCTATGGCCCTGATCCTCCTCTGGCCCCTGACCACCCCCCCACATTCTCTGACCTCCGATACTTCCCCCCCCCCCCCCGCCGCCTTGCCCCGATCCCTACCTCTCTCCTCTCCTCTCCTCTCTGCCGCAGAGTGCCACAGACCTACCCGCCTGATTTTGATAGAATAAATAAGGAGAAACTGTTTCTAGTGGCAGAAGGATCAGTAACCAGAGGACACAGGTGATTAGCAAAAGAACCAGAGGCGACAAGAGGAAACATTTTTTGCACAGCAAATTGATGTGATCCGGAATGCAGTGCGTGGGAGCTTGCTGGAAGCAGATTCAATAGTAACTTTCAAAAAGTAATTGGATAAATACTTGAAGGGGAAAACATTTACAGGCTCTGGAGAAAGAGCTGGGGCGTGGAATTAATTGGCCAGCTCTACCAAAGAGCCGGCACAGGCACAATGGGCCAAATGGCCTCCTTCTGTGCTGTATCATTCTATGATTCTATAACAGTCAAATCATGTGATGTTCTGATAATCCCCTATTTAAAAAAAGAGGGAGACAGAAAGCAGGAAACTATAGACCAGTTAGCCTAACATCTGTCGTTGGGAAAATGCTGGAGTCCATTATTAAGGAAGCAGTAGCAGGACATTTGGAAATGCATAATACAGGTTGAACTTCCCTTATCCAGAACTCCATTTATACGGAACCACATCTCGTCCAGAACCATTCCCGGCCACCGGATGGCGCATGCACAGAACTCCGTCATGAACAAATTGAACTTCTTCCTTGCTGCCGACTCCCACAATCATTGACCTGACCCTGTGATCTGCCACCCAACGCCCCCCTCTCCCATGATCCATGATCTCTTGCCACATTCCCCAGATATCCCCTTGCTCAGTACCTGTACCATTCAATTTAATGTGATTAACCCTCGTCCAGAAAAATCCCTTATCCAGAACAGAACAGGCAAGGTTCAGAGGGTTCCGGATAAGGGAGGTTTAACCTATACAGTGAAGCAGAGTCAGCATGGTTTTATGAAAGGGAAATCATGTGTGACAAATTTGCTAGAGTTCTTTGAGGATGTAATGAGCAGGCTGGAAAAGGGAGAACCAGTGGATGTGGTGTATTTAGATTTCTAAAAGGCATTTGATAAGGTTCCATATAAAAGGTTACTGCACAAGATAAGAACTCACGGGTTGGGGGTAATATATTGGCATGGATAGAGGATTGGCTAACTAACATAAAACAGAGTGTCAGGATAAATGGGTCATTTCCGGTTGGCAAACAGTAACTAGTGGGGTGCCACAGGGATCAGTGCTGGGGCCTCAACTATTTACAATAAATATTAATGACTTGGATGAAGGGACCGAGTGTAATGTAACCAAATTTGCTGATGATACAAAGATGGGTGAGAAAGCAAGTTGCGAGGAGAACACAAAGAATCTGCAAAGGGATATAGACAGGCGAAGTGAGTGGGCAAACATTTGGCAGATGGAGTAAAATGTGGGAAAGTATAAGGTTATCCACTTTGGCAGGAAAAATAAAAAAAGCAAATTATTTTTTAAATGGAGAGAAAGATTACAAAATGCTGAAGTACAGAGGGACCTGGGGGTCCTTGTGCATGAAACACTAAAGGTTGGTATGCAGGTACAGCAAGTAATCAGGAAGGCAAATGGAATGTTGGCCTTTATTGCAAGGGGGATGGAGTATAAAAGCAGGGAAGTCCTGCTGCAACCATGCAGGGTATTGGTGAAGCCACATCTAGAGTACTGCATCCAGTTTTGGTCTCCTTATTTAAGGAAGGATATACTTACATTGGAGGCAGTTCAGAGACGGTTCACTAGGTTGATTCCTGAGATGAAGGGGTTGACTTATGAAGAAAGGTTGAGCAGGTTGGGCCTATACTCATTGGAGTTTGGAAGAATGAGAGGTGATCTTATTGAAACATATAAGATACTGAGGGGGCTCGACAGGATAGATGCAGAGAGGATGTTTCGCCTCGTGGGGAATCTAGAACTAGGGGGCATAGTTTGAGAATAAGGGGTTGCCCATTTAGAACTGAGATGAGGAGGAATTTCTTCTGAGGGTCGTAAAGCTGTGGAATTTTCTGCCCCGGAGAGCTGTGGAGGCTGGGTCATTGAATATATTTAAGGTGGAGATGGACAAAGTTTTAAACGATAAGGGAGTGAAGGGTTATGGGGAGCGAGCAGGGAAGTTTAGCTGAGCCCAAGATCAGATCAGCCATGATCTTATTAAATGGCGGAGCAAGCTCGAGGGGCCAAATGGCTGACTCCTGCTCCTATTTCTTATGTTCTTAAAGTGCTAAAAAAAATGCAGATTTTTTTTTTCTGATAATGCCCATTCTTCCCTTAACGATATCTGTGCAATTAGGGTAGAGGTGAGAAGGCCGAAATTTAGGTGCGCAAGAAAACTGGCACACCTATGATTTTTAGAGTGGTACTTACCGCTTGGAGCTCCGATGCGGTCAGAAGAGCAATTTTCAGGACTTTGAAATTTGTCATGTTTGTAACCTTCACATAACTGTAACCTTTATGTAACAACACTGTACACTGTATACACCTGAGTAATGCACACCTTGACCACAGGGGGTGAACTTGTGGGAGACACTCCTCACCTGGTCATCCAGGTATATAAAGGGAGGTCCCACGCAGGGTCAGCACTTCTTGGTCCTGGGAATAAAGGTTCAGGTCACGTAGCGACCTTGTCTGCAGTACATGCCTCGTGTGATTCTATAGTAAGGTGTAAGGGCACTACATTTGGTGACGAGAAACGGGAATCAACGACCCACTGGGATGGCCACTGGTAGCACAGAGGAACAGTACTGTGTTGGTGAAGACTGGGACGATTTCGTTGAGGCTCCAGCAGAGCTTTGTCACGAAGGACTGGTTGGGAGAGGAAGCGCTGACCAGCTGTGGATCCAAGACGTATGCGCTGATGAAAGACCTGCTCACACCCGAGAAGCCAGCGGACAAATCCTTTGAAGAGCTCAGCACACTGATCGGTGAGCACCTCAAACTGACAAGCAGTATACACATGGTCCAGCACCGGTTCTATACACACCGGAGTCGGGAGGGACAAAGTATATCGGACTTCGTTGCGGACCTTTGGCGTTTGGCCAGCCTCTCTAAGTTCACAGACGCCTGCAGGGGGGAGATGTTAAGGGATTTCTTCATTGAGGGCATTGGACATGCCGGGATTTTCAGGAAGTTTATTGAGACCAAGGACTTGACTTTGGAAAGGGCAACGCTGATAGCTCAGAACTTCATGGCAGGGGAAGAGGAGACCAAGATAATTTACGTGTGCAGCCCTGGTTCCAACGTGGCGATGGACCAGGGAGTTAACATTGTAAACGAGACTCAAAACCCCGCAGGCAGGCAAGGGCAATTCGACACTGCCCAGGCAGCAACAGACTCTAGGGTGGGCCAACAACAGAGACAATGGCAGGGGGGATCGGTAATTAACGCCATCACAAGGGATAATGCGACCTGGGATGGGACCATTGACACTCAGCAACAGAGAGTCTCTTTGATTACTCCTGAGCAATCAGAGAGGAATGCCTGTTAACAGTTCCTTTGTTCACAACAATCTCAGCTCATGCTGGAGGTGCAGTGGCAGACTTGCTGCGAAAACCTGTAGGATTCAACAATTTATCTGTAGAAACTGTAACTTCATGGACACCTGGCCAGAATGTGCGGAAAGCCCATAGCGAGGCTAGTTTACGAGGCAGAGGAACCAGACAAGGGGTCTGCAAGGCAGGGTGATGCTTGGGGCAAAGCTATGGATGCTGCAGTCCAGTGGGTTCATGTGGCAGACGTCCACAGCTCGTATACCAAAACACCACCTATGATGATGAGTTCTATTAAATGGCATCCTGGTACGCATGGAGCTGAACACAGGAGCCAGCCAGCCACTTATGAGTGCCCAACAATTTGAAAAACTATGGCCACTCAAAGCTAACAGGCCCAAACTGGAATGCATTGACATGCAGCTACGGACGTACACCAGAGAGATCATCCCAGTACTACGCAGTGCAAACTTGGTGGTCACACACAATGCATCAGAGAACTGACTGCCACTCTGGGATTGTCCCAGGGAATGGTCCCGCGCTCTTGGAGAGGAGCTGGCTAGCCGAGATGAACTGGAAATGGGGGGGATGTGCACATCATTTCATCTGTGGAGTGAAGTTCATGCTCACAGGTCCTACAGAAATTCGAGTCACTTTTTCAACCAGGTGTCGGGACCTTCAAGGGCACCAAAGTAGTGATATGCATCACCCCGGATGCCAGACCAGTGCACCACAAAGCCAGAGCCGTGCCGTATGTGACGTGTGAGAGAATTGAGTGAGTTGGATAGGCTGCTAAGAGAGGACATAATTTCGCCTGTTGAATTCAATGACTGGGCAAGCCCCATCGTTCCTGTCCTTAAAGCGGATGGCTCGGTCAGGATTTGTGGCAACTACAAGGCCACCATCAACCGAGTGTCACTACAGGACAAATATCCGCTTCCGAGAGTGGAGGATCTTTTTTCCACGCTGGCAGGTGGCAAGTTGTTCACCAAGTTGGACCTCACTTCAGCCTACATGATTCAGGAACTGGCTGAAGAATCCAAGCTTCTGACCACCATCACTATGCACAAGGGGCTATTCGTTTACAACAGGTATCCGTTTGGCATTCGTTCAGCAGCCGCTATCTTCCAGAGGAACATGGAAAGCTTGCTTAAATCCATCCCTGGAACAATTGTATTCTAAGATGACATCCTAATCACGGGTCAAGACACCGAGGAACACCTCCACAAGGATGTCATAGCAGTGCATTTGGAAAGAGGTGACATGATAGGTCCAAGTCAGCATGGATTTGTGAAAGGGAAATCATGCTTGACAAATCTTCTGGAATTTTTTGAAGATGTTTCCAGTAGAGTGGACAAGGGAGAACCAGTTGATGTGGTGTATTTGGACTTTCAGAAGGCTTTCGACAAGGTCCCACACAAAGATTAATGTGCAAAGTTAAAGCACATGGGATTGGGGGTAGTGTGCTGACGTGGATTGAGAACTGGTTGTCAGACAGGAAGCAAAGAGTAGGAGTAAATGGGTACTTCAGAATGGCAGACAGTGACTAGTGGGGTACCGCAAGGTTCTGTGCTGGGGCCCCAGCTGTTTACATTGTACATTAATGATTTAGACGAGGGGATTAAATGTAGTATCTCCAAATTTGCGGATGACACTAAGTTGGATGGCAGTGTGAGCTGTGAGGAGGATGCTATGAGGCTGCAGAGTGACTTGGATAGGTTAGGTGAGTGGGCAAATGCATGGCAGATGAAGTATAATGTGGATAAATGTGAGGTTATCCACTTTGGTGGTAAAAACAGAGAGACAGACTATTATCTGAATGGTGACAGATTAGGAAAAGGGGAGGTGCAACAAGACCTGGGTGTCATGGTACATCAGTCATTGAAGATTGGCATGCAGGTACAGCAGGCGGTTAAGAAAGCAAATGGCATGCTGGTCTTCATTGCGAGGAGATTTGAGTACAGGGGCAGGGAGGTGTTACTAGAGTGGTACAGGGCCTTGGTGAGGCCACACCTGGAGTATTGTGTACAGTTTTGGTCTCCTAACTTGAGGAAGGACATAGAAACATAGAAACATAGAAAATAGGTGCAGGAGTAGGCCATTCGGCCCTTCTAGCCTGCACCGCCATTCAATGAGTTCATGGCTGAACATTCAACTTCAGTACCCCATTCCTGCTTTCTCGCCATACCCCTTGATCCCCCTAGTAGTAAGGACCTCATCTAACTCCTTTTTGAATATATTTAGTGAATTGGCCTCAACAACTTTCTGTGATAGAGAATTCCACAGGTTCACCACTCTCTGGGTGAAGAAGTTCCTCCGCATCTCGGTCCTAAATGGCTTACCCCTTATCCTTAGACTGTGACCTCTGGTTCTGGACTTCCCCAACATTGGGAACATTCTTCCTGCATCTAACCTGTCTAACCCCGTCAGAATTTTAAACGTTTCTATGAGGTCCCCTCTCATTCTTCTGAACTCCAGTGAATACAAGCCCAGTTGATCCAGTCTTTCTTGATAGGTCAGTCCCGCCATCCCGGGAATCAGTCTGGTGAACCTTCGCTGCACTCCCTCAATAGCAAGAATGTCCTTCCTCAGGTTAGGAGACCAAAACTGTACACAATACTCCAGGTGTGGCCTCACCAATGCCCTGTACAACTGTAGCAACACCTCCCTGCCCCTGTACTCAAATCCCCTTGCTATGAAGGCCAACATGCCATTTGCTTTCTTAACCACCTGCTGCACCTGCATGCCAACCTTCAATGACTGATGTACCATGACACCCAGGTCTCTTTGCACCTCCCCTTTTCCTAATCTGTCACCATTCAGATAATAGTCTGTCTCTCTGTTTTTACCACCAAAGTGGATAACCTCACATTTATCCACATTATACTTCATCTGCCATGCATTTGCCCACTCACCTAACCTATCCAAGTCGCTCTGCAGCCTCACAGCATCCTCCTCGCAGCTCACACTGCCACCCAACTTAGTGTCATCCGCAAATTTGGAGATACTACATTTAATCCCCTCATCTAAATCATTAATGTACAGTGTAAACAGCTGAGGCCCCAGCACAGAACCTTGCGGTACCCCACTAGTCACTGCCTGCCATTCTGAAAAGTACCCATTTACTCCTACTCTTTGCTTCCTGTCTGACAACCAGTTCTCAATCCATGTCAGTACACTACCCCCAATCCCATGTGCTCTAACTTTGCACATCAATCTCTTGTGTGGGACCTTGTCGAACGCCTTCTGAAAGTCCAAATATACCACATCAACTGGTTCTCCCTTATCCACTCTACTGGAAACATCCTCAAAAAATTCCAGAAGATTTGTCAAGCATGATTTCCCTTTCACAAATCCATGCTGACTTGGACCTATCATGTCACCTCTTTCCAAATGCACTGCTATGACATCCTTAATAATTGATTCCATCATTTTACCCACAACCGATGTCAGGCTGACCGGTCTATAATTCCCTGTTTTCTCTCTCCCTCCTTTTTTAAAAAGTGGGGTTACATTGGCTACCCTCCACTCCATAGGAACTGATCCAGAGTCAATGGAATGTTGGAAAATGACTGTCAACGCATCCACTATTTCCAAGGCCACTTCCTTAAGTACTCTGGGATGCAGTCCATCAGGCCCTGGGGATTTATCGGCCTTCAATCCCATCAATTTCCCCAACACAATTTCCCGGCTAATAAGGATTTCCCTCAGTTCCTCCTCCTTACTAGACCCTCTGACCCCTTTTATATCTGGAAGGTTGTTTGTGTCCTCCTTAGTGAATACCGAACCAAAGTACTTGTTCAATTGGTCCGCCATTTCTTTGTTCCCCGTTATGACTTCCCCTGATTCTGACTGCAGGGGACCTACGTTTGTCTTTACTAACCTTTTTCTCTTTACATATCTATAGAAACTTTTGCAATCCGTCTTAATGTTCCCTGCAAGCTTCTTCTCATACTCCATTTTCCTTGCCCTAATCAAACCCTTTGTCCTCCTCTGCTGATTTCTAAATTTCTCCCAGTCCCCAGGTTCGCTGCTATTTCTGGCCAATTTGTATGCCACTTCCTTGGCTTTAATACTATCCCTGATTTCCCTTGATAGCCACGGTTGAGCCACCTTCCCTTTTTTATTTTTATGCCAGACAGGAATGTACAATTGTTGTAGTTCATCCATGCGGTCTCTAAATGTCTGCCATTGCCCATCCACAGTCAACCCCTTAAGTATCATTTGCCAATCCATCCCAGCCAATTCACGCCTCATACCTTCAAAGTTAGCCTTCTTTAAGTTCTGGACCATGGTCTCTGAATTAACTGTTTCATTCTCCATCCCAATGCAGAATTCCACCATATTATGGTCACTCTTCCCCAAGGGGCCTCGCACAACGAGATTGTTAATTAATCCTCTCTCATTACATAACACCCAGTCTAAGATGGCCTCCCCCCTAGTTGGTTCCTCGACATATTGGTCTAAAAAACCATCCCTTATGCACTCCAGGAAATCCTCCTCCACCGTATTGCTTCCAGTTTGGTTAGCCCAATCTATGTGCATATTAAAGTCACCCATTATAACTGCTGCACCTTTATTGCACGCACCCCGAATTTCATGTTTGATGCCCTCCCCAACATCCCTACTACTGTTTGGAGGTCTGTACACAACTCCCACTAACGTTTTTTGCCCTTTGGTGTTCTGCAGCTCTACCCATATAGATTCCACATCATCCAAGCTAATGTCCTTCCTAACTATTGCCTTAATCTACTCCTTAACCAGCAATGCTACCCCACCTCCTTTTCCTTTTATTCTATCCTTCCTGAATGTTGAATACCCCTGGATGTTGAGTTCCCAGCCCTGATTATCCTGGAGCCACGTCTCCGTAATCCCAATCACATCATATTTGTTAACATCTATTTGCACAGTTAATTCATCCACCTTATTGCGGATACTCCTTGCATTAAGACACAAAGCCTTTAGGCTTGTTTTTTTAACACCCTCTGTCCTTTTAGAATTTTGCTGTACAATGGCCCTTTTTATTCTTTGCCTTGGGTTTCTCTGCCCTCCACTTTTCCTCATCTCCTTTCTGTCTTTTGTTTTTGCCTCCTTTTTGTTTCCCTCTATCTCCCTGCATTGGTTCCCATCCCCCTGCCATATTAGTTTAACTCCTCCCCAACAGCACTAGCAAACACTCCCCCGAGGACATTGGTTCCGATTCTGCCTAGGTGCAGACCGTCCGGATTGTACTGGTCCCACCTCCCCCAGAACCGGTTCCAATGCCCCAGGAATTTGAATCCCTCCCTGCTGCACCATTGCTGAAGCCACGTATTCATCTGAGCTATCCTGCGATTCCTACTCTGACTAGCACGTGGCACTGGTAGCAATCCCGAGATTACTACTTTTGAGGTCCTACTTTTTAATTTAGCTCCTAGCTCCTTAAATTCATTTCGTAGGAACTCATCCCTTTTTTTACCTATGTCATTGGTACCAACGTGCACCACGACAACTGGCTGTTCTCCCTCCCTTTTTAGAACATTCTTGCTATTGAGGGAGTGCAGCGAAGGTTCGCCAGACCGATTCCTGAGATGGCGGGACTGACCTATCAAGAAATACTGGATCAACTGGGATTGTATTCACTGGAGTTCAGAAGAATGAAAGGGGATCTCATAGAAACATTGAAAATTCTGACGTGTTTAGATGCAGGAAGAATGTTCCCAATGTTGGGCAAGTCCAGAACCAGGGGTCACAGTCTAAGGATAAGGGGTAAGCCATTTAGGACAGAGATGAGGAGAAACTTCTTCACCCAGAGAGTGGTGAACCTGTGAAATTCTCTGCCACAGAAAGTTGTTGAGGCCAATTCACTCAATATATATAACAAAAAGGAGTTAGATGTAGTCCTTACTACTAGGGGGATCAAGGGGTATGGCGAGAAAGCAGGATTTGGATACTGCAGTTGCATGTGCAGCCATGAACTCATTGAATGGCGGTGCAGGCTCGAAGGGGCGAATGGCCTACTCCTGCACCTATTTTCTATGGTTCTATGTAATCGTATCAAACACGTCAGGACAGCACCGTTCAAGCCGGCTTCCAATGGCCAGGGGGAATGTGCGGTTCAAATCATAAAACAGGGCATGCTCCAGATTCAAGGACCCTCCCTTCAGTACCGACTATCGCACCTCCTACTGGCCTATAAGTCCCACCCGCATTCGCTCACGGGAGTCCCGCCCGTGGAACTACTCACGAAACGCACGCTTAAAATGCGGCTGTCCCTCATTCATCCAGACCTGTCAGACATTGTTGAGGGCAAGCACCAGTCCCAAATTGAGTGCCATGATCGCAACTCAGTGGGGAGATGCACAGAAATTGATGACCCTGTATTCGTTCTCAATCATGCTTTGGGACCTAAGTGGCTTGAGGGTACTGTAATTGGCAAAGAGGGGAATAGGGTCAGAGTGGTCAGACTTAACAATGGGCAGATATGCTGCAAACATCTGGACCAAGTAAAGAAAAGGTTCCGCATGGACACTGAGGAACCTGAGGAAGATCATGAGATGTCATCCACACCACTGCCAGTGAACGAGCAACAAGGACATTCACCAGCATGCACAGTCCCTGCGGCCAGCCCGGACAGGCCGGAATCACTTCAGGCGACAGAGACGCATGCCCAGGCCCAATCACCAGAGCCCCAACTGCGACGCTCCACGAGAGAGCGTCGACCGCCTGAAATACTCAATCTTTGACCCAAAGCTGTTGAGGTGATATCATGTTTGTAACCTTCACATAACTGTAACCTTTATGTAACAACACTGTACACTGTGTACACCTGAATAATGCACACCTTGACCACAGGGGGTGACCTTGTGGGAGACACTCCTCACCTGGTCATCCAGGTATATAAAGGGAGGTCTCACGCAGGGTCATCACTTCTTGGTTCTGGGAATAAAGGTTCAGGTCACATAGTGACCTTGTCTGCAGCACATGCCTCATGTGATTCTATAGAAAGGTGTAAGGACACTGCAAAATTGTTTCAAAGTACCACAGGAAATGACTCATAATGGGGGCGGGCCACAGACTTAAAGCCAGGCTGACTGGCTGAAAATCGGTTGGACAGGAACTCCGCCGCTGTCAATCAGCAGTGGTGTAGTGGTGACGTCACAGCGCGTGTGCGTCACCACGCTCTCTCCCCTCCATTAAAGGGGAGAGGTTCTGTTATTTTAAATCTTCAGCCATTGGGCCACCAGGGAGGGTTTCGGCTGGGCCAAGAGCGGGTGCCTGTTGGTGGCCCGGCCGAACCCGGGGCCAGTATTTTGCCGGCCGATTGGGAAGTCGACCGGCAAAAATGTTTACATTGTGGCCGTGGCCGTGGGCCCTCCCCTTTAAAGGCTGCCGGCTGCACTCACTCTGCAGAGGGTACACCGACAGAAAAACCTGTCGGGGGCACCGCGCAGCGGGGATCGACAGAATATCAGAAGGTATTTATGTGTAATAAAATTGGCAGTGCAACCCCTGATGACTCGCTTTTGGCGGTCATCAGAATCGGGCGGGATCATGTCTAGGTTGAAAAAATCCCCGTCCTGAATTTAGGTCGGGTCGGCCAGTTGACCCCAAAGTGGCAGCCAATCGATTTTTAAGAATGGCCGCTGCAAACGGGCATTAACCGGTCTCTCTGAGACCCTGAATTTCGGGCAACTGCTCCTGCAGTAAGTGAGACATACCTGCCTTCTGATATGTTCAGGCAGTATGAATCCATTACTACTGGACGCTGGATTTCCTTTGTATGTGGGTGATGTTTGCATACTTCCTGAATCTTTGTCAATCTTCCAAATGCTACCATCCTTGGTTTATATGGTATAGAATTTCTTTAAATATCGGAAATTTTGTTTGTTTTGGCTGCTGATGCTCTAGAATCTATTGACACATACCTTTTTGTAATTTTTTTGTGCTCATTAAGATAATTGGTATTAGTGCTGGAGAATGGAATACTTTCCATTTCAGGCACCCAGTGTCAGCATCAAGCACTCCTCGGTCAGGTATGACGTACCCAATAAGGAATAAAGTACTGTTGCCTAAAGCCCAGCAACATGGCTCAGCACCAACCTCAGAAGAGCATCCCCTAGTCTTAACTCCCATTATAATTTGTGCTTTAATTCCACAATTTTATTGTGGTTCGTGAATATAAAGATATGAGTAAGGGTTTTAGAGCCAATATGCTCAGATACAGGGAGCCAGATAAGTTTGGCAAGGACACGGATGATGGGGTAGGATATAAGCCACAGAGTTTTGGATGAGCTGGAGTTTGTACTAGGCACAATTAGAGAGGACAGAAAATACAGCAACATTACATGTGATATTCTGTCTCCGCTGCAAGATCTCCGCTGCAATATCTACACCATGTTATCCAGGAAGCGTTTTGTTTACCTCACCTGTTACTAGCTTCAACACACCATGCAGCCATCCATCAACTACTGACTGAATGCATGTCTTGTAGCTACAAGACATCAACATCATATAAGGGGATGGGGAGGGGGAAAATGCTTTGGATAAGAAAAGCTAATCTCTTTCCCTCTTACCACTTTCCTTCATTGAATTAACAAAAAAATTACACCATGACAACACTTACTAGTTTTTCCATTCCCTTATCTTTTTCAGCTTCCATTCTATTATTTAAATATTTGAAACTTGAATTAGCTTGGGTGGGTAAGTACCAGTATTTGACTTTAAATATTGTGAGCTGAACTAACTCATTTGTAATGCAAGACCAATTACCATGGAAACTATTTAGGCCTCTTCTATTACTGTAAGTGAAGTTTTTTATAACTCCCAGCAAGGAAATTAGCTCAAGAATCAGCATAATTAGAGACATAGAAATGTAGAAACATAGAAAATAGGTGCAGGAGTAGGCCATGCGGCCCTTCGAGCCTGCACCAACATTCAATATGATCATGGCTGAACATCGTGCATTATAAATAATGTGAACAGGGGGATGTAACATTACTATATGACAGCTGTTGCACCACTCATTAACAATATATGGAATGAATTAGCAGAAGCTAAGAAGCCTACAGCAGCTCTAAATATCTTTAGTCTCCATTTTACTTTTTGGGACAGAATAAGTTTTTTTTTTGACATTTTATTATGAAGAGATAGTATGGTTCAGCACAAAGATGCTCCCTCACACTGAGTTATAACAGTCAGTTAGTACAAGGGGCCTATCACACTGTTGTGCAGAGTGGGACAGCACACAGGACAAAGGGTCACAACTGATCTGAGCTGCGTTATTGATGGAGATACCAAAGGAGAGGCAGGTGCACTTCCAACACTTTCATGTAAATCCCAGGGGTCATTAATAGACGAGCACAGGCAGAGAAATGGGAACAGTTACATCCTGAGGCGACACTTGAAAAGAAATAGTGGGAAGAATATAACGAAAAAAAGACTTGCATTTATATAGCGCCTTTCACAACCTCAGGATGCCCCAAAGCGCTTTACGGCCAATGAAATATTTTTTGAAGTGTAGTCACTGTTGTAGCGTAGGAAATGCGGCAGTCAATTTGCGCACAACGAGGTCCTACAAACAGCAATGTGATAATGACCAGATAATCTGTTCTTGTGATGTTGATTGAGAGATAAATATTGGCCAGGACACCGGGGGTAACTCCCCTGCTCTTCGAAATTGTGCGATAGGATCCTTTACATCCACCTGAGAGAGCAGGTTTAACATCTCATCCAAAAGACAGTATCTCAAACAGTGCAACATTCCCAATAGCACTGCACGGGAGTGTCAGCCTAGACTTTTGTGCTCTAGTCTCTGGAGTGGGGCTTGAACGCACAACCTTCTAACTCAGGAGGTGAGAGTGCTACCAACTGAGCCACGGCTTTAGTACTTTCTTTCTTTCTTTTTCATCACATCACCCCTGGTCTAAAAAAATAACGTTAGTGCTATGTTGATTAACTGTGTTAAAAAGGAGTTATTTGAATAAGTATTTATTGAATTTAATTGAAAAGTTATAGGATAAGTATAGTCGTAAGGCATTTTCTTCCTTCTTCTTAGGCAGTCTCTCGGAATCGAGGATGACTTGCTGCCACGCTAAAAATGAATTCTCATGTGATTGATGAGTCCAATGCGGGACCTACAGCCTCTGTCACAGGTGGGGCAGACGGTGGTGGGTAGGGTGCTTGGGTTGCCGTGCGCTCCTTCCGCTGTTTACGCTTAATTTCAGCTTGCTCTTGGCATAGAGATTCGAGGTGTTCGGTGCTTTCCCGGATGTTTTTCCTCCACTTTGAGAGGTCTTGGGCCAGGGATTCCCAGGTGTCGGTGGGGATGTTGCAATTTTTCAAGGAGGCTTTGAGGGTGTCCTTGAAGCATTTCCTCTGCCCACCTGGGGCTCACTTGCCGTGTCATTACTCCGAGTAGAGCGCTTGTTTTGGGAGTCTCGTATTGGGCATGCGGATAACGTGGCCCGCCAAACAGAGTGATGAAGCGTGGTCAGTGCTTTGATGCTGGGGATGTTGGCCTGAGTGAGAACGCTGATGTTGGTGCGCTTATCCTGCCAATGGATTTGCTGGATCTTGTCGAGGCAGCATTGGTGGTATTTCTCCAGTGTTTTGAGGTGCCTGCTGTACATAGTCCATGTCTCTGAGGCATACAGGAGGGCGGGTATCATGACTGCTCTGTAGACCATGAGCTTGGTGCAGGATTTGAGGTCCTGGTCTTCAAACACTCTCTTCCTCAGGCGACCGAAGGCTGCACTGACACATTGAAGGAGGTGTTGGATTTCGACACTGACGTCAGCCATCGTTGACAGTGGGCTCCCAAGGCATGGAAAATGGTCCACGTTGTTCAAGGCCTCATCGTGGATTTTGATAATCGGGGAGCAGTGCTGCGTAGCGGGGCAGGTTGGTGAGTACCTTTTGTCATACGGATGTTTAGTGTAAGGCTTCGTACCCTTCGGTGAAGGTGTTGTCAATGCCTTGGAGTTTGGCCTCTGAGTGTGCGCAGACGCAGATGTTGTCTGCGTACTGTAATTCAATGACAGAGGATGGGACGACCTTGGATCTGGCTTGGAGGTGGCGGATGTTGAACAATTTCCCGTTTGTTCTGTAGATTAGCTCCACTCCAGCGGAGAGCTTACTGATGGTGAGATTAGAGCAAGGAAGATCAAGAAGAGCGTTGGTGCAATGACACAGCCTTGGGTCTGTGGTGGATCCGTTAGTCAGGATCACGGCTTGCATGTCATTGTGAAGCAGGCGAAGGATGGTGACAAACTTTTGGGGGCATCCGCATTTGAGGAGGTCGCTCCATAATCCCTAATGGTTGACAGTGTTGAAGGCCTTTGTGAGGTCAAAGAAGGCTATGTACAGGGATTGGTGCTGTTCCCTGCATTTTTCTTGAATTTGCCGCGCGGTGTATTGTGCCTTTTAATGGACGGAACCTGCACTGCGACTCTGGGTTTTTCAGCCATTGGGAGAACGCGATTGAGGAGGATTCTTGCGATGACTTTCCCTATGGCAGACAGCAGGGAAACTCCTCTGTAGTTACCGCAATCGGACTTTGTTATGTCTTGCATGAAGAATCTGACCAGATACTGTGAGCTCAAAGTAACGTGTGACCGTAGTCCTTTATTCAGGTTTCCAGAGTGCCTCTCCAGCCTGTGAGGCTTCCTTATGCACAGGTGCTCCCAAGGGATTGTAGGATCCCTTGGGACTCCAGGGGATGAGCCCTCTGGTGGTTAAGCATGGTATGTACAGGTTTACATATATAACAACACTCCCCCCTCAAAAGTCAATAGTGTAACTATTTACAAGGAGGGTCAATCTGGGGCCTTCCTTTCCCTGGTTGATCGTCTCTGTGCAAATGCTGGTTTTGGTGAGTCGTTTGTTGGACCCTCGCTGGGCTGCTGCGCAGCTGGCCTTGCTGGGCTGCTGCGGGTGATGGGTTCTGCTTCGTGGTCAACCGCTGGGTTGGTTGCCACTTGTGTATGTGTGGGAGGGTCGAAAAAGGTAGAGTCTATTGTGGGTTGTTCTGGATAGTCTGGGAATCTGAGTTTTGTTTGGTCCAAGTGTTTCCTGCAGGTGAGTCCATTTCAAAGTTTGACCTGAAACACCCTACTCCCCTCTTTGGCTACGACGGTGCAGGGAAACCACTTGGGACCTTGTCCATAGTTTTACACAAATATAGGATCATTAATCTCAATTTTGCGCAAATGTGTCACTCTATCCTGATATGTATTCTGTTGAAGCCATTTGCTCTCTACTTGTTCATGTAGATCAGGGTGGATTAGTGAGAGCATTGTCTTAAGTGCCCTTTTCATGAGCAGTTCAGTGGGGGAACCCCAGTGAGCGAGTGGGGTCTTGTGCGGTAACTAAGCAGGAGTCGGGTTAGGCAAGTCTGCAGTGAGCCTTCAGTTGCCCTCTTCAAGTTCTGCTTGATTGTTTGCACTGCTCGCTCTGCCTGACCATTTGGATGCTGGTTTGAACGGGGCTGAAGTGACATGTTTGATCCCATTGCGGGTCATGAACTCTTTGAACTCGGCCCGTATCCAGAGATGGGCGCTCACGTTGTCCGCATACAACTACGCCATCCACCATAGGCCGGGCACAGAAAGCTGTGCCGATGCTCTCAGTAGGCTGCCATTGCCCACCACAGGAAGGAGATGGCACAGCCCACAGATTTAATTATGGTAATGGAAGCATTCGAGAGTGAGCAATCACCTGTTACCGCCCGACAGATTAGAACTTGGATGAGCCAGGACCCCTTACAGTCCTTAGTAAAAAACTGTGCTCCACGGGATTTGGTCTAGTGTCCCGGTAGAGATGCAGGAAGAAATATAGCCGTACCAGCGGTGCAGAGATGAAATGTCCATACAGACAGACTGCCTCCTATGGGGTTATCGGGTAGTGGTGCCAAAAAAGGGTAGGGACACTTTCATTAGTGACCTCCACAGTACCCACCCAGGGTCCATGTCGACTATGCAGGCCCATTCTTGGGAAAATGTTCCTTGTGGTTGTGGATGCGTACTCCAAATGGATTGAATGTGAGATAATGTTGGCAAGCACATCTGCTGCCACCATTGAAAGCCTGCGGGCCATGTTTGCCATACACGGCCTCCCTGATGTCGTTGTGAGTGACAATGAGCCATGTCTGCAGATGTCTGAGTCCACTATCAAGGGTGATGAATGCAAGGCCATTAACACCTTGCTGGCGCTGCAGGGGGTGATCATCGTTTCTATTCATGCCGATTCAAAAGATACGTTTGCAAGGGCTGTGGAACAATGTGACACCTCCAACGAGTGTGCAGGCAAGCCGCTAAGCCTGTTAAACCTGCAAACCACCACGTTGCAGAGGAGGACAGATCCACGGAGGATTACGACGAAGCAGAGCCTCAGATCGAGGAGGCAGAGGTACATGGGGTGCACACGTTCACCACGAATAGTTCCCCGATAATGCTGAATGTTGAACTAAATGGACTCCCGGTGTCAATGGAGTTGGAGTCCATCATGGGCAAAAAGACTTTCGAAAGGTTGTGGCCTCAAGGCCAGTCTTAACTCCAGTTCGCACGAGACTAAAAACTTACATAAAGAACTGATTCCTGTAATCGGCAGTGCTACCGTAAAGGTCTCCTACGATGGAGCGGTGCACAAGCTACCACTCTGGGTGGTATCGGGCGATGGTCCCATGCTGCTCGGCAGGAGTTAGCTGGGAAAGATACGCTGGAACTGGGATGACGTCCGAGCGCTATTGCCCGTTGACGACACTTCGTGTGCCCAGGTCTTAAACAAATTTGCTTCACTGTTCAAACCAGGCATCAGGAAATTCCAAGGAGCAAAAGTGCAGATCCACCTAATTCTGTGGGTGCGACCCATCCATCACAAGGCGAGAGCAGTACCGTCTAAGATGAGAGGGTAGAGATCGAGCTAGACCGGCTGCAACGAGAGGGCATCATTTCACCGATCAAGTTCAGCGAGTGGGCCAGTCCTATTGTCCCAGTCCTCGAGGGAGACGACACCGTCAGAATCTGTGGTGATTACAAAGTAACTATCAATCGTTTCTCCCTGCAGGACCAATATCCACCGCCAAAAGCCGATGACCTCTTTGCAGCGCTGGTGGGAGGAAAGATGTTCACGAAGCTGGATCCGACTTCAGCCACCATGAAGCAGGAACTGGAGGAATCATCGCAGGCCCTCACCTGCATCAACACGCACAAAGGTCTTTTTGTTTATAACAGGTGCCCATTTGGAATCCGATCAGCGGCGGCGATATTCCAGAGAAACATGAAAAGTTAACTGAAGTCGGTCCCGCACACCGTGGTCTTCCAGGACGACATCTTGGTCACAGGTCGGAACACAGCCGAGCACCTCCAGAACCTGGAGGAGGTTGTTAGTCGACTCAACCGTGTGGGGCTAAGGTTAAAATGCTCAAAGTGCGTTTTCCTGGTGCCTGAAGTGGAGTTCCTGGGAAGGAGGTTTGCGGCGGACGGCATCAGGCCCACCAATGCGAAGACAGAGGCAATCGAGAACTCATCGAGGCCACAGAACATAACTGGGCTGCGGTCGTTTCTGGGACTCTTGAACTACTTTGGTAACTTCTTATCGGCTCTCAGCACACTGCTAGAACCACTATATGTCTTACTACGAGAAGAGGGCAAATGGGTTTGGGTCAAAAGCCAAGAAAATGCCTTGTAAAAGTGAGAAAATTGTTATGCTCAAACAAATTGCTTGTGATATTCGATCCATGTAAGCGTTTGGTACTAGCATGTGATGCGCCGTTATATGGCGTCGGGAGTATATTGCAACAAGCTAATGATTTTCGGGAACCTGCAACCGGTTGCTTATGCACCCAGGAATCTGTCCAAGGCTAAGAGAGCCTACAGCATGATTGAAAAAGAAGCGTTAGCATGTATCTATGGGGTAAAGAAAATGCATCAATACCTGTTTGGGCTAAAATTCGAATTTGAAACTGACCATAAGCCACTTATATCCTTGTTTTCCGAGAGCAAATGGATAAATACCAACGCATCGGCCCGCATCCAGAGATAGGCGCTCACATTGTCCGCATACAACTACCCCATCCGCCACAGCCCAGGCACAGAAAACTGCGCCGACGCTCTCAGCAGGCTGCCATTGCCCACCACAGGGGTGGAAATGGTGCAGCCCGCAGATCTAGCCATAGTTGTGGAAGCATTTGAGAGTGAGCAATCGCCCGTCACTGCCCGGCAGATCAAAACCTGGACAAGCCAGGACCGCTTATTATTTCTAGTCAAAAGCTGTGTGCTTCACTGGAGCTGGTCCAGTGTCCCAGTGGAAATGCAGGAAGAGATAAAGCCGTTCCAGCGACGCAAAGATGAAATATCTATACAGGCAGAGACTGCCTTCTGTGGGGCAATCGAGTGGTGGTCCCCAAGAAGGGCAGAGACACTTTCATCAATGACCTCCACAGTACCCACCCAGGATTGTAATGATGAAAACGATAGCCAGATCTCACGTGTGGTGGCCCGGTATCAATGCGGACTTAGAGTCCTGTGTTCACAGATGTAATACATGCTCGCAGTTAAGCAATGTACCCAGAGAGTGCCGCTAAGTTTATGGTCTTGGCCCTCCAAACCGTGGTCTAGGGTACATGTCGACTATGCAGGCCCGTTCTTGGGTAAAATGTTCCTTTGTGGTTGTAGACGCGTACTCCAAGTGTATTGAATGTGAGATAATGTCGGCTAGCACGTCCGCTGCCACCACTGAAAGCCTGCAGGCTATGTTTGCCACACACAGCTTACCTGATGTCCTGGTGAGCGACAACAGGCCATGTTTCACCAGTGCTGAGTTCAAAGAATTCATGACCCGCAACGGGATAAAACATGTCACATC
Organism: Pristiophorus japonicus; assembly: GCF_044704955.1. NCBI lineage: Eukaryota > Metazoa > Chordata > Chondrichthyes > Pristiophoridae > Pristiophorus > Pristiophorus japonicus. The sequence goes on along the minus strand of NC_091986.1, from coordinate 167,151,725 downwards.
TGCCCCGTTTAAACCAGCGTCCAATGGTCAAACCATCAAGCAGTGCAAACCATCAAGCAAGGCTTGAAGAGGGTAACTGAAGGCTCACTGCAGACTCGCCTATCCCGAGTCCTGATTAGCTACCGCACGAGACCCCACTCACTCACTGGGATCCCACCTGCTGAACTGCTCATGAAAAGAGCATTTAAGACAAGTCTCTCGTTAGTTCATCCTGATCTACATGAACAGGTAGAGAGCAGGCGGCTTCAACAAAGTACATACCATGATCGCGCAAATGTGTCACGCGATATTGAAATCAATGATCCCATATGTGTTTTAAATTATGGACAAGGTCCCAAGTGGCTTCCCAGCACTGTCGTGGCCAAAGAGGGGAGCAGCGTGTTTTGGGTCAAACTTTCAAATAGACTCATTCACCGGAAACACTTGGACCAAATCAAACTCAGATTCACGGACTACCCTGAGCAACCCACCTTGGACCCTACCTTTTTTGATCCCCCAACATACACACCAGTGGCAACCGACACCACGGTTGACCACGAAGTAGAACTCATCATCCATAGCAGCCCTGCAGGGCCCAACACATCAGGCAGCCCAGCAAGGCCAGTTGCACAGCAGCCCAGCGAGGCCCCAACAAATGACTCAACAACACCAGCCTTCACACCAAGACGATCAACCAGGGCAAGACGGACCCCAGATCGACTCACATTGTAAATAGTTACCCTATTGACTTTGGAGGGAGAATGTTGTTATGTATCTGGACTTGTATTTACTCTGTACAGCCACCAGAGGGCTCATTCCCCGGAGTCTCAAGGGATCTCATAATCCCTTGGGAGCACAGGTATTTAAGAGTGCTTCATAGGTTGGAGAGGCACTCCGGAGTCTTGCAATAAAAGACGAAGGTCACACTTTCCTTTGAGCTCACAGTGTTCAGTGTGACTCTTTCTCCATACACTACACCGACGAAGACACCTGTTCAATTAAGAACCTCCTCCAAGTTCTGCAGGTGCACGACGGTGTCCTGACCTGTAACCAAGATGTCATCCTGGAAGACCACAGTGCACGGGACCGACTTCAGTAAGCTTTCCATGTTCCTCTGGAATATCGCCGCGGCTGATCGAATCCCAAACGAGCATTTGATGTAAGTTGAGGCCCTTCGATGATTCCTCCAGTTCCTGCGTCATGTAGGCCGAGGTCAAGTCCAGCTTCGTGAAGGTTTTTCCTCCCGCCAGCGTCGCAAATAGGTCGTCTGCCTTTGGTAGCAGGTATTGATCCTGCAGGGAGAAATGACTGATGGTTACTTTGTAATCACTACAGATTCTGATGGTGCCGTCTTCCTTGAGGACCAGAACAATCGGACTGGCCCACTCGTTGAATTCGATCGGCAAAATGATGCCTTCTCGTTGCAGCCGATCCAGCTCGATCTCCACCCTCTCTCTCATGTATGGTACCGCTCTCGCCTTGTGATGAATGGGTTGCGCCCCCGGAATCAAATGGATCTGCATTTTTGCTCCTTGGAACTTTCCGATACCCGGTTTGAACAGCGAGGGGAACTTGTTTAAGACCTGGGCACATGAAGTGTTATCGACGGACGAGAGCTCTCGGATGTCATCCCAGTTCCAGCGTATCTTTCCCAGCCAGCTCCTGCCGAACTGCATGGGGCCATTGCCCGGTACCACCAGGGTGGTAATTTGTGCACAGCTCCATCGTCAGAGACCTTTACAGTAGCACTGCTGATTGCGGGAATCAGTTCCTTTGTGTACGTTCTCAGTTTAGTACGAATGGGAGTCAGGACTGGCCTTGAGGCCTTGCTGCAGCAAAGTTTATCGAAACTTTTTGCTCATTATGGACTGGCTCGCGTCTGTGTCCAGCTCCATTGACACCGGGAGTCCCTTTAATTCAACCATCAACATTATCGGGGACACTTTATGGTAAATGTGTGCATCCCATATACCTCTACCTCCTCTGTCTGGCGCTCTGGTTCACTGTAATCTACCGTGGATCTGTCCTCCTTTGCAACATGGTGGTTTGCAGGATTAGCAGGTTTTGCAGCTCGCCTGCACATACGTTGGAGGTGTCCCATTGTTCCACAGCCCTTGCAAACATATCCTTTTGAAGCGGCATGAATGGAAGCGATGATCACTTCCGCAACACCAACAAGGTGTTAATGTCCTTACATTCACCACCCTTGATGGTAGACTCTGAGACATCTGCGGACGTGCAGCTGCAGGCATGTGAGTCCTGCCCTGTACGTTGCGATTTGAAAACAACATCACTTTGTTCACAGTACCTGCAACAGCACTCGTGTGTTGAGAGATTTGTTTGGTATTGTCACTGGTGGCGATGAACGCCTGGGCTATCACTATGGCTTTACTCAAGGTTGGGGTCTCTACAGTCAAAAGTTTGTGACCAATGCCAAGTACAATGATATCCCTGAGCATGCGCTCCAAGTGTCCTTCAAATTCGCAATGTCCTGCAAGGCGCCTTGGCTCAGCGACGTAGCTCGCCACTTCCTGGCCTTCAGACCTTTTATACGTGTAGAACCGGTACCTCGCCATCAGAACGTTTCCTTCGGGTTTAGATGCTCCCAGACTAGTGTGCACAAATCATCGTACAACTTCTCTGTGGTTTTCGCTGAAGCAAGCAGATTTTTCATGAGCCCATATGCTGGTGCCCGCAAACGGTGAGGCGGATTGCCCATCGTTTGGCAGCATTCGCTTTTCCTTCCAGCTCGTTGACCATAAAGTATTGGTTGAGTTGCTCCACGAAGGTTTCCCAATCATCTCTCTCCGAAAATTTCTCCAGGTGCCCACGGTTCTCTGCATTGTTGCGGTGGGGTTCATTAGCTGTATCTCATCGACAGTTGTTATGTCTTGCATAAAGAATCTGACCAGATACTGTGAGCTTAAAGTAACGTGTGACCGTAGTCCTTTATTCAGGTCTCCAGAGTGCCTCTCCAGCCTGTGAGGCCTCCTTAAGTACAGTTGCTCCCAAGGGATTGTGGGATCCCTTGGGACTCCAGGGGATGAGCCCTCTGGTGGTTCAACGTGGTATTTACAGGTTTACATATATAACAGACCTGTCGCCTTTCTTGAAGATGGTCACGATTACCGCATCTGAGATCCCCTGACATGCTCTCCTCCTTCTAGATGAGAGAAATGAGATTGTGTATTCACATCAAAAGTGTTTCTCCGCCATGTTTTGGCGCTTCGGCGGGGATTCCATCTGCTCCTGAGGCCTTGTAGTTTTTCAGTTGTCAGATGGCCTTTTCTACCTCATGCCCGGCTGGGGTTGTGCTGAGATGGTGGTGGTTAGCCTGCTGTGGGATGGAGTCGAGGATACTCACATCGAAGACAGAGTTTCGGTTGAGGAGGTCTTCGAGGTGCTCCTTCCAGCGAGCACTGACTGCCTCTCTGTCCTTGCTGAGTACCTCTCCATTCTTGGCCAGCAGTGGGGTAGGGCCTTGGATGCTTGGGTCGTAGGTGGTCTTGACTGCACTGAAGAATCCATGCATGTCATGGATTCTTCAGCGACAATTGGTGAGCAGTGCTCAAATATAGACCCATGCTCTCTGTGTGCCACCCTCTTATTTGCCTTTCCTGCTGCTGCCTCAAAATCAATGTCTTTTGGAGGCCAGAGATCTATGATTAATGAATAAAAGGAAGGAAATCCAGCTCCACGTGTTTAGTTCTAAATCAAAACCTGTCAGCAGCTTGCAAAAATCTGCGTCGCCAATGATGGCGGGGCTATAGAAGTTCCCTGCTTTATATTAGAGAATGTCATTGACCGTGCGAGTACTGCACGCCTGACATCGACAGCATTCCTTCAATGTAAAATTGCTTGCAGATCGCCAATGAGTCTTATGGATACTATGTACTGCTGTGGCCATGGGAGCGCAGGTGGCTAGGACTGTAATGTCTGACTGATTTTGCATGTTCTTTTCATGATTAGATTGATGGGTTCGGGAGAAATTTCACAGTTCTGCCTTCTTCACCTGTGGTTATTCATCTCCCTTATGAGAACACATAAGTCAGCAGAGCCCAGAACAATGGAAATTTATGGGCTGGTAAAAGATGAGCTTTCTCATTCCACAGGTTTTTCTTGCATACAAAAGTGACAAACATGCTATCTTTCACAGTAAAACAGCCTTTAGTAATTATGTCATTCCACGTGTTGCTATCTTGGCAAGAAAATACCCAAAACAATACAAAGTTTAATCTTGACAATTGAGAAATGCTTCTGTTTGCTTGCAGGGATTACACAGAGAAGCTTGATTTATGTAGTGGGGGCAAATCTAAAAATGAGATAAACAAACATGAGTGTATATACTGCATAATCCTATTTAACGGCAGTTCTTAGGCCTCCAGTTTCACAGTGAAAGTACACCTCCAAGATACTCAATGTGCATAAACAAAATATTATAATGCAAATATTTTTTCTGAAGTACTTCTTTATCATCCAACAAATAAGTGAAGGAATCCATTGCTGGTATTTCAGGAATTGAAAACATAGCGGTTGACTGGTATGAGATTCTTAATACTTTTCCCTTCTAGTAAAACCCTACCACTATGGTTGATGAAAAACTGCTGGGTATACCACTGAGAAAGGATAAAACGGAATAGGCAAATTCACTAGCGAGAATAATGCAGATATCATTACAGGAGGGCTCACTAAGGAGCAATGAATGTGGATGACCTTTCAGGAGTGTAAAAACCGGTGAAAAATACAAGTCTTTTACGTCAGCGTTCTTCATCTTTCTCAGTTATTCAATCTTTACTATAGGTTTGCTTTTAATAATATTGATAAATTTATATTTTAAACCAACTTATATCTGCCTGTACATAAACAAATTGGTTAAACCCACCTTGCATATTCTAGTAAATGTTGGATGCATTACAAGTTCAATATATCTCATCGAACCTTACAGCACAGCCATTTGGACCATTATGCCTTGTGGGCTCTTTAACATATATGTTGTCCACGGCCACAGTGAACTTTCCACAGAATAAAGATCTTACATTTTTATTTATTTATGCTATTACTCAATTGACACATGCTAAATACATTTTCACATCATATTGTATGTAAAATAAATGTTTAAAAATATTAATGAGCTGGAATTTGCAGTTGGAGGCATAACTACGGAGTATGCCCCCGACCCGAAAAAAATCCAAACCTAACTGCTGGCTCCCGGACTTTGGAGACTTTGGGTCCTGGGCCTACAGATGCACGCCTGTGTAAAGGCCCACGGATTCCAGAGACGCAGGCAGTTCAGAAGCATCCCTGGGATCACATGGGCCAGGTCCTCCTATCAGAAAGGAGAATTCCTCATATGGCTTTGGGGATTCCATTTACGAATAGAAGCATATGAGGAATCCCCAAATAATTAAATAATTTACAAAACTGGAATAAAAATAAATGTTCCCATTTTCACATTTAATAAAAAGTCCTTTTAATGAAGCATTTACAATAAAAATGTAATTTTTTGGAAAATAATTTTAAATATTTTAATCTGGGTCAAAATTTACATAAGCTAATTCTAAATATTTATGGATGATTTTTGTGTTAATTTTTTTAAATTTAACATTTATATTAACCCTTACGGTGGTGAAAGCAGGCCCTATACGTGCTTTTAGCAGACGTAAAGATTTTGTGGGAATTTTCTGGGCAGTAGTTGGACAAATAGCTCAACTCTGCACCAGCAAAAGTGATTTTTACTTTCGGTTTGGTAGTTCTGTCAAGGTAAGCTTTGACTAATCGCAAGTTCCGGGTTTTCATGCGTGCCCAGCGCATGCGGAAACCCAGAACTTGAGGGCCTTTTACAAGGCTCACGCCGCCATTGACGTGACAAAATCTGGGCCAATGTATTCATTATGTTATTTCCCAGCACTTTTGCTCTCCAATTTTCTCCCCTTAATCCTTGCCCTGAAGGCAGTAAATGATGTTGGAGATGGTTCCATTGGTGCCCTTTGTTATCTTGCACAAATGACCATTCTTCATGTATGAGCCTGAACAGTGAGTATTGTCAGGCTATTTGGCAAAAGTTGGCACTGTAGCAGAATCTTGCGCTCCCCTCATTCAGTATTACACAACTGCATTGCAAGCAGGAATTGCCAGAGAATAAGCAACATTATTTTCCATCTCTAACCAAGATACCATGAAGCTGATAATCAGTGCTGTGTCAACACACTTCCCCCATAACTTAAAAGGGTCACTAATTAAGCTGGGACCCAAATGTGCTTTTCCAAGGAGTTTCCATAGGACTTTATAATGGTGGGACCTCCGTCGTTTCAAATAAGCCCAGTAGTGTAGCAGGGGGCATTGGATGGCGACTAGGCCTGGGATGTAGTTTGGACCTCCAGTGAAAGAAGAATCCTGAATTTAAATAGGCACCGCCCATTTAAAACTGAGATGAGGAGGAATTTCTTCTCTCGGGTTGTAAATCTGCGGCAGAGAATTCCATAGAAAGCTGTGGAGGCTGGGTCATTGAATACATTTAAGGTGGAGATAGACAGATTTCTGAGCGATAAAGGGTTATGGCGAGTGGGCAGGGAAGTGGAGCTGAGTCCATGATCAGATCAGCCATGATCTTATGCAATGGCAGAGCAGGCTTGAGGGGCCAGCTGGCCTACTCCTGCTCCTATTTCTTATGTTCTTACCCCCATTGCATTTTGCACCCTGCTCGGGCAGGTCAATACCCAAGATATACCCCTAGCGATGAGGGTACCCATCTACTTTATTTAAATGAAGTGACCTCCCCATGACACCATGAACTTTGAAGGCACATCCATGGCACTTACTCTGGGATGGCAAGCCATGGATTTTTGGGCTCTTTGAGGCTAATTGTAGCACTCTCATTGTTGCTAATTCACCACAGATCAAAGATCAATCCTGTGACACCCATAATTTATTTTGTTCAGTGACACTTCATTTACCAATTGAGCTATAGCAAGGGATGTATTTCCCAGTTTTTATTATCTCCTACAACAAAAAAATACATGGAAATATATACAGAAAGGAATATCATCATCATCATCATAGGCAGTCCCTCGAAATCGAGGAAGACTTGCTTTCACTCCAAAAGTGAGTTCTCAGGTGACTGAACAGTTCAATAAACAATATATTCAACTTCTGTGTCACTTTAGATATTACTCAGAAGACATTACAAGTAGATGAGTAAATCCAGTGCAATGTTTAAAGAACTCTTGACAGTGCTTGATTGATTCTTCCGCAGCCAAGTCACTCCACTAGTTACTCATACTGTTCCAGTAAATAAAATACTGGACTTCATTTACGAGAACAGATACAGACTAAACAAAATCTCAGCCACCAATGATTTTTTCTGCAACGTAAATATACTAAAGGGCTGATGAGCTGCATTCCCAATGTTTGTATGCGCAGTACACAGGTTGCACAGTGGGTCGACTCTACTAGACTCCATGGGAGTTTGCACATTCAAGCAATCTCTTTTAAGCTCATATGCACTTTAGTGAGAGTAGAGTGTTGCAACACCTGGGGATGTGGGTAATCCTAAGCGCAACAGCTATTAAAGTGCTGCTACACTGAAAGTGATTTTTTGGGAGACTGACTGTTATTACAAAAGATGACTGGAGGAACACCGAGGAGCACATCCTTCACTGAAAAATAGCCGGAGGTTCGCTGCAGGAGGTGGCAGAAAAGTGGCTATTTTTGGGGCTGGGGAGAACCCTCCTACTTCAGATGCTGTGTAGTAGGCATGGCTGGATATGGTAAATGAACACAGTCTCCCATAGGTTCATGGGAACAAATGTGCAAATAGTTCTAAGGATTGAGGAAGAGTGTCAAGTTAAGCTTCCATAAATGCTACTCACTGAAAGGAAAGCAATGTGTATGCTATGCTTGCACCATAGCATGTTGTTACTTCAGCAATACAACCTGAAAACACTGGCCAGAGCCCTCATTCCCAACATCTCATCACTACCATCTCAGTAAAGGTGCAGTTCTTACTTAGTGCAGACAAAGGCCGAAGATTTATTTCACTCATGTAACGTTTGCATGTTTTTTATCAACTTATTATGGTTCGTAAAACTACTTCCATGGTGTGCAATCCTTCCTTTGCATCAAATGGAATGTACAATGGGAAAGGGCTGCATCTAGCTTTCAATATAATGTTGCCTGCTCTGTTTTGGTAGAAGGCTGCACACAATCTTTGTGAGAGGATAGGTACAGGGCGTGATATAAGTAGACCCTTCAAATAAGTAGCATGGATAACCATTGAGGGAGTGGTCAAGGGAGAGCTTGGTGGATTCATGCCAGCCAAACAAGGTAAAGCCTCACTTCAACTTCCTCTCCTTGCTAGGTCACATATCTATACTAACATCTTCCTTTATTCTTTGTGTAGGGCTCTCGCAAGAAAGGAATGCTGGTACTACACAGGAGCAGTAGAGCACTTCAATTGAGCACTTCAAACCCCGCAAACAGAGTCTGTTTTATTCCACCCATTCAAAGTCAGTTACGAAGAGTCTGCTTATGCGGGTAACAGTCTGAAGTTTATGGGAGTAACAAGCGAGAGATATGTAGGCTGAGACCCGATTGGGCATTCCAAGCTAGGTACGTGGCTCGCAGCAAGCATTGGTTGATCCTACAGTGCCTACTTTTTTGTCCTATTAAAATCAGTATTATGCTTGCAAAAGTATTAACATGTTGCTAGCAGCTGGGCTGCTGACCAGCAAAACTGAAAATGTTGTTTGTTAGCCAGATTTTTTCAAATCTTGACAGATTATTAACACTGAGTTTTTCAAAGATATTCCTGATATGGTTGATATAGTAAAGTAAGGCACTGGACGACTGATAATTGGCACAAGAACAGGGAACAGAGGGTTGCCATGAGCAATAACTTTCAGACTGAAAAGAGTTTGCAAGTGGGGTACCCAAGGGTCAGATTGATACTCTTACCATTTTTTATATAAATTTATGACATGGATGAGTGTATTTTATGCAAATCTCACTTATTTTAAATGCTGGAGAACACAAATTAGAATTAAGAAATTAGTAGGAGTAACAAGACACGTTAAGGGAACTGTTTCACCAATAGGGCTCAAAATTGCTGGAACCCGCGCTGGAAATATGACAAGGCGGGACTTCTGGCTACCTCTGGGAAAGACCGTTGACCCTGTTCTCTGTCCCGGGAATGGGGACATTTTAATATTTGGATGGGCAGCTCATGCCTGTTTTCCCCTTCTCTCCTCCCCCACCTAATCTAACCCCGCTCTGTCCCCTCCCTCTTCCAAGTTTCCTTCCCTCCCGCAAACATTCATTCTCTCCCTTCTCGCCATCTTCCCCTTCCTTCTGTTCTCCCACTCCTCTCATCCTCTCTACTTGTCTTCCTTCTTCTCTCCCTTCCCCTCCCCTCTGCTCCTCCCTGTTCCTCCCGTGCCTGTGCCTCGCCACTCTTTTTCTTTTCCCTCCCTCTCTCCTCTAACCCCACCTCTCCATCGTTCTGTCCCTTGTCTCCTAACCCCAGTTCTTTTTCCTCACCTTCTCCTCTGTTCTCGCCACTCCATTATCTTCCTACCCCTCCTATCTGCATCCGCACCCCCATTTTGGTTCAATTATCTCGATGCCCTTTGGCCCTGCTTGACTTGAAAAGTGCTCTTAGTCTTGAGTCTAAGACTTCATAAATATAAAATTGTAATTATCAAAGATTCTGTCCGCTTGGAACATTATGGTGTCCCATTGTGCTGAGCCGCATAGTGATGGGATACTGATTCATGCATGAGATTCTTCAGAAATCAGGTTTTTAATTTCAGCTGGGCCTACAGAGAGGGATTTGTATTTTTTCCATAACTGGAGCAACTGATCAACTTACCTACCATTAATTGCTTATAGGATCGCACTTCTATTATCCTGGGAATTATTCTATCACCTACTCACTGTCTCATCCACAGAATGATTGCCACCTGCCATTATACTACTAACAGTAATTATAACATTAATATTAAAAAACATAGGAGAACATAAATAATTAAAAAAAATATAGGATCAGAGGGGACCTTGATCTCCCCTTTCATTGTTAATTAATATGGATCCATTAATTTATTTGCCACCAATAAAATTGTGTTTGGATGATAGCTGATGATGTCGTGAAGGAAGGTCCAGATGCAACTGATACAATTTAAAATGGTACACTGTGTCTAGCAGCAGGCTTATTATGTACTGTAACTAGGTGCAGTTTAATTAGACACATACTATGAGTGAAACTTCAGCTGGGAAGTTACTAGTGATATTGAGAGATTTGCTGCAGAAAATTCCATTTCCTAGAGGCTATGAGAAGGTTTTACTGATCCTCCTAGAGTGGCCATAAGAACATAAGAATTTGGAACAGGAGTAAGCCATCTGTCCCCTCGAGCCTGCTCCGCCATTCAACAAGATCATGGCTGATCTGGCCAAGGACTCCGTTCCACTTACCCGCCCGCTCCCCATAACCCTTAATACCCTTATTGGTTAAAAATCTATCTATCCGTGATTTGAATACATTCAATGAGCTAGCCTCAACTGCTTCCTTGGGCAGAGAATTCCACAGATTCACAACCCTCTGGGAGAAGAAATTCCTTCTCAACTCGGTTTTAAATTGTCTCTCCCGTATTTTGAGGCTGTGCCCCCTAGTTCTAGTCTCCCCGACCAGTGGAAACAACCTCTCTGCCTCTATCTTGTCTATCCCTTTCATTATTTTAAATGTTTCTATAAGATCACCCCTCATCCTTCTGAACTCCAACGAGTAAAGACCCAGTCTACTCAATCTATCATCATAAGGTAACCCCCTCATCTCTGGAATCAGCCTAGTGAATCTTCTCTGTACCCCCTCCAAAGCTAGTATATCCTTCCTTAAGTAAGGTGACCAAAACTGCACGCAGTACTCCAGGTGTGGCCTCAACAATACCCTGTACAGTTGCAGCAGGACCTCCCTGCTTTCGTACTCTATCCCTCTCGCAATGAAGGCCAACATTCCATTCGCCTTCCTGATTACCTGCTGCACCTGCAAACTAACTTTCTGGGATTCATGCACAAGGACCCCCCAGGTCCCTCTGCACCGCAGCATGTTGTAATTTCTCCCCATTCAAATAATATTCCCTTTTACTGTTTTTTTTTCCAAGGTGGATGACCTCACATTTTCCGACATTGTATTCCATCTGCCAAACCTTAGCCCATTCGCTTAACCTATCTAAATCTCTTTGCAGCCTCTCTGTGTCCTCTACACAACCCGCTTTCTCACTAATCTTTGTGTCATCTGCAAATTTTGTTGCACTACACTCTGTCCCCTCTTCCAAGTCATCTATGTATATTGTAAACAGTTGTGGACCCAGCACCGATCCCTGTGGCACACCACTAACCACCGATTTCCAACCTGAAAAGGACCCATTTATCCCGACTCTCTGCTTTCTGTTAGCCAGCCAATTCTTGATCCATGCTAATACATTTCCTCTGCCTCCGCGTACCTTTATCTTCTGCAGTAACCTTTTGTGTGGCACCTTATCGAATGCCTTTTGGAAATCTAAATACACCACATCCATCGGTACACCTCGATCCACCATGCTCATCATATCCTCAAAGAATTCCAGTAAATTAGTTAAACATGATTTCCCCTTCATGAATCCATGTTGCGTCTGCTTGATTGCACTATTCCTATCTAGATGTCCCGCTATTTCTTCCTTAATGATAGCTTCAAGTATTTTCCCCACTACAGATGTTAAACTAACCGGCCTATAGTAACCTGCCTTTTATCTGCCCCCTTTTTTAAACAGGGGCGTTACATTAGCTGCTTAACAGAAAATACGGGGGAGACAATTTAAAACCGAGTTGAGAAGGAATTTCTTCTCCCAGAGGGTTGTGAATCTGTGGAATTCTCTGCCCAAGGAAGCAGTTGAGGCTAGCTCATTGAATATATTCAAGTCACAGATAGATAGATTTTTAACCAATAAGGGAATTAAGGGTTATGGGGAGCGGGCGGGTAAGTGGAGCTGAGTCCACGACCAGATCAGCCATGATCTTGTTGAATGGCGGAGCAGGCTCGAGGGGCTGCTCCGCCATTCTTTCCCCATAGCTCAGCAAGTATATATCCAATTCACTTTTGAAAGTTACTATTGAATCTGCTTCCACCACCCTTTCAGGCAGTGCATTCCGGATCATAATTCACTGAGTAAAAAAAATTCTCCTCTTGTTCTTTTGACTATTATCTTCAATCTTGCCTCCACTGGTTACTGACCCACCTGCCAGTGAAAATAGTCTCTCCTTATTTGCTGTATGAAAACTCCTTATAATATTGGACCCCTCTATTAAATCTCCCCTTAACCTTCTCTGCTCTAAGATTCAGCTTTGAATATCACCAAAACCAATGTCAAACAAAACATGAACTAGATGTAAAGATAGTAAATACCGTGTATAACCTGTTTTTTCAACTTCATTGGAAGCAGTTGGCAAACAAATAGACATTCTTTACAATATAAATAAGATCAACAAAACTGGTTTAGAGTGTCTTGGCACAGCAGTTGCATTGCCGCAATTAACTGTTAAATCTTTCACCCTGCATCAATCTTGTTTATTACGACAAGATGGCAAAATTCCAGAACTCAGATAACCGAGCAATATTATCTTAGTGTTAAATACTGTTGTTTTAAAAAGATGGAAGATTATCATGTCCTCTGCATTCCATCAATCACTTAAAAATCTCATCAGAATTGTGTGGTGGAGAAATAAATGATCTCCACCATAATTTGATCAATTTACATCAAATATATAAAAAAAATTTGTTGAATAACTTTATTTTGGTCACAATATATACAACTAAAATCAAGAAGTGAAAGGAGGGGCATGTGACAGATCATATCACAGATAGTTTGAACAAATAGTCACTTGGAATTTACAGAGGTTTTCCTGACCTCTCAGCATAACTTTGGTGGAACAACTGGAAAACAGTATTGTCTAAAAATAATCATTTATTTCATTTCTCCGGGGATTGCATCGAGATTCCACCAAAGTTACGGACAGAGATTGACTCTGCGGAAATTCTCTCCCTCCCTTTGCTTTGCCACTGAGATCTGCAACATTCTGCACCAACCTTTTCCATCTAACTGAAAAATATGATGTGTGCATCTGCAACTTATTCAGTATGTGGGGTCATGATGCAAATTGAATATTTGGGTTCATGGCATATTACAGGGAAAGAATTCCTCCACGCACTGTATGTACCAAAAATGTATTTACTACCATTTTTTTACAGATAAAGCTAAATTTCATGAAACAAGGCTCTTGGTATAAAGTCTTAACCATCAGGAGTGCCACAAATTAACAGATGAAATTTTTCACATGGATAAATAATAGCCATTAAGATATTAAAATAAGATAGATTCATAGAATCATAGAAATTTTACAGCACAGAAGGAGGCCATTTTGGCCCATCGTGTCCGCGCCGCCTGACCAAGACCTATCCAGCCGAATCCCACTTTCCAGCTCTTGGTCCGTAGCCTGTAGGTTATGGCACTTTAAGTGCACATCCAAGTTTTTCCACTTGGTTTTGCCAAAAGAATGGATTAAGCAATGGACAAAACTAATGGGAAATTGGGGTGGAGAATTATCTTTGCTAATTAGCGCCCCATACAAATTTCTGTTAGCATTTTCTTCTGGCACTGATGACATATAATGGTTTGTAAGCGAGGCCCTAATTAATGCCATTCACACAACTATCAGCATTCCAGCTGTTTCACCAACCGCACTCTTGTGAAATGGCTCCCATGGTTGCTAGGACCTGAGCTATTGACACAAGTACTTTTAAAGAGGGGAATGACCAAGAAACACTTCCAGAAATTCTAGTCTCCCGGGTCCGTACTGACTGTGTACGGACCCGGGAAGGCATCGTATAAGCTGGTTTTCAGCGTACAATGCGCATGTGCTGCAAACCGGCTTTTCCGATCTGTCAAGCTGGAGCTTGACAGATCCAACGCATCTGCACATCCGGGACATTCGCATGGGCAAGATTGCGATACTTACCCATATCTTGCCCAGCGGATGTCCTGAAAATTCTTACGCCTGATAAAAGCAGGCGCATAGCCTACTTTTACAGACATAAGAGTTTTAAAACACACTTAAAACATAAAACATAAAAAATAAAATTTTAAAAACACATTTTATTGTTAAAAACCCTGCCCACTACATTAAATTTATTTTAAAGCATAATTAAAAACACTTTTTAAAAAATCAAAAAAATATATATTTTTAATAATACATAAATAACTAATTTAAATTAATGTTAAATATGTAGTGTACTTTTTCTATTTTTTATTAATGTTTTGTGCGTTTGGGGGATTTCTAATTCATAATAATGAGCACTTCAACTTACGGAGTTCCCATTATTATGAATGAGAACATACTTTACCTTGATTGGCTACCCAGAGCCATGTGACTGCAGCTCCAGCCCTGCGCATGTCCTGATGTGCACGCGCTGCGACACGCAGTCAGTGGAGGCCTCAGGACCGGGATCTCTCATGGTCACAGCAGCTTCAGGTAAGTATGCTTCTTTTTTCTAGAATCCAGTCGAAACCTGGATTTCTGGGCCATGTCTTTGCAGGCTTTGCGTCATCTGGGAGGCAGTGACAGAACTGTATTGTCTGCTTTAATCTAAACTGCAGACAATGTCCATCACAGGTTGCCATCAAGGTTACCACAACCCTGAATAGTTATGCCTCAGTTCAAGCTACTGCAGGGCACATCAGCAACATCAGTCAAGCCAGAGTTCATAGGTATATCAAACAGACCAATAATGCGTTGTTTCCAAGACGAGAAACCCGGTGGCAGAATGAGAAAGCCCTATACTTTTTTTTTCACGCTGTAGGTTTTCCTACAATCAAGGGCATTTTTGATGGCACTAATGTAGCCATCCGAGTCTAAGTAAACAATCTCATACCTGAGCCACAAGAGGTTTCCCCCCAAGTGGTAAGTGATGAACAATACAGAATTATACTGGTTAATGTCTGCTTCCTAGGCAGCAGTCGTCACACCTTCACCTTAAGACAATCCTCTCTACTGGACCTTTTGAACAAGAAGCCAGATAGCAAGGCTGACTTTGAGAAAACTAATGCTATCCTCTTCAACTATGGCTTGTGACATCGTTGAGACAGCTACAAAAAGCCACACACTGAGGATACAATAAGGCTCATGCAACCAAAAGGAATTATTAAACACACTATAGACATCAGGAAGCAATGCTCCACAACTTGCCATCCAAAGGCCGAACAATAGTGCAGATGGTGGAGGCACACCTACAGCCAAGGGCGCAGAAAGACACTGTTGCAGCCGGTAAAAGTGTTATAGTAGGATGAGACCCATACCTATGGGCCACATCCATTAACAGTCCTTTCCATAATTACCATGGATGCCCATCCTTTGATCTGCTAATACCATATTCTGCATCCTAAAAAGAAAACTCTTTGGGCACAGTTGAAAATGGAGCTGCTCTGTTTCTTTGGCCAACCATTTTCAGTTTTCTTCCCAGCAGCAATGAATCAACAACAACAACTTGCATTTGTATAGCGCCTTTAACGAAGACACTTCACAGGAGTATTGCGAGACAAATAATTTGATACCAAGCCACATAAGGAGAAATTAGGGCAGTGACCAAAAGCTTGGTCAAAGAGGTAGGTTTTAAGGAGCGTCTTAAAGGAGGAGAGAGCGGTAGCGAGGCAGAGAGGTTTAGGCAGGGAATTCCAGATCTTTGGGCTCAATTTTCCCCGGTCATTTACGCTTTTTTTTGGCGCGTGCTGTTTTTTCTGGCATTTTTTTTTTCCAAGTTTCCCCCGCCATCTGCGCCGGCGTAACTGACTTAGTTACGATTTTTCTAGGCCAGTTTTTTTTACGTCATAGATGGCGTTCCCTCATGTCTGCGCCGGTTTTTTTCAATTGTTCGCAGTTTGGTCAACATTTTTTTCTCTTAGGTCGGCGTATCTGGCCACTCCTGAAAAATCTTCAGGTGAGTTAAGAAAGCCAGCGCACAGTCACAAATCTGCACTGAAAGATGCCATTGTTTTTAAATCGAAGATTTTGGAGGGAGTCAAGAACACTGTAAGAATCACGAACACAGCGGCTTGGGGTGCGGCTACAAAACAAGCCGTGGGAGGGGAGGGGAGGGAGGGAGGGAACGAGAGAGAGAAGTCACAAGACCTTTGGGTGTGGTCCATCCATACAGACCTGGAGAGATACAACTGTGAACCTGTGCTGCCTGCTTTCCTGCCATTTTGAGCTTCTTTCAAAGGTTAAATTTAAGTATGGGTGCAATACTGACAATGCCATACCCTGTGCGAGCCTTCTGCATCATTCATGGTGCTACATAGGAGACAATTGATTTGACTTCATCGCTTAAGGAACATCAGAGCCGGTAGGGTGCTGGGCAGGAGGCCTTACCCACCTCGGGTATATCGAGACAGGTGTTCATACCACTCTGGAGGCTACTTGCTGTACTCCCCTGAGATTGTCGGTCAGTTCACTGTTGTGTGCTGCATGCTACATAACTTAGCCATCATGAGACAGCAGCACCTGGTAGTGGAAGTGAGAGTGGCTGATGATAATGATGTGGAAGATGCAGGTGACGAGGAGGAGGAGGAGGAGCACGACGAGGATGAGGAAGCCATGCAAGTGCCTGAGGCTGGAGCACGAGGAGGGCGGCCATCGTGCCCCTTTAACGATTGCTCGAGCCTTGCACCAGCAGCTCATCCGTGAATGCTTTACTGATGCCTGAGGGCTCAGCGACAACTATTCAACATGGATATGTTTACTGATTGGAGCTGTTCCATAATGTGTGTTAATGGAACATGATTCAGTTTTAATGGAAAATATATTTTATTCAATAGTTTACAATATACTTAACTTTAATGAAATTATTCTTGTATCAAACTTTACTTTAATATCACTCTTTAAGATCACTTAAAAACTTTAAGATCATTTATAAACTTGGAAATTTACTTAACTTACAAAAAATTTTTAAGTTGAGAACAGTTACAAAAGTAACAATAATAACAACAGCAGCAAGCAGAGGCTGCACCCATCTCTCAGCCCCCTTATTCTAAGACCGCCCGCTGCGCTTGATCTTGGACACTCCACCACCCCTGCCCGCAGGCGGTGGCACAGAGATTCTGGGCTTGATGTCAAGCTTATTCTTTCTAACATCTCGGGTACTGCGCACCTCTTGAGGGTGGGGGGCGTCAGCGTCAGGCAGCAAGTTGGAGGGCCCAGGCAGCAAGTTGGGTTCTTTAGAGACTGGTGTGGGGATTGGCGTGGGAGTGACAGTTGATTCTGTCAATGGGCTTGTTCCCTTATTGCAGCAGCTAACCCCAACATGCCGTCCCTCATGCGCCCTGACAGTGTCTCAATGACCTGCAACATTCCCTCTCTCACGGTCAGTGACGTGGTTTGCACTACCTTTGACAATCCCTCCCTCATAGCCACTATTCCCTCATTGATGGTCCCGGATATCGTTCCCATTTCTCGTGTCATTGTCGTTACTTCTCCCGACAGTCCCGCTACCTCATCACTCGTCCCACTGATGGCATCCAGGAGTGATCGGGTAAGGTCAATGCTCTCCACACTCAATGACATCATCTGAACCACGTCTGTTACATCCTGCACCTCAGGAGAGCACGGTCGAGCTCTCCTTCCCCTCCTCCCCATGGGTGTGACTCGCACCCCAACACTGGGACCCGCAGCCTGGGATGGTGGGGCTCTAGGTGTGCCTCGCTGCACCACACCACTGGGACCCACAACCTCGAAAGATGTGAAACCATGGAATGTCCCACCAACACTCAAACCATTAGTCACGGAAGGGGTTGTCATCTCCATGAGTGGCACCTCCTCCAAAGTCAGTACAACAGTGGGAGCTTCATCCAGTTCCATCCACTCCCCCTCACCCCCATGGATGGATTGGAAGATGTTCTCTTCAGGCTCCTCCGCATCTGAATCTTCTTCTGCATCGTCAGGGTTGGCTTCAAGTTCAGCAAAATATAACAGAACAGTCAAATGGTTAGCAGCAAAGGAGGGGGCAGGATGGGTGGCATGAGTAGGCTCACACATCGCAGGCCAGGCAGTAGGTTGATTTGAAGGGCCACGATGAATTTGAAGGACTTACCCTCTCTCTCGAGTGTGGGCCCAGCTTGTGCTGTACTGACTGCTTTTTTCCAGGCAGGACCCAGCAAAGCAGCGACCCTCTCTTCTAAGGGTGTCAGTGGGTGCAGATTTGCCGGGCCTCCTCCTGTTCGAGTTCTTTCCCTTTTATTATGTGCCACCTTCCTCTGCAAAGATGAAAATGCAACTTTTTAGAGAGGGTGTCTTTCTGCTGGGTGGGACATATACAGCTGGTCACATTTACAATTGTATTAAATAAATGAAAATATTATTTACACTAACTACTTGACCAAGGTCCTGCCATTTCTTTTTACACTGGCCTCCAGATCTCGTGGTGGTCACCACTGCGTAATAATCTTCTGCAACTTGGTTCCAGTGTTTCTTCATTTCTTTTGGGGGAACTTTTCTGTGACCTCTGCTGGTGTCCAGCTCCTGCCATTTGTTTTCAATCACAGTAACTAGTGCCTCCACTTCTTCCTGTAAGAAATTCTTGGTCCTTACACTGCGTTGCATCTTGTACTGCTGCAGCTGCGATTTTTCCAATGCTCTCACGCAGCACTTGTAACACACAGAACTGACTCTTTAAAAATGGCCGATTGCCAAATCCGAGCTGTACTGAGCATGTGCGTCCATTGGAACGACGTCAAAAACGTGCGGCATCATTTTTTTGCGCAGACAGCAGACTCCACCTCCAAGGCACACTGCGTGCCGCCAAATTCGAATTATACATCGGGGAAACTTTGGCAAAATATTTCTGGTGCATTTCTGGCTTAGAAAAATGGGCGTAACTCTGGCAATATGACAGAAAACGGGCTTGGGGAAAATTGAGCCCTTGGGGCCTAGGCAACAGAAGGCATGGCCACCAATGACTGACCAATTATAATCAAGGATGCTCAAGAGGGCAGAATTAGAGGAGTGCAGACATCTCGGGGGGGGTTGTGGGACTGGGGGCGATTACAGAGATGGGGAGGGGTGAGGCCATTGAGGGATTTGAAAACAAGGATGAGAATTTTGAAATCAAGGCATTGAATCGACCTTTAGTAGTTACAGCTGCACACTATTCCCCACACCCGGCTGGCAGCAAGCTCCCACTGGTAGACCCAGTCTGGGCCAAGAGCTCACTGCATACGGAATAAGGGCAACCTCCGGAAATCCCTGCGTGATGTCAGCAAGTACTAACCTTGTTGCGCTCCAGTCCCGGCTGTAGGTCTAAAGAGTGCTCAAAGAACAATTGCAACTGAGTTTCTGTGAAACAAGGTCCCAATTACTAAACCCAACAACGATTCTTAAAAACAAGAATTTTACAATATGTTGGGACAACCTTCCCTTACTAACTGATACTTATATCCATCTCGTGCATGCATCGTATTAAAGACTATTGCAATCATACCATGAAAATAATGGCTTCAATAGTAAAAATTGGCTCATTAATAATGCACACTATAGTTAGACAAGACCAAAATTAGAATTCTAAGCATAGGTATACTTCATTCCATGATGATTCACATTCTTTCCTATTAATGTACCCTGTTTTTCTTCCCTAACATATAGCCTTATAGCCTTGCAATCTACAAAACAAACTGTCAAACTGCAAAACAAAATCTTGAAATGTGCAGCATTAAAAATGGTTGTATTTTCCATGAATACCAGATACTTTTCAATTGCCTGCAGTTTCTACAGAAGAAAACAATTAAAACAAAATCATTAAATTCTATCAGACAATGTGAAGAGGTTACTTTTACGCTTCACTATGGGCAGATGGAGCTGCTGCACACTGTGAAAAGTAAGCTGTTCATTTTCAGTTTACAATAGATTTTACAAAAAAATATATAAATTGTTTCCCTCCAGAACCAAATCAATTCGTTATTTCTATATATATATATAAAATAATAAATGCACTATATGTCTCTGTATCATTAAGGCTATATTTTCCCTCTATTCATGGTCAATGGGCAAATTCTAACCCTTTATTTAACATAATAGCTGGTGTTCTGTGGCTAGCTGTGCAGTTCTATCAGCCACCCACCTTGTTCTTGAGTACTTAGGCAGGACATCAGAATCAAAAACAATCTCCTACTTGGAGCCCATGATAAAACCCATCAGCTGAACGTCAATGGCAGTTCTAAAAAAGTGGAAGTGCAATCAGTGAAAACACTGGAAGATTACTGGTCTGCTTTGATGATGAAGATTAGTGCAGAGCTCCTCTGTATCTGTGCAGGAAGGAGGGCATTGTGGAGATTAGATGCTGTCATGTCCAGATTTAAGAAAAACTTTTATTTCCACTTTAAACACGAGAACATATTTTTTTTATACAGCATCCTCCCATATTAACAAGCCCATTCCCCAAGATGATAACTTTCTCTAACAGATCAATATTATAGTGTATCTAATATCAAAATGAAAATACATATCTGTGTATGTGACTAATAGATGGTTTAGCTGGTATTACTCAGGGAATAGCAATTAAAATATTTGTAGTGCTGCAACATAGCATATTTGATAATCTATCTTGTCAGTCAACTCATTAATGTTTCCATCTATAGTGATATTTCATTCTTATATTGTATTATAACCATGTTTTTTTGGTTGCATTTATTAGATGAGTCTCTCTCAAGCAATTCAATTTGTGATAATATACTGCTGTGTGTTGTCTTAAACAAAAGACCAAGTGCTCCAAAATGCCATGAAAATTTTACAGGCAGTTCTTGACTTTGTTTCGAGGTACAACTTAGATGAAACAATAGCAGTGGATATACAGCTTTTACCAGGCACACGAAATGTCAGTATTACTGAGATCAGCTAATCCAGCACAAACTGGGATATAAACCTGGGGTCTTGTTGGTCTTTTTGGTTCGGATTAACACAAAACAGTGCTCTTACTAACCGAGGGAGCCTTAAAGACATTTTTAAGTAAATAAAGCAACAACTTACATTTATATAGTGACATTAACGTAACAAAATGTCCCAAGGCACTTCACAAGAGTGTTATCAAACAGAAGATGATAATCGAGACACATAGGAGATATTAGGACAACATAAGAACATAAGAAATAGGAGCAGGAGTAGGCCATTCGGCCCCTCGAGCCTGGTCCGCCATTCTATAATATCATGGCTGATCTGATCTTGGGCTCAGCTCCACTTCCCTGCCCGCTCCCCATAACCCTTCACTCCCTTATCTTTCAAAAATCTGTCTATCTCCACCTTAATTATATTCAATGACCCAGCCTCCACAGTTCTCTGGGGCAGAGAATTCCACGGATTTACTACCCTCTGAGAGAAGAAATTCTTCCTCATCACAGTTCTAAATGGGCAACCCCTTATTCTTAAACTATGCCCCCTAGTTCTAGATTCCTCCACGTATGGAAAAATCCTCTCTAAATCTATTTTGTCGAGTCCTCTCAGTATCTTTCAATAAGATCACCTCTTATTCTTCTAAACTCCAATGAGTATAGGCCCAACATTTCTTCATAAATCAACCCCTTCATCTCAGGAATCAACCTAGTGAATCTTCTCTGAACTGCCTCCAATGCAAGTATATCCTTCCTTAAATAAGGAGACCAAAACTGTACACAGTACTCTAGATGTGGTCTCACCATACCTTGTACAGTTGCAGCAGTACTTCCCTGCTTTTATACTCCATCCCCCTTGCAATAAAGGCAACCATTCCATTTGCCTTCCTAATTACTTGCTGTACCTGCATACTAACCTTTTGTGTTTCATGCCCAAGGACCCCTAGGTCCCTCTGTATAGTAGCATTTTGTAATCTTTCTCCATTTAAATGATAATTTGCTTTTTTATTTTTCCTGCCAAAGTGGATAACCTCACACTTTCCAACATTATACTCCATCTGCCAAATGTTTGCCCACTCACTTAACCTGTCCATATCCCTTTGCAGATTTGTTCCTTCTTCCTCGCAATTTGCTTTCCCACCCATCTTTGTATCATCAGCAAACTTGGCTACATTACACTCAGTCCCTTCATCCAAGTCATTAATATAGACTGTAAATAGTTGAGGCCCCCGCACCAATCACTGTGGCATCCCACTAGTTACTGTTTGCCAACCGGAAAATGACCCATTTATCCCGACTCTCTGTTTTCTGTTAGTTAGTCAATCCGCTATCCATGCTAACATATTACCCCCAACCCCATGAGCTTTTATCTTGTGCAGTAACCTTTTATGTGGCACCTTATTGAATGTCTTCTGGAAATCCAAATACACCTCATCCACAGGTTCCCCTTTAGCCACCCTGCTCGTTACATCCTCAAAGAACTCCAGCAAATTTGTCAAACATGATTTCCCTTTCATAAAACCATGCTGACTATGCATGATTGAATTTTGCTTTTCCAAATGTCCTGCTACTGCCTCTTTAATAATGGACTCCAGCATTTTCCCAATGACTGATTTTAGGCTAACTGGTCTATATGTTCCAGCTTTTGTCTGCCTCCTTTTTTAAATAGGGGTGTTACATTTGCGGTTTTCCAATCCACTAGGACCTCTCCAGAATTCAGGGAACTTTGGTAGATTACAACCAATACATCCACTATCACTGCAGCCACTTCTTTTAAGACCCTGGAATGCAAGCCATTAAGGCCAGGGGACTTGTCCGCCTTTAGTCCCATTATTTTACAAAATACTTTTTCCTTAGTGATAGTGATTGTTTTAAGTTCCCCTTTGCAAAGACAAGTGACCAAGATGTAGGTTTTAAGCAGCGTGTTAAAGGAGGAGAGAGGGAATTACAGATTTCTTTGAAAGTACTGAATACTGCTTCTTGGAGGTAGTCTAGCTCACGCTAAAATACATTGGTACTGGTAGCGCTGTACTGTAATTTTGGTACTGGCATGGTAAAATTCTTTGGGCTTGATTTTCCGGTGCTTTGCACTCCGGGTTTCGCCCTGGAGCGGCATGAAATGGGGCAGCGAGTTCTCCTGCGAATAGTCGCGATCCTCGGGTCCATTTTTGTGGCAACGCTTAGCATGGAAGAGCTGCGCTGAGTGTGCAACGTCTCTCGTTGTTAAACCATCGGAGTTTTGACTCGAACCCAACCCGTACGCCTGGAATCATGCCTCGTAATGACTGCCTGGGAAACCAGGCAGTGAGGAAGGTAAAGTGCTGTACAGGTAAGTGCGCGAGTGTTTGTTCTTTTAATTTTTTTTTGTGATTTGAATTGTGGTGACGTTAGGAATGTTTTTGTGTTTTTTTTTTTAAGGGTTCCCCGCCAGCCGCCGCCACCCCCCCGCCCCCCCCAAGGCCTCTCTCGGAGTGCACACGGCCCAGCACTTCAGTTCACGAGTTTCTCATTTTTGCGCTTCAAATGTTGTACAACGCCTCCCTTCGCGCTGCGCACCTGGCGCAGGGTCCAGATGGTGAAAATTCCTTACTAAAGTACAACCTATTCCCGGCCAGTAACTTTCCCGCTCTGCCTCCGTTTTCGCCCTGAAAACAGAAAAGCCTAATATCCAGCCCTTAGTTTCGTACCAATGCAGCAAGTGCAACATAAAGACAGCATTAGAAAATGCTTGCTTAGTCAGTTTAAACTGAGGCAACAAAGAACGCAAGTTATATTTGATTGGTTCATGGAAAATATTTATTTTTGAACAAACTGACCGATTGTCATGTATGTACATGCTGTTTGTAGCCACCAGATGGTGTCATTGTTGGAGGCCACTGAGCAGCACGCACATGGTGCTGCTCTGGTATAAAAGGCCAGCCATTTTGTGAGTCAAGACACTTTGCGCCTAAATAAAGCAGAACAAGGTTGTACCTTGCTTAGTTAAACAGTACTCAGTCTGAACCTTTATTGCATACATAACACCGATGTATCTCTGCAATCTTTTCCAGCCCTACAACCCTCCAAGACATCTGCAGTCCTCTAATTCTGCCCTCTTGAGCCTCCCCAATTTTAATTGCTCCACCGTTCGTGGCCACACCTTCAGCTGCCAAGGCCGTAAGCTCTGGAATTCCCTCCCTAAATCTCTCCGATTCGCTACCTCTCTTTCCTCCTTAAAACTTATCTCTTTGACCATGCATTTGGTGATCTGCCCTAATATCTCCTTTTGTGGCTCAGTGTCAAATTCTGTTTGATAACACTCATGTGAAGCATCTTGGGATGTTTTACTATGTTATAGGTGCTATATAAATACAAGTTTTTGTTGTTGTTATATGTGTGCAAATATTTATTGATACATTAGCCAGTATGTACTTCAGTTATAAATAAAAAAAAGCATTAACGATCATATTGCTTTTAACTATCATGCAAATTAAGTCTCCAAATGTACTCAAAGGTTCCCCTGGACTCCTGTTGTAATTCAAGCGGAAGTTCAGTAGAACCCACCGGACAGAAGCAGGGACACCTGCCCACTCTGGGAGTTTGCAGTCGGCCCTGTAGAGCAGAACGTCCATATATCCCTAATAAGCTCAACAACATCAAAAGGTTGAAGTAGGAGCGTTTAATCCCTATGCCAAGAATTCCCACTTACAGCTCTGGAGGGACCCAGTGTGGGCCTGGAGGCCGGCGCACCAAGCGAGGTAAGGCTTATCAGGTGGGCATAAGTGGGCCTCAGCAGGAAGTCCATGCAAGAGGAGCAGCCTGGAAGCCGAATAAATGTAAAAATAATGTCGAGACCTGTATTGGCCTCCTTACACAGGAGGATGGATATGGTCTCAGCGGAGGGGTCCTGCGCACCCACCCTGCCCAATAATGGGTGGTCAGCAAACTTTCTGGTCATATGGGGCAGGCGGGCACTGGAAATGCTCCCATAATGGCTTAAGTGCCCACTGCCCCCTTGCAAATGAGGTCTCCTCCAGCTGAGCCCACAAATTCCTGCGGGGTCATGCCGGAGGTTACTGGCACTGATTATGGCGAAAACGCTGAGATCGTAAGTAATGGATTTTCAGGGTCCAAATTCTTTTGAAATAGGCAGGTTTGAAGAAAAAAAACAGTAAATGCTTTGTAGCTGGTTTAAAAAAAACCCACAGCAGAATGCACACATCTGGAAAACACAGGCTGCAGATAATAAAAAAAGATTCAGGGTATACAAAAATACACAGCTGAATTTATTCATGATGCATACCGGTAAAGCTGCCCACATTTTACTGAAGCGAGGAGATGTTGTAAAGGCCAAAGATATTTATGACGCAATTTGACACTACTGATGTCCTGAAATGTGTAGCACCATCATGCAAAATATGAGCACATAATGCAGAAAATTACATAGGCACTGGATAGTGAGGTATCTGACTCTACATATTGGAAACATCGAGGTCTGCTGAGGTATTAGAAAAGATAGACAGGGAGATAAAACTAGGCTGAATATCTCCTGTTCATGGATCTAAATTTGTCCTGTACATGAATGGTTTGCATGGCTTTTTCGGAGGTTTTAATATTCTTATTGGAGACAATGCAGTGGTGGCAGATGAGTTTGTACCCATGGGTCTCCACACACTGGGCTGCCAACCTTTGCAGTGTCATTACGGAGAGATGTCCAGCAGAGGCGAAGCACTTTTCTCTAGGTGTAGAGGTAAAATTGCAAGGAAGAAACCCGGGGACAAAATTGCCCCTTTTCATAGCTCCGTCAGTGCCTCCGGAGAGCAAGGCATTTTTCGCCTGGGGCAGGGGCGCGTTACCACCTCCCGGGAAATTACCTGGGAGCTTGCGGAGGTGCTACCATGGTTAGCGCCCCAGGCTGCCACGCAATCAGCGATGACATCATCGCCGTGCGCAGAGACCCTCACAGCCCCGCGCTGACCCCTTAATGCCCCACGCAGGAAATTGCCCCGCAGAGTGTGAGGCTAGCACGAGCAGATGTCAACGGCAACTTCGCAACCCATGAAGCTGGCGGATATCTGCTCTCAGTGCGCTCCTTAAAGGCACCCCGGGTTGCCATCTTTTTTTGTTGTGACTCTCGGGTCAGCTCAACGATGGCAGCCCTAGCATGGTGGGTGCTATCGTGTTGGATGCCGGGCTACTGGCCCGGTCACAGGCTGCCCTGGTGGCCTAGTGAAGTCTATCAGAGGCCTTGCGGAGTGCGCAGTGACCCTCCTCTTTAATCGAAGGAGCGGGGCGTTGAAGTGTGTCAGCGCCACGTGCAACATTAGCGTAGCGCTTCCTCCAGTGTCCCGGTAACCGCCCTCAAAGGAAGTGGAGCACACGAGATTGCGCTCCGCTTCCTTTGAGAGGCGGTAAGTGCAATTCCATGCTGGGCGCTAAAAGTCCCGGCCCAAGGTTACTGCCCCCAATCGGGGTGCAGGGAAATTTCACCCACCAGGCTGTTCTCACCACCTCTTAGAAGCCAGCTGCAGAATTATATTGGCAGAGCCTTCAGAACAGGTCACCTTCCTGCTGATAGTTGGGCAAAGACCAAGAAAAAAAGTTGAAGAAAAATACCTCAAAATAAGGAAAATCTGGTTCTCAAAAATAAAATAAGCAAAAATGCATTTTTAAAATCTGAGCGGAGGTAGACAAGTTGCTTATACACTGGCATAGCTTGGTAATGCTGAAACGTGTTATGAACTTTGACAAATTATAAGTGGCAATTTCCTGTGGTGTTTATTTTCTGGCACAGGTTTTAACTTTTATCCAGAGCAAAGGTCTTGTTGGAAATGGAGTCTTTCCAACATGGCTTAATAGTTATACGTTTACAAGCTGAAAGCTGTGCCATAAAAATAATGACTGGGAAAGTATTACTGGAGCTTACAAATTATTTACAAATTATTATTCAGCCAACTAAGGGTTTATTTTTGTTAGACGATCTTTGAAAAATAAATAGGAAAACAAGAGTTCAAACTGAGCAATAAATGCAGGTTGGCCATCTTTGACAAGATTACATAGCAGCACAGTGAGGTGAGTTAGGATGTCTACGTAACCCCTATAAACTGGTTCGCCTCTACATGCAAATATCTAGTAATGTTATTTAGAGACCAAACAGAAACCCCTGTTACTATATTTCATTTAAATGGATCTGGCATGTACCCTCTTGTGATCCTCTAAACTCTGAACAGCTCTTTCAGACCGTGGTGTAGGCTATAAACTGCAAAACAGGTTTATTAAAACCCACAGATAAGCAGTAGCAATAGGCAGTACAGCAAGCTTGCACTTTTTTCCAAAACTTGTAACTCATGGCAAAACATAAAAAGAGATATGGTACTTCACTGAAAATACTAAACCTGGAGTGGTGTCCCTACTGTGACCACTTATATGTAGGTATCTGTAATGGCCTGCAGAGCTCCGTGAGAACCAGCTCCACGTGAGCTATGATGCAGTGATGGGAGATAGAACTAGGAAACGGAGGGAGAGGGTCTGGAGTCATCAATCATTGCCTTGCCATGATAACCAGGTGATTTGAGTTCAAGTCTTTCATCTATTCGCAGGAAAAAGGAATCAAAATTTTCTCTATGCAAACAAATAAGCTGGCACTCACAGTGGGGTTCAAAGGTTCAAAGCATGTCTCAGGTTGTCTATTCCAAGCCAACAATCAACCAGATTGAATAGACTGATCATTAAGCAAATAGGTCCTAAAACGTGTTCCTGGTTTGATTGACATAATGGTTTTGTAATTAAAAGGTTTTACTATATCAAGGCCAACTATGTTTGGCTGGGTTGTCTATGGACCTACATTTCCTTGCACTGCAATTTCTAACCACTTGTAGAATGTCAATTCTAGGTCACCTCGATATCAAAAGCTTTCAGTCATATAAATTTAAAATGACCCAGTTTTGCTCATAATAGATATTAAAATATATATTCACTTTGTTACAATTAAAAATGAGAGGAAACTCCTTATTTGTCACATTCCTCATGTCATGATGCTGTACACGCAATCAGTTTTGGCTATGCTTTGGTAGGATTGGCAAATGGAGGAACTAGGTAATTCCTTCTACTTAAGAGGCCAAATCAACCCAAGCTGCTCATGTCTACTTCCTAGTGGTTGGTATCACACTGATGGCGATCTAGAAGAATGGGTTAGAAATTAGTTTTTGCCTCATTTTCGGACGCAGAAAGATCAACACTCTGGAAGCGGGTGCCAGAAGCCGGTGGCTTGACTGAAATTATGCCCCGGTCCTCATCAGCATATTTATAGTGAGTGCCAGTTCACTGGCTTGAAGAAGACTAATATGGGCTGGGAACTATGTCAGCAGCAGCCCTCAGCTAAGTCCCAGGGTGGGGGTGGGGTGGTAGGTGCTAGCGCAATCTGCAATAGTGCCGTGGAACCGGGAGGAGACCTCCTGCTCCCCAGCTCTACACGAAGTTACATTTAAACAAAAATACTTACCTTTTTGGTGATGGCTTCCAGCCGTCCCTTTAAGGACCACTGATTAAGCTGCTGAAGAACCCAAAATCCTGAACAGAGTATATGTTCAGTTTTAATAAATTTCCAGCAGAGGACCTAAAAGAAGCATTAGGCCCTTATTAATATTGTTTTAATATTAACGACTGTTTTAGACGGCTTCCTGAGATACCTGTATATTGCCCAACCCAACATGGTATTGAATGTATTTCACACGCCCTTGGGGCATGGGAGACAGCACAGGAAATTGGTGCTTTTTGTCCCCATTCTGTGCCCGAAAAACAGTGCAATGGGATCCAATTTCTCCACTGTGGTTTTCAACTTTTCTGTGTGGAGAAACGGCTGCAAGTATTGACACACACTTGGAATATCCCTAACTTCCAAAATACAGTGTTGCCTATCAAAAGAACATAGTGCTATGATTGCCTAAATGGTTGATTATGATACAGCAACAGAAATAAGATGCCATTAAGTCAACAAAACAGACAAAGATAGAAATCTAATTGACATTGTGGACCCCTAAAATCCTGGGCAACGTTCCCGCTAAGCTGCTGAAGAACCCAAAAACCTGAATGGAGTATATGCTTCCATTTTTTTAAAAACTTCCATTAAGAGGCTGCTTAAGTGGTGCAGATTGTAGTACTTGTAAAAGTTATGACTATTTAGTATTAAGTCATGCAGCAGTGTTACTTTTCAGCAACAACGTACTGCTAAAGGTTTTACACATACCTTTAATCATTCATTGATTTCTTACACTACTAACATTTCACAAAATCTAGTACAGTAAAAACAATCCAAATCAGTAGTGGGTATTATAAATGAACAAGCTATATTTTAAACCGGTTCATCACCACTTACATAAGTGCTGATGTTATAGAATAACTCAGTAATTTTTAAAAAGCCAGAAGACACAAAAGTGCAACCAACGTCTTATGGTCAATAATACCAAGGAAACAAAACTTCAGTCTTAAACAAGCAGCTACAATAGTCACTTAGTAACATCAGTGAAGCTTTTGACACTTACATTTTTGCCTCTGAAGCTTTTTATTTCCAGAAAAGACTCTTCCATAAACTGCTGAAAGGAAGGATACACCATAACAAAATATTGTATAAATCAGGATGCCCAGTATTTCATGCAAAAAGGAATTGGTGGAGACATTAGTGGCAATCATTATAGTCTAATCTTTCTTACTGGACTCCTTCATTAACTGTTAACTCTGAAGTGACTGACTGTTACTTGGTACCTGCCACATCTGTTGATCACATTCATTGTGTGCACACCATGGAACCAGGAAGTGTTGAGCATGACAACTAGCACAATTTGGCCAATGAAAAGAACAGGCTTCTAAACAAACACCCCAGCAGGAGGTCGATCCTCTAGTAATCTAATAAGTTATCTGCATTTTCCAAATACTGTAGTTATAAATAGGGAAACACAGAGAACTAGTGACAAGGCAAGTCCATTAAAACTCTTACGGCAGCTGTTGTACAACATATCTGTAGCAGATTAGGAATACTGTGCTTTAGTTGTGGGTCAGGTCTTGTCATGAAGATGCCTGGGAATTGGATAGATTTGAGTAGAGCACACAGGTCATATCTGAAAAAGCCATCTATCAGCTGACTGAATCACACTGCCCGATGTAAAAACGCAGAATCAAATTAATATTAGCATGTAGCAAAGCCTCCTGTGTGGAAAGCCTAATTTTTTTTACTGTTTATCAACACTAAAAGTATCCGTTTTTCATATCACCTTATTATCATACTTGTTTCATGAGCAGACACTTGCTAAGTATTTTATGACTAACAGTCATTTTGCAGAAGTGGATTCAAATGAATGCTAAATGACCCTAACACTGTTAGGGTAATGCATATATATCATTCGGTTAAGATCCCACTAATCAGTATAATGACAGATCACTCCCTTATTGGAAGGTGTGCAACATGGGAGTAAATGTTAGCATAAAATCACAACTTGGACTTGGCACTGTGAGTATCAGCATAAGGGTGCTTCTTATTTGATTTCTGCTGGTGTTCTTAATTAGCCTTTTGAACTATTACACATAGAAACATAGAAACATAGAAAATAGGTGCAGGAGTAGGCCATTCGGCCCTTCGAGCCTGCACCGCCATTCAATGAGTTCATGGCTGAACATGCAACTTCAGTACCCCATTCCTGCTTTCTCGCCACACCCCTTGATCCCCCTAGTAGTAAGGACTACATCTAACTCCTTTTTGAATATATTTAGTGAATTGGCCTCAACAGATATGACTGTTGTGATCTTAGGAGACAAATACTTGGCATGTTTGCATGTCATTCCCTTGTTTGTTATTTTAGTTCAGGTGTTAACCCATTTATTTTAATTAGGTTAATACCTTCATTAAAATACCACCAGCCCTGTCCATCACCTGCAAGTTCCCTTCCAAGTTACACACCATCCTGACTTGGAAGTATATTACCATTCCTTCATCGTCGCTGGGTCAAAATCCTGGAACTCCCTCCGATGGGAGTACTTTCACCACACAGACTGCAGCAGTTCAAGAAGGCGGCTCACCACCACCTTCTCAAGGGCAATTAGGGATGGGCAATAAATGCTGGCCTTGCCAGTGGCACCCACATCCCATGAACAGATAAAAAAATAAATAAAATGTCATGCGAATATCTTGGGGATGGTTTTCAGCTTCTGTCCCACAATAATGCATCTGAAATGGCTTAGCAAGCCACTCAATTGTAAAGCAACTGCTACAAAACAGAAAAATAAGAGAAATATCAGACGGACCTATTCGCAACGACCTAGGCATCCGTTCAGCACAAGACTCAGGCAATTCTAGCCCTGTCCACTCTGCAAAGTTTTCCTCACCAACATCTGTCGACTGGGTCCCAAGTTGGGAGAGCTCTACCACAGACTAGTCAAGCAACAACCTGGCATAATCGTACTCTTAAGAGATTTTATCTAATATCCCAGATTTCTCCACCATCATGCCTGGATACATCCTGTCCCACCAATAAGATAGACCCACCAGACATGGGGGCACAGTGGTATACAATTGGGTGGACATGGGTCTGGGAATTCTCTCAACATTGATTCCAGACTAAGGCTTCCAATGGTATCAAGGAGCCCAAGCAAAACTAATGTCAATGAGAAACCCTCCAATGGCTGAAATCATACCAGAACATAAAGGATGATGGTCTCGGCTGTCACTGGTCAATCATCACAGACCCAAGACACCATTTGCAACTATCTTTATCTGCTTTATCAATGACCTATCATCTGTCATAAGGTCAGGTTGATGATTCTACAGTATTCAGCTCCCTTCACAACTCCTCTGATAATGAAGCAGCTCATGTCAATCTATAGCAGGATGTGACATGGAGATTTGCCAGTGGCATGCAGAGAAAGTAACAGAAATAGATCTATTTTTATTCCACTATTAAGTGCACTGAATCTGAAAGAAGTTACATTGTAAAGAAAAGTCCTCTGTGCCAAGCATCGCTATGATTAGGTCTGCTATTACAGTACTTTGGTGAGAAACTAGCTGTAATGGTTGTTTGGATGTCACTCCTAAAAATGATGTCTAACACCAATAACACCAACTGGAAAAGATTACTGAAATAGGGATTTTCTTCCACTGTAAAACACTTTGCAATGCATGGAAAACAGGATTATGTGCAGCTAATCTTATCCATGATATTATATATCTATGATATTACTAGGAGTGAATTAGAATTTAAATCTACACAGTAATTGACATTGTTTAGATTCTAGGATTTTCTACTATAATGCTTTTGTGAAAGAATTTCATGTGTGGTGCTGTTCAAGGCTTTAATGGCAATAAATGATCTTTTATTGCATAATGTATACATTCACATTACGCTTAGAAATACAAACGGTTCAGGATGACAGGTTTTAAGGGGGTAACTACCTTAAACATTGCCAGATTGCTGAGCAATATCAAGTGGACACATATGAGCATGGAAAAAGAACTGCAGCTATTCTCAAAACAAGTACAACTCAGATAAGCACGCAAGTCCAGAGAGCAGTTCAAACCATACATTCAGGAGTTTTATCTGAATGTATGTCCAACAACATAAAAGAATCAATGGAGAGAAAAAAGCAATCACAGGAACAACAACAGTCAGTAACAATATATCGAAAGGTATATAAATTAAGCAAAAGTAAATAAAATAGCATAGCAAGTTGGATTTGGCGCAAGAACTTTTAGTACAGGTACAACGTCTCAAATCCGACTGTCCAAAAATCGAAATTGTCCAAAAATCCCATTTGATATTCAGTACAATAAAATCCGGAATTATTGTCCAAAAACTGGCAGGTCGGACTAGTTATCGGCTTTGCCCTATGTTTTAAATTGGTCCAAGCCTTGTCGAGCCTTGATGAGTGACCCTTGACCCAGCCCGACCCAACCCATGCTACCATTAGTACTTTGTATGTCTCGGTAGCGTATGTACTATTTTGATTTTCTTGTCCGAAATCTGGACAAATCCATAAATCGGTACGGTCTCAGTCCCGAGGTTGCCAGATTTGAGATGTTGTACCTGTATAACAGCCCTATTTCATTATATTATCGTGTAGATCGCCTTTGCAACAGTCTATCCAGCCTAATCTCACTTTCCAGCTCTGGGTCCGTAGCCTTGTAGGTTACGGCATTTCAAGTGCATATCCAAATATTTTTTAAAATGTGATGAGGGTTTCTGCCTCTACCACCCTTTCAGTCAGTGAGTTCCATATCCCCACCATCCTCTGGGTAAAAAAAGGTTTCCTCAACTGCTCTCTAATCCTTCTGCCAATTACTTTAAATCTATGCCCCCTGGTTATTGACCTCTTTACTGAGGGACATAGGGCCTTCCTATGCACTCTATCTAGGCCCCTCATAATTTTACACATCTCAATTAAGTCTCCCCTCAGTCTCATAAATCTACTCTGTACACTCTCTCGTGCAATCACATCTTTCCTATAATGTGGTGACCAGAACTGTACCCAATACTCTAGCTGTGGCCTAACTAGTGTTTTATACAGTTCAAGCATAATCTCCGTGCTCTTATTTTTTATGCCTCGGCTAATAAAGGAAAGTATCTCGTATGCCTTCTTAACCACCTTATCTACCTGTCCTGTTACCTCAGGGATTTGTGGACATGCACTCCAAGGTCTCTCTATTCCTCTACACTTTTCAGTAGCCTACCATTTCTGGTGTATTGCCTTGCCTTCTTAGCCCTCCCCAAATGCATTTCCTCACACTACTCTGGATTGAATTCCATTTGCTACTGTTCTGCCCACCTGACCAGTCCATTGATATCTTCCTCCAGTCTACAGCTTTCTTCCCCACTATCAACCACATAGTCAATTTTTGTATCATCTGCAAACTTCTTAATCATGCCCCCCTACATTGAAGTCTAAATCATTGATATATACCACAAAAAGCAATGGATCTGGTACTGAGCCCTGAGGAACTCCATTGGAAATAGCCTTTCAGTCACGAAAACACCCGTCGATGATTACTCTTTGCATCCTGCCTCTGAGCCAATTTTGGATCCAACTTGCCACTTTCCCTTGGATCCCATGGGCTTTTACTTTTCTGACCAGTCTGCCATTTAGGACCTTGTCAAAAGCCTTGCTAAAATCCATGTAGACTATATCAAATACACTACCCTCATTGACCCTCATTGTTACCTTCTCAAAAAGTTCAATCAAGTTAGTCAGACACAACCTTCCCTTAACAAATTTATGCTGACTGTTCTTGATTAATCTGTGCCTTTCTAAATGACGATTAACACTGTCCCTCTGAATTTTTTCCAACAATTTGCCCACTACTGAGGTTAGGCTGATTGGCCTGTAATTACTCTATTGCTTTCTCCCTTTTTAAACAACGGTACAACATTAGCAGTCCTCCAGTCTTTTAGCACCACACTTGTAGCCTGAGAGGATTCGAAAATGATGGTCAGAGCCTCAGCTATTTCCTACCTTGCTTCTCTTAACAGCCTGGGATACATTTCATCCAGGCCTGGTGATTTATCTACTTTCAAAGATGCTAAACCCCTTAATATTTCCTCTCTCGCTATGTTTAACTCATCTAATGTTTCACACTCGTCCTTTTTAACTACAATGTCTGCATTGTCCCTCTCTTTTGTGAAGTACTCAATTACATACTAAAAGTGCTCAGCTGCCCTTCTCCTTTAAGTGTCACCTTTTGTATTAAGTATTGCCCTGAGAAAACAGCTGAAGATTCATTGTTGCTGTATTTCAAGGAATATATGAACAAGCTTTTACAATTACATATGGCTAGGGGAAAACGTGGAGCTGTTTCACATGCAATATATTCTGGGAAATTTATTGTTAAAGTTAATGGATACTTTACAGTTCAGTTCAACTGATATCTGTTTCTTTCAAGTGCCTTAATTTTGTTAAAGTAAAGAGCTACTTACATAGTTCTTTAAATTATTTGAAGGCCTTCTACAATATTTGCTGCTTTTAACACCTGCAAGTTTTCTTTTTAGGAGAGAAAGGGATTAAATGAGTAGCATTATTTAGCAGAGTACAAGCTCAAATGGCAAATGTTTTCATTTCCATGGTAGTCCAGGACTGAAAATCAGCAAGAGTTCTACTCCTACATGCTATCGCACTGCGATCTCTGAAAACCAGGGAGAGAGGACCTGAGGGAGGGAGGGAAGGAGGGGATCAATAGGAATATATGTGTGTGTGTGTGTGTGTGTGTGTGTGTTAGGCCCATGCAGCAGAACCTGGTCTCCAATCATCTTGGATCCCCTTGCCATTGGGCCAAGACCTTGCTCTGTCAACTTCGTGTGGTAGCTGGTGTGTAACGGCCACCCCATGTTAAAAGAATTCACGCACAGGCATTTTCCACCCTTTAAAATGAAGTTCAGGACCTGGAACATCAGGACTCTCATGAACAACTCCAACAGTGACGGACCGGAATGTCGTACTGCGATCATTGCCCGGGAACTCAGACGCTTCGACATCGACATCACCGCTCTGAGCGAAACACGGTGGTCAGGAGAAGGTCGGTTCAAGGAACAAGGTGGTGGTTACACCTTCTTCTGGAAAGGCAAACCAGAAGAATGCCACCTCCATGGGATTGGCTTCACCATCAAAAATGAGCTAGTTTGGCATCTTAGAGATTCCCCTTATGGGATAAACAAACGTCTCATGACCCTTCGGCTCACTCTAATCCAGAACCAGCATGCTACGGTCATCAGTGCGTACACCCCAACCCTGGCAGCTACAGACGAGGCTAAAGAGGAATTCTACTTCAGCCTTGAACAATCCCTGTCCCGAGTCCCAATGGGCGACAAGCTGATTTTCCTTGGTGACTTTAACAAGAGTTGGAAAGGACACAGACCTCTGGAGAGATGTGATTGGCAGGGAAGGGGTAGGGAAAACCAATTCCAATGGTATCCTTCTCCTGATAAAATGCAAAGAACATGGTCTTGTCATAACCAACATCTTGTTTCGTCAGAAAGCCAAGTACAAGGCCTCATGGCAACACCCTTGTTCCAGGTACTGGCATCTGCTAGACTACGTCATCATCCGAGCGAGGGACCGCAAGGATGTCCGCATCACCCGCGCCATGAAAGGAGCCGACAACTGCTGGACTGACCACTGCCTAATCCGTTCTGTTATCACGATCAACATAGCCTCAAAATGGTGTTGGCAACAGAAACACTGCTACAGAAAAATCAACGCTGAAGCACTCGAAGACCCTGCAAAGAAAACCCTACTCAGCCAACGCCTCACAGCCAACCTGAGGACCTCCAATGAACTGGAGCCGCAGAGTGTCCATAGTGCCTGGTCTGCCCTCAAATCCACCATAATTAGCACCTGCGAAGAGATTCTTGCTTACTCTACCAGAAAACATCAAGACTGGTTCGATGAGAATGACCAGGAGATCCAGGAGCTAATAAACCACAAATGCAAGGCATTTTTTAAGTGGAAACAACACCACAACTTGAGTGAAAGAAAGCAGATCTATAGACAACTGAAGGCCGAGGTCCAACAAAAAACTCGTGACCTAAAGAACAGATGGTGGGTGGAAAAAGCGCAGGAGATTCAGCAACTAGCCGACAATCACGATGTGCGTGGATTTTTTAGCACAATCAAGATCATCTACAGCCCAAGCACTTAAGGTCCTATTCTACTGAGAGCTAAGAATGGAGAGGTGTTCATCAAGGACAGAGAGGCAGTCAGTGTCCGCTGGAAGGAGCACCTCGAAAACCTCCTAAACCAGGACACTGTCTTTGACATGAGGGTCCTGACTCCATTCCACAGCATGCTACCCGGCACCACCTCGGCACAATCCCAGCTCGGCATGAGGCTGAAAAGGCCATTCCACAACTGAAAAACAACAAGGCCTCAGGAGCAGGTGGAATCCCCACTAAAGTACTAAAGCATGGTGGAGAAGTATTCGCCGCGAATCCATGACCTCATTTCTCTTATCTGGAAAGAGGAGAGCATGCCAGAGGATCTCAGAGACGCCATAATCACGACCATCTTCAAGAAAGATGACAAGTCCGATTACGGTAATTACAGAGGAGTTTCCCTGCTGTGACACAGGAAAAATCATCGCAAAAATCCTCCTCAATCATCTCCTCCCAGTGGCTGATGAGCTCCTCCCAGATTCGCAATGCGGATTCCGCCCACTAAGGGGCACAACGGACATGATCTTCACCGCACGACAAATCCAAGAAAAATGTAGGGAGGAGCATCAATCTCTACATGTTTTTTCTTGACCTCACAGAGCCTTCAATTCTGTCAACCATGAGGGATTATGGAATGTCCTTCTCAAATTTGTCTGTCCTCAAAAATTTGTCACCATCCTCCGCCTGCTTCACGATGACATGCAAGCCGTGATTCTTACCAACGGATCCACCACAGACCCAATACAAGTGCAGACCGGGGTTAAGCAAGGCTGTCATCACACCAACGTTCTTCTCAATCTTCCTCGCTGCAATGCTTCATCTCACCTTTAATAAGCTCCCCGCTGGAGTGGAGTTAGTCTACAGGACAAGCGGGAAATTGTTCAACCTCCGTTGCTTCCAGTCCAGATCCAAGGTTGTTCCAACCTCTCTCATTGAATTACAGTATGCAGATGACGCTTGCGTTTGTGTACATTCGGAGGCCGAACTCCAAACCGTTGTTGATGCCTTCACTGAAGTGTACGAGAATGTGGGCCTTACATTAAACATACGTAAGACAAAGGTTCTCTACCAACCTACCCCCACCAAACAGTACTGCTCCCCGATTATCAAGATCTAATACGAGACCTTGGACAAATGTGGACCGCTTCCCATACCTTGGCAGCCTACTATCAGCAAGGACAGCGTCGATGACGAAGTCCAACACTGCCTTCAGTGTGCTAGTGCAGCCTTCGGTCGCCTGAGGAAAAGAGTGCTCGAAGACCAGGAACTCATATTCGGCACCAAGCTCATGGTCTACAGAGCAGTAGTGATACCCGCCCTCCATCTGCTTCAGAGACATGGACTATGTACAGTAGGCACTTCAAAGCACTGGAGAAGTACCACCATTGCTGCCTCCACAAAATCCTGCAAATTCATGTCAGCATTCTCTCTCAGGCCAACATCCCCAGTATCGAGGCAATGACCACGCTCGATCAGCTCCAATGGATGGACCACATTGTCCGCATGCCCAATACTAGACATCCGAAATAAGCACTCTACTCTGAGCTTCGTCACAGCAAGCAAGTCCCAGGAGGGTAGAAAAATGCTTCAAAGACACCCTCAAAGCCGCCTTGAAAAAATTTAACATCCCCACTGCCTCTTGTGAATCCCTGGCCCAAGATTGCTGAAAGTGGAGAAGCATCCGAGAAGGCAGCGAACACTTCGAGTCTCTTCGTCGGGAGCGCACGGAAGTGAAGTACAAACAATGGAAGGAGCATACGACAAATGAAGTACCCCACCCACCTGTCCCTCCAACCATCCTCTGGCCCACCTGTGACAGAGACTGTAGATCCCGCATTGGTCTCATCAATTACCTTAGAACTCATACTCGTGTGGAAGCATGTCATCCTTGACTCCGGGGGACTGCTTAAGAGAGAAGAGACATGCTATCCCTTGATTCCAGCTGGAAGGTACATGTGTATAGCTGTCAGGGTTGTAAAAGATTGAATCCTGCTGTGATGTCACCTATTGGGTACTGCCAATACTCACTAGTGTTCAAAATTAAAGGTTGGCCACTGGAGAAGAGACTGGATGGTGCTCAGCATCCAGGGTAGTGTTCAGCAAGGAGTCAATAGCCGAGATTTTCTGGTGCAGGCGCCATTTGGTCATGAATAGCTAGAAATGAGCTCAAAGCTGATCTGAAGTGCAGTGTGCTGATTGCAAATAATTTTCCATGATCAGTGCATTATAATAATTATTCAAAGCTCCAGATGTCGCTTTTGGTCATGTGCAGTGAGATTCCCTAATATCGAGACTGAAAAATTGGAATTCTGGTAAGATTTAAAGGGATGCAGACACTTAAAGGAAGTGCAGAAAAGGTGGCCTGAAATTCTTACAGCTTTTGGAACAGCTAAAAAGACATTGTGTCCCATTGTCAGTATTTTGTCAAGGCTGAAAGGAGAGAGGGGTAATAAGTGACAGACAAAAATAAAGTGAAATGGAATCTGTAACTGAACAGCTCAGCACCCAACCCCTGTTTGACAGCTGCTGAAGTGAAGGTGGTAGTGCACGAGGTGACTGCAAGAAGGATGGCCTTGTTTGCCACTGCAGGATACCATCGCCATAGGTCAGTATGCCTGGAATGAGGTGGAAGCTGGTTTCTGACCACAGCTGACTATTACTATAATTGACAGTGCCAGCTCCAGGTTGCATGCTTGCTGCAGTGCCCTTGCAGCAAGTGGCATTACTTTACATTTGGCTCTTTCCTGACCAGGAGCCTGTCAAGCTAATGTGTACCAGTTGTGATTGGTGGCATCATGATGGGTATGTCAATCAGATTTTGCTGGTTCTTGTTCACACTGCAATGCCTTCTTTCATTCAGAAATACGTAAGTGATTGAGATGCTTCCAAATAACTATCCATAATTAGGGTTAATCAGGCCTTCATACATTGTATTTGTGTCATCAGATCTGTTACAGCCACTCTTAAGAATTTTAGTCTCCAAATGCACTCTTCTTGTGACAAAGAGAGGTATGTGCACCTATGTCTTTAGATGTGGGTGTAAAGGTACCAGCAGATGGACAAAGAACCTCTCTGGTGCTGACATATGCAGCTCATTCCCCAGTATTTAAAAAAGGAGGCAGGCAGAAAGCAGGAAACTATGGACCAGTTAGCCTAACATCTGTCGTTGGGAAAATGCTGGAGTCCATTATTAAGGAGGCAGTAGCAGGACATTTGGAAAAGGATAATTCAATCAAACAGAGTCAGCATGGTTTTATGAAAGGGAAATCATGTTTGACAAATTTTCTGGAGTTCTTTGAGGATGTAACAAGCAGGGTGGATAAGGGGGAACTAGTGGATGTGGTGTATTTGGATTTCCAGAAGGCATTCGATAAGGTGCCACATTAAAGGTTACTGCACAAGATAAAAGTTCATGGGGTTAGGGGTAATATGTTAGCATTGATAGAAGATTGGCTAACTAACTGCAAACAGAGAATCGAGAGAAATGGGTAATTTTCCGGTTGGCAAACAGTAACTAGTGGGGTGCTGCAGGGATCGGTGCTGGGGCTTCAACTATTTACAATCTATATTAATTACTTGGATGTAGCCAAGTTTGCTGATGATACAAAGATGGATGTGAAAGCAATGTGTGAGGACACAAAAAATCTGCAAAGGGATATAGACAGGCTAAGTGAGTGGGCAAAAATTTGGCAGATGGAGTATAATGTGGGAAAATGTGAGGTTATCCACTACGGCAGAAAAAATAGAACAGCAAATTATAATTTAAACGGAGAAAAATTGCCAAGTGCTGCAGTACAGAGGGACCTGGGGGTCCTTGGGCATGAAACACAAAACGTTAGTATGCAGGTACAGCAAGTAATCAGGAAGGCAAATGGAATGTTGGCCTTTATTGCAAGGGGGATGGAGTATAAAACCAGAGAAGCCCTGCTACAACTGTACAGGGTATTGGTGAGGCCATACCTAGAGTACTGCAAACACTGTTTTGGTCTCCGTATTTAAGGAAAGATATACTTGCATTGGAGGTTGTTCAGAGAAGGTTCACTAGGTTGATTCCAGAGATGACGGGGTTGATTTATGAAGATAGGTTGAGTCGGTTGGGCCTTTACTCAATGGAGTTCAGAAGAATGAAAGCTGATCAAAACATATAAGATAATGAAGGGACTTGACAAGGTGGATGCTGGGAGGATATTTCCACTCATAGGGGAAACTAAGACTAGGGGGCATAGTCTCAGAATAAGAGGCCACCCATTTAAAACTGAGATGAGGAGAAATTTCTTCTCTCAGAGGGCTGTAAATCAATGGAATTCTCTGCCCCAGGGAGCCGCGGAGGCTGGGTCATTAAATATATTTAAGGCAGAGTTAGACAGATTTTTGATTGATTAAGGGTATAAAGGGTTATGGGGAACGGGCAGGGAAGTGGAGTTGAGTCCATGATCAGATGGCGAAGCAGGCTCGAGGGGCCAGGTGGCCTACTCCTGCTCCTATTTCTTATGTTCTGATGTAATCCCTGGCATCCATTCTACACAGGTGTGAAGATCAATCAGAGTAATTCACACTGGAGCATTAGAAAATTGGGTGCATATCAAAAATTCATTTAAATATTACAATGAGACTCAAGTCTGTATCAGCAACAAAGTGTGCATAATACACAAAAAGAATGA
The DNA here is from genome assembly GCF_044704955.1 of Pristiophorus japonicus. Taxonomy (NCBI): domain Eukaryota; kingdom Metazoa; phylum Chordata; class Chondrichthyes; family Pristiophoridae; genus Pristiophorus; species Pristiophorus japonicus. The sequence goes on along the minus strand of NC_091986.1, from coordinate 167,110,475 downwards.
AGACCTAGTATTATGATGCTTCAATTTTTTGATTGGGATCGCACAATTTACACCCATTTATCAGGTGAATCTGATCAGGAAATATACACTGATGTCTTCATCAAAGTAAGAGAGAAAGTAAAGGAACAGCTGCTATACTGAGTCTATCAATCTATCCCTGTGTCTTGTGTTACCAGGGAAACTGGGTCTTACTACAGATAAAGTGGGTGTATGAATTTGCATTTACTTCACTAGCTTAGGACTAAGATAATGAGCCTAAAAAGGGGACAAGTCATGCTGCTTTGCATTTTTAACATGCAACATTTGAGCCTTAAATAAATATTCATAATAGTTCCATCACGTTATTAAGGGTAGAATTCCTACATTAGTAATTCCACTTGATCTTCATACCATAACAATTTTCATTTACTTTGACTTTGCTTGGGCTTCAAGTTCTATAAAAGACCTCATAACAATTGAACCAAATTATCACTGTGGGCTGGTATTTCTTATATCATTTACAAGGAGATATAATCCACGGAAGAGACAAACAGGGTTTACTGCCATAACAACAACAACTTTTATTTATATAGTGCCTTTAACGTAGTAAAACATCCCAAGGTGCTTCACAGCAGTGTTAGAACACAAAATGAATAAATTTGACACCAAGCCACATAAGAAGAAATTATGGCAGATAGGTCACAGAGGTAGGTTTTAAGGAGTGTCTTAAAGGAGGAAAGAGAGATAGCGAGGCAGAGAGGTTTAGGGAGGGAGTTAGAAAGCTTAGGGCCCAGGCAGCTAAAGGCATGGCCACTGATGGTTGAGCAGTTATAATGAGGGATGCTGAAGAGGGCGGAATTTGAGGAACGCAGACATCTTGTGGGGTTGTGAGGCTGAAAGAGATTACAGAGATAGGGATGGAGGTAAACAAGGATGAGAATTTTGAAATCGAGACGTTGCTTAACCGGGAGCCAATGTAGGTCAACGAGCACAGGGGTGATGGATGAGCGTGACTTGGTGCGAGTTAGTACACGGGCTGCTGAGTTTTGGATGACCTCTAGTTTACGTAGTGTAGAATGTGGGAGGCCAGCCAGTTGGAGTAGGCAAGTCTAGAGATAAAAAAGGCATGGATGAGCGTTTCAGCAGCAGATGAGCTGAGGCAGGGGCAGAGGCGGGCAATGTTATGGAGATGGAAATAGGCGGTTTTAGTTATGCCCTGGATATGTGGCCAGAAGTTAATTTCAGGGTCAAATATGACACTGAGGTTGCGAACAGTCTGGTTCAGCCTCAGACAGATGCTAGGGAGAGGGATGGAGTCGGTGGCTAGAGAACGCAGTTTGTCGTGGGGACCAAAGACAATGGCTTCGGTCTTCCCAATATTTAATAGGAGAAAATGTCTGCTCATCTATAGCATACAATAAAAATGCCTTCTTACATTTAGAAAGTTTTTGTTTTTTGAGAGGCATTGTAACTGTCCATGTTGCCATTTTCTTTTTATATCAAACATGGCAACAGAATGTTTACTATATAAGGGGAAACATTACAATTATTTTTCACAGGTAACAAGAATAATGGGGTCAATTTTAGCTCTATTGGCAGTTGAAAACAAGCAGATTATTTACTCGCTCGGAACTTGACCCTTTCCCACCATCTTGAATATTAATCTGTGATTGAGGTGCCCACCTAAAGCAGACGGGAGCCTCATGACTTTATGCAAATTGGGGTCCTATTACATCAATGGCATTTTATTCAGAGCCTGAGCAGGTAAACCACCACAGCTTTCCCACCAGGCTGTAGCAGGTTGGCACTGGTGGAAAGGATGTTGGTCTTCCAGGAAAGTCAAAAAATGTCCTTTGTGGGTGCTGGAGGAGCAGGAATGCTCCTCTGGGCTCCACAAGGAAAGTTGCAGCCTCTCCTACAACGAACACCCATGCTTCCCTCTCATGAGAACCTCCCAAAAACCCCTCCCCACCACTACTTGCAAGCCAGCAGGCGGACAAGGGCCACCCAATTTTCCATTAACGGCAGCTGCTCTGCACTTTTCTGGGCGGGAAGTGGACTAGCAGCATTTAAATGAAGTTAAAATACCCCGGGCCTGAAATTTGTGGCCAGCAAGTGTGTTGCTACAAGGACACCCTCAAAGCCTCCCTGATAAAGTGCAACATCCCCACTGACATCTGGGATTTCCTGGCCTATGTGGAGGAAGTGCATCCGGGAGGACGCTGAGCATCTCGAGTCTCATCGCTGAGAGCATGCAGAAATCAAGTGTAGGCAGCGGAAAGAGTGTGCGGCAAACCAGTCCCACCCACCCCTTCCCTCAACGACTATCTGTCCCACCTGTGATAGAGACTGTGGTTCTCGTATTGGACTGTGCAGCCACCTAAGAACTCATTTTAAGAGTGGAAGCAAGTCTTCCTTGATTCCGTGGGACTGCTGATGATGATGATGATGCTACTTGCTACTCTCCCTGCCTGGCCAAAACTCGCTCCAGATAAAATCGACCCTAAAGGCTCTGCATGAATCAGTGCAGTAGACTGGCATAAACAATACTATACATATACAAGCTTTAAGGATGCATTACATGTTAGGTAATATTGTGTAAAAGGTTTTCATATATGTAAGTTGGTTTAAAATACCTAGGATACAAATGTGCTATGTAAAGAAGGCAGCAATAGTCTTCTGAACTAGTCCTCACAGTGGTGTTTTTTCCACAATGTCATTAAGGAAGACATTAAATGTAAAGATCATTTTGTAAAAAAGAGTTCAGTTGTTCTAAATGCTACAATATGGTAGTGTGATAAAGAAATGTGTTTTTGCCATATTAGCCATCAAACTGCTGGTCATTTGTATACATATAACCCTGTTTGCTGAACTATTTTAAAGCAGAATCATAATTTTGTTGCATCAGTTGCTATGTGATAAAGTAAAACAAGCTAATGATTTTTGATGACATAACTTCCTTAGTTGGATAAGTATTCCTACAACAAAATTGTCATTAATTAAACCAGAAGTAGTACTACCCGACTATAGTGTCAGTCTAAAGAGCATCGACCTGAACGTTTTTAAATAAAAATGTATGTGTTTCCTTTTTTTTTTAATGGCCATGTTTCCATTCTTTACTCTTGATTTAGAATCAACATTTGAAAAAGGACAACTCACTATCAAGAGCAATCCTGATAAGTACAGGTTTGTTCCATACATAGAATTTTTCTGATTTACTTCTGTGGAAGTATTTCTGATAACAGCAATTGCTTCTATAAATAAACAGTAATGCTAGTAAGGCAGAGCAAGTGAGTGGGCAAACCTACGGCAGATGTGGGGAAGTGTGAGGTCATCAACTTTGGATATGAGAAAGACAAAGCAAAATATTTTCTTAATGGTGAGAGACCTTTGAGCTGCCAGGAAGAAAAGGAATTTAGATGTCCATGTACACAAATCACGAAAAGGTAGGGCTTAGGTACAAATAGTAATCAAAGGATGTGTGCAATAAAAGGTACAGCAGTTATCATGGGTGACTTTAATTTACATATAGATTGGGCTAACCAAACTGGTAGCAATACAGTGGAGGAGGATTTCCTGTAATGTATTAGGGATGGTTTTCTTGACCAATATGTCGAGGAACCAACTGGAGAGCTGGCCATCCTAGACTGGGTGATGTGTAATCATAAGGGGCTAATTAGCAATCTTGTTGTGCGAGGCTCCTTGGGGAAGAGTGATCATAATATGGTAGAATTCTTTATTAAGATGGAGAGTGACACAGTTAATTCAGAGACTAGGGTCCTGAACTTAAGGAAAGCTAACTTCAACGGTATGAGGCTAGAATAGACTAGAATAGACTGGCAAATGATACTAAAAGGGTTGACGGTGGGTAGGCAATGGCAAACATTTATAGATCACATGGATGAACTTCAACAATTCTACATCCTTGTCTGGAGTAAAAATAAAACAGGGAAGGTGGCTCAACCGTGGCTAACAAGGGAAATTAAGGATAGTGTTAGATCCAAGGAAGAGGCATATAAATTGGCCAGAAAAAGCAGCAAACCTGAGGACTGGGAGAAATTTAGAATTCAGCAGAGGAGGACAAAGGGTTTAATTGGTCTGGGAACACAGACTAAACAGTGGCACAATTGAGGAACAGTGGAGGACTTTTAAGGAGCTCTTTCATAGTGCTCAACAAAAATATATTCCAGTGAAAAAGGGCGGTAAGAGAAGGGATAACCAGCCGTAGATAACCAAGGAAATAAAGGAGAGTATCAAATTAAAAACCACTGTGTATAAGGTGGCCAAGGTTAGTGGGAAACTAGAAGATTGGGAAAATTTTAAACAACAGCAAAGAATGACTAAGAAAGCAATAAAGAAAGGAAAGATAGATTACGAAAGCAAACTTGCGCAAAACATAAAAACAGATAGTAAAAGCTTTTACCGATATATAAAACTAAAAAGAGTGGCTAAAGTAAATGTTGGTCCCTTAGGAGATGAGAAGGGAGATTTAATAACGGGAAATGTGGAAATGGCTGAGACCTGAAACAATTATTTTGCTTTGGTCTTCACAGTGGAAGACACAAAAGCCATGCCAAAAATTGCTGGTCACGGGAATGTGGGAAGGGAAGACCTTGAGACAATCACTGTCACTAGTGGGGTAGTGCTGGACAGGCTAATGGGACTCAAGGTAGACAAGTCCCCTGGTCCTGATGAAATGCATCCCAGGGTATTAAAAGAGATGGCGGAAGTTATAGCAGAGGCATTCGTTATAATCTACCAAAATTCTCTGGACTCTGGGAAGGTACCAGCGATTGGAAAGCAGCTAATGTAACGCCTCTGTTTAAAAAAGGGGGCAGACAAAAGGCAGGTAACGAGAGGCTGGTTAGTTTAACATCTGTAGTGGGGAAAATGCTTGAAGTTATCATTAAGGAAGAAATAGCGGGACATCTAGATAGGAATAGTGCAATCAAGCAGACGCAACATGGATTCATGAAAGGAAAATCATGTTTAACTAATTTACTGGAAGTCTTTGAGGATATAACGAGCATGGTGGATAGAGATGTACCGATGGATGTGGTGTATTTAGATTTCCAAAAGGCATTCGATAAGGTGCCATACAAAAGGTTACTGCAGAAGATAAAGGTACGCGGAGGCAGAGGAAATGTATTAGCATGGATCGAGAATTGACTGGCTAACAGAAAGCAGATAGTCGGGATAAATGGGTCCTTTTCGGGTTGGAAATCGGTGGTTAGTGGTGTGCCACAGGGATCGCTGCTGGGACCACAACTGTTTACAATATACATAGATGACCTGGAAGAGGGGACAGAGTGTAGTGCAATAAAATTTGCAGATGACACAAAGATTAGTGGGAAAGCGGGTTGTGTAGAGGACACAGAGAGGCTGCAAAGAGATTTAGATAGGTTAAGCGAATGGGCTAAGATTTGGTAGATGGAATACAATGTCGGAAAATGTGAGGTCATCCACCTTGGAAAAAAAACCAGTAAAAGGGAATATTATTTGACTTTTTGTATTTGGACTTTCAAAAGGCCTTTGACAAGGTCCGACATAAGAGATTGGTGTGCAAAATCAAAGCACATGGTATTGGGGGTAATGTACTGGCGTGGATAGAGAATTGGTTGGCAGACAGAGTCGGGATAAACGGGTCCTTTTCGGAATGGGAGGCAGTGGAGTGCCGCAGGGCTCAGTGCTGGGACCCCAGCTCTTTACAATATACATTAATGATTTAGATGAAGGAATTGAGTGTAATATCTCCAAGTTTGCTGATGACACTAAACTGGGTGGCGGTGTGAGCTGTGAGGAGGACGCTAAGAGGCTGCAGGGTGGTTTGGACAGGTTGGGTGAGTGGGCAAATGCATGGCAGATGCTGTATAATGTGGATAAATGTGAGGTTATCCACTTTGGGGGCAAAAACACGAAGGCAGAATATTATCTGAATGGCAGCGGATTAGGAAAAAGGGAGGTGCAACGAGACCTGGGAGTCATGGTTCATCAGTTATTGAAAGTTGGCATGCAGGTACAACAGGCAGTGAAGAAGGCAAATGGTATGTTGGCCTTCATAGCTAGGGGATTTGAGTATAGGTGCAGGGAGGTCTTACTGCAGTTGTACAGGGCCTTGGTGAGGCCTCACCTGGAATATTGTGTTCAGTTTTGGTCTCCTAATCTGAGGAAGGACGTTCTTGCTATTGAGGGAGTGCAGTGAAGGTTCACCAGACTGATTCCAGGGATGGTTAGACTGACATATGAGGAGAGACTGGATCAACTGGGCCTTTATACATTGGAGTTTAGAAGGATAAGAGGGGATCTCATAGAAACGTATAAGATTCTGACGGGACTGGACAGGTTAGATGCGGGAAGAATGTTCCTGATGTTGGGGAAGTCCAGAACCAGGGGACACAGTCTTAGGATGCTTGACATATGCAGAAACCATCACTGTAAGAGTTTTCAAACCAAAATACTGAGAAATCCATATAAGTAGTTTCTGTCAGCCTAATATGGAATGTGCCCTCTCTTCATAAGGACACATGCAATTACCTGAGCCCAGAGAAATGAAGTGCAGTTTTAAGAAGATAAGAAAATAAGAAATAGAAGCCTGCTCCGCCATTTAATAAGATCATGGCTGATCTTTTAGTTCAACTCTATCTTCCCGCACTATCCTCATATCCTTTAATTCCCATAATATGCAAAAATCTATCGATCTCTGTCTTGACTATACGCAACGACTGAGTCTCCATAGGCCTCTGGGGTAGAGAATTCCAAAAATTCACCAACGGTGAAGAAATTTCTCTTCATCTCAGTCCTAAATGGCCAATCCTTTATTCTGAGACTGACCCCTAGTTCTAGACTTCCCAGCTGGGGGAAACATCTTCCCAACATCAACCCTGTCAAGCCCTTTAAGAATTTGATATGTTTCAATGAGATCACCTCTCATTCTTCTAATCTCTAGGGAATATAGGCCTAGCCTACTCAATCGCACATCAAAGGATAATCCCCCATCCCAGGAATTATTCTAGTGAATCTTTATTGTAATCCTTCCTTAGATGAGACCAAAACTGTACACAGTACTCCAGGTGTGATCTCAACAAGGCCCTATATAATTGCAGTATGACTTCTTTACTCTTATACACCAATCCCTTTGTAATAAAGGGTAACATACCATTTGCTTTCCTAATTGCTTGCTGTACCTGCATGTTAACAACCAGGTCACTCAGAATACCAACATCTCCCAGTCTCTCACCTTTTAAAAAAAATTCTGCTTTTCTATTTTTTCCACCAAACTGGATAACTTCACACTTCTCCACATTATGTTCCTTCTGCCATGTTCTTTCCCTTTCATTAAACTGTCTATATCCCTTTGCAGGCTCTTTGGGCTAGAGATTCCCCAGCCTGTTGTTATTTAATAAATAACGTCATATAAATGAGTAAAAATGTCACCATTTTTTAAGGGGGTAAATTTGGCCACAAAATATGTCTGTCCTTAAAAAACGGTGTTGCACAATGATTCACGTCAAAAACAGCGATCTCGCCAACTTTAGCCTGAGGCCCATCAATGCCAAAAACACAGGTCCTGGGAGGGGGAGAAAACATTTTTTTTAAATTACATAAGAACAAAAATCAAAAATCACAAAACATTTACAAGACCCTTAACTAAAGTAATCGCTGCAAAAAAAATGTTAAAATAAAAACTTTAACTTACCCTTTTTGCAGGTCTTCCTACTTACCGACATTTCTGAGGCTGCAACGCCTGTTTTTTATTCGGCCCTACGAGCCTGCACCGTCATTCAATAAGATCATGGTTGATCATTCCCTCAGTACCCCTTCCTGCTTTCTCTCCATACCCCTTGATCCCTTTAGCCATAAGGGCAATATTTAACTCCCTCTTGAATATATCCAATGAACTGGCATCAACAACTCTCTGCGGTAGGGAATTCCACAGGTTAACAACTCTCTGAGTGAAGACGTTTCTCCTCATCTCAGTCCTAAATGGCCTACCCCTTATCCTAAGACTGTGTCCTCTGGTTCTAGACTTCCTCATCATCGGGAACATTCTTCCCGCATCTAACCTGTCCAGTCAGAATCTTGTAAGTTTCTATGAGGTCCCCTCTCATCCTTCTAAACTCCAGTGTATAAAGGCCCAGTTGAGCCAGTCTCTCCTCATATGTCAGTCCCGCCATCCCAGGAATCAGTCTGGTGAACCTTCGCTGCACTCCCTCAATAGCAAGAACATCCTTCCTCAGATTAGGAGACCAAAACTGAACACAATATTCCAGGTGAGGCCTCACCAAGGCCCTGTACAACTGCAGTAAAACCTTCCTGCTCATATACTCAAATCCCCTAGCTATGAAGGCTAACATACCATTTGCCTTCTTCACCGCCTGCTGTATCTGCATGCCAACTTTCAATGACTGATGAACCATGACACCCAAGTCTCGTTGCACCTCCCCTTTTCCTAGTCTGCCGCCATTTAGATAATATTTTGCCTTCATGTTTTTGCCCCCAAAGTGGATAACCTTACTTTTATCCACATTATACTGCATCCAAGTCACCCTGTAGCTTTTAGCGTCCTCACAGCTCACACCGCCACCCAGTTTAGTGTCATCTGCAAACGGAGATATTACACTCAATTCCTTCATCTAAGTCATGAATGTATATTGTAAAGAGCTGGGGTCCCAGCACTGAGCCCTGCGGCACTCCACTAGTCACTGCCTGCCATTCTGAAAAGGACTCGTTTATCCCGACTCTCTGCTTCCTGTCTGCCACGTCAGTACATTAGCCCCCAATACCATGTGCTTTGATTTTGCACACCTATCTCTTGTGTGGGACCTTGTCAAAAGCCTTTTGAAAGTCCAAATACACCACATCCATTGGTTCTCCCTTGTCCACTCTACCAGTTACATCCTCAAAAAATTCCAGAAGATTTGTCAAACATGATTTCATTTTCATAAATCCATGCTGACTTGGGCCAATCTTGTCACTGCTTTCCGAATGCGCTGCTATTTCATCTTTAATAATTGATTCTAACATTTTCCCCACTACTGATGTCAGGCTAACCAGTCTATAATTACCCGTTTTCTCTCTCCCTCCTTTTTTAAAAAGTGGTGTTACATTAGCTACCCTCCAGTCCATAGGAACTGATCCGGAGTCGATAGACTGTTGGAAAATAACTACCAATGCATTCACTATTTCTATGGCCACTTCCTTAAGTACTCTGGGATGCAGACTATCAGGCCCCGGGGATTTATCTGCCTTCAATTCCATCAATTTCCCTAACACAATTTCCTGCTTTATAAGGATATCCTTCAGTTCCTCCTTCTCACTAGACCCTCGGTGCCCTAGTATTTCCGGAAGGTTATTTGTGTCTTCCTTCGTGAAAACAGAACCAAAGTATTTGTTTAACTGGTCCGCCATTTCTTTGTTCGCCATTATAAATTCACCTGAATCTGACTGCAAGGGACCTACATTTGTTTTCACCAATCTTTTTCTCTTCACATATCTATGAAAGCTTTTGCAGTCAGTTTTTATGTTCCCTGCAAGCTTCCTCTCATACTCTATTTTCCCCCTCCTAATTAAACCCTTTGTCCTCCTCTGCTGCATTAAAAAATTCGCCCAGTCCTCAGGTTTGCTGCTTTTTCTGGCCAATTTATATGCCTCTTCCTTGGATTTAACACTATCCTTAATTTCCCTTGTTAGCCACGGTTGAGCCACCTTCCCCGTTTTATTTTTACTCCAGACAGGGATGTACAATTGTTGAAGTTCATCCATGTGATCTATAAATGTTTGCCGTTGCCTATCCATCGTCAACCCTGTAAGTATCACTCGCCAGTCTATTCTAGCCAATTTACGTCTCATACCATCGAAATTACCTTTCCCCAGGACCCTAGTCTCTGAGTTAACTGTGTCACTCTCCATCGTAATAAAGAATTCTACCATATTATGGTCACTCTTCCCTAGGGGCCTCGCACAACAAGATTGTTAATTAGTCCTTTCTCATTACACATCACCCAGTCTCGGATGGCCAGCCCTCTAGTTGGTTCCTCGACATATTAGAAACATAGAAACGTAGAAAAATAGGTGCAGGAGTAGGCCATTTGGCCCTTCGAGCCTGCACCGCCATTCAATAAGATCATGGCTGATCATTCCTTCAGTACCCCTTTCCTGCTTTCTCTCCATACCCCGTGATCCCCTTAACTGTAAGGGCCATATCTAACTCCCTCTTGAATATATCCAGTGAACTGGCATCAACAACTCTTTGCGGCAGGGAATTCCACACGTTAACAACTCTCTGAGTGAGGAAGTTTCTCCTCATCTTAGTCCTAAATGGCCTACTCCTTATCCTAAGACTATGTACCCTGGTTCTGGACTTCCCCAACATCGGGAACATTCTTCCCGCATCTAACCTGTCCAGTCCCGTCAGAATCTATATGTTTCTATGAGATCCCCTCTCAAACTTCTAAACTCCAATGAATAAAGGCCCAGTTGATCCAGTCTCTCCTCATATGTCTGTCTAACCATCCCTGGAATCAGTCTGGTGAACCTTCGCTGCACTCCCTCAATAGCAAGAACGTCCTTCCTCAGACTAGGAGACTAAAACTGAACACAATATTCCAGGTGAGGCCTCACTAAGGCCCTGTACAACTGCAGTAAGACCTCCCTGCTTCTAGATTCAAATCCCTTAGCTATGAAGGCCAACATACCATTTGCCTTCTTCACTGCCTGTTGTACCTGCGTGCCCACTTTCAGTGACTGATGAACCATGACACCCAGGTCTCGTTGCACCTCCCCTTTTCCTAGTCTGCCGCCATTCAGATAATATTCTGCGTTTGTGTTTTTGCCCCCAAAATGGATACCCTCACATTTATCCACATTATACTGCATCTGCCATGCATTTGCCCACTCACCTAACCTGTCCAAGTCACCCTGCAGCCTCTTCACGTCCTCCTCACAGCTCACACTGCCTTCTGCAAACTTGGAGATATTGCACTCTATTCCTTCATCCAAATCGTTAATGTAAATTGTAAAGAGCTGGGGTCCCAGCACTGAGCCCTGTGGCACTCCACTAGTCACTCCCTGCCATTCTGAAAAGGACCCGTTTATCCCGACTCTCTGCTTCCTGTCTGCCAAGCAGTTCCCTATCCACATCAGTATATTACCCCCAATATCATGTGCTTTGACTTTGCACACCAATCTCTTGTGCGATACCTTTTCAAAACCTTCTGAAAGTCCAAATACACCACATCCACTAGTTCTCCCTTGTCCACTCTGCTCGTTACATCCTCAAAAAATTCGAGAAGATTCGTCAAGCATGATTTTCCTTTCATAAATCCATGCTGACTTGATCCGATCTTGTCATCGCTTTCCAAATGCGCTGCTATTTCGTCCTTCATGATCGATTCCAACATTTTCCCACTAATGATGTCAAGCTAACCGGTCTATAATTACCCGTTTTCTCTCTCCCTCCTTTTTTAAAAAGTGGTGTTACATTAACTACCCTCCAGTCCATAAGAACTGATCCAGAGTCGATAGACTGTTGGAAAATGATCACCAATGCATCCACAATTTCTAAGGCCACTTCCTTGAGCACTCTGGGATGCAGATGATCAGGCCCCGGGGATTTATCGGCCTTCAATCCCATCAATTTCCCTAACACAATTTCCCGCCTAATAAGGATATCCTTCAGTTCCTCCTTCTCACCAGACCCAATGTCCCCTAGTACCTTCGGAAGGTTTTTTGTGTCTTCCTTCATGAAGACAGAACCGAAGTATTGGTTCAATTGGTCTGCCATTTCTTTGTTCCCCATTATAATTTCACCTGAATCCGACTGGAAGGGACCTACTAATCTTTTTCTCTTCACATATTTATAGAAGCTTTTGCAGTCAGTTTTTATATTCCCTGCAAGCTTCCGCTCGTACCTCTATTTTCCCCCTCTTAATTAAACCCTTAATCCTCCTCTGTTGAATTCTAAATTTCTCCCAGTCCTCAGGTTTATTGCTTTTTCTAGCCAATTTATATGCCTCTTCCTTGGATTTAACACTATCCTTAATTTCCTTTGTTAGCCATGGTTGAGCCACTTTCCCAGTTTTATTTTTACTCCAGACAGGGATGTACATTTGCTGCAGTTCATCCATGTGATCTTTAAATGTTTGCCATTGCTTATCCACCATCAACCCTTTTAGTATCGTTTGCCAGTCTATTCTAGCCAATTCACGCCTTATACCGTCGAAGTTACCTTTCCTTAAGTTCAGGACCCTAGTTTCCGAATTAACTTTGTCACTCTCCATCTTAATAAGGAATTCTACCATTATATGGTTACTTTTCCCCAAGGGGCCTCGCACAACAAGATTGCTAATTCGTCCCTTCTCATTACACAATACCCAGTCTAGGATGGCCAGCTCCCTGGTTGGTTCCTCGACATATTGGTCAAGAAAACCATCCCTAATACACTCCAGGAAATCCTCCTCCACTGCATTGCTACCAGTTAGGTTAGCCCAATCAATGTGTAGATTAAAGTCGCCCATGATTACTGCTGTACCTTTATTGCACACATCCCTTATTTCTTGCTCGATGCTGTCCCCAACCTCACTACTACTATTTGGTGGTCTATACACAATACCCTCTAGCGTTTTCTGCCCTTTGGTATTCCATAGCTCCACCCATACAGATTCCACATCATCCAAGCTAATGTCCTTCCTTACTATTGCATTAATTTCCTCTTTAACCAGCAACGCCACCCCGCCTCCTTTTCCTTTCTGTCTATCCTTCCTAAATGTTGAATACCACTGGATGTTGAGTTCCCATCCTTGGTCACCCTGGAGCCATGTCTCCGTGATACCAATTACTTCATATCCATTAACTGCTATCTGCGCAGTTAATTCGTCCACCTTATTCTGAATACGTCTCGCATTGAGGCACACAGCCTTCAGGCTTGTCTTTTTAACACCCTTTGCCCCTTTAGGATTTTGCTGTAATGTTGCTGTAACATAATCAGTTCCTACTCTTGTCTACAAAAACTGCTCATTATTCCAGGATCATTCTGGATTGCAATAATAACCCCCGGCTACTATTTTCTACTGCTAACCGTCTCCTAAAACCCCTCTCCCCTGTCTCCACCACACTCACCTCCAAGAACAAATGTGAGGAGCTCATGGATTTCTTTGTCTTAAAGATTGAGACCATCCGATCAGCTGCCTCTGCAGTTCCCTTCCTTCACCTAGCCTACAGGCTTCATCTGAGGCTCTCACCTGCCCTGGCCTAAACTCATATATTTCTCTAGTTTCTCTTTGATCTCCCCTCTTGATCGCCCCAAACGCATCTTGTCCAACAGGACCAAACTTCATCTGAAGCTCCCACCTGCCCTAGGCCTAAATTCATATATTTCTCTGATCTCCCCTCTTGAACTCGCCACGCTCATCTTGTCCATAAGCCCCACTTTCTGCTCCTATGACCCTATTCTCACTAAACTGCTGACCACCCAACTTCCTTTTTTGGCTACCATGTTAGCCGACATTGTTAATGGTTCTCTCTTCTCAGGTACTGTTCCCCTCTCCTTCAAATCTGCTGTCATTACCCCTCTCCTCAAAAAAAAACCCTTGACCCCACCTAGCTTGCCATCTAGCGCCCCATCGCCAACCTCCCTTTCCTGTCCAAAGTATTTGAACGTGTTGTCACCTTCCAAATCCGTTACCATTTTTCCATAAATTCAATGTTTGAATGCCTTCAATCTGGTTTTTGACCCTGCCACAGTACCAAAACGGCTCTCAACAAAGTCACAAATAACATCCTTTGTGAGAGCGACAAAGGTAAACCAACCCTCCTCATCCTTCTGGACCTGTCTGCCTTTGACACAGTTGACCACTCCATCCTCCTCCAATGCCTCTCCACCAATGTCCAGCTAGGTGGGACTGCGCTCGCCTGGTTCCATTCTTATCTATCTAATTGTAGGCAGAAAATCTCCTGCAATAGCTTCTCTTCCCACTCCTGCATCGTTACCTCTGGTGTCCCCCAAGAATCTATCCTTGGCCCCCTCTTATTTCTCATCTATATGATGCTCCTTGGAGATATCATCCGAAAATACGGTCAGTTTCCACATTTACGCTGACGATACCCAGCTCTACCTCTCCACCACTTCTCTCGACCCCTGCTTGGTATCTAAGTTGTCAGATTGCTTGTCTGACATCTAGTACTGGCTGAGCAGAAATTTTCTCCAATTAAATATTGGGAAGACCGAAGCCCTTACCTTTGATTCCCGCCACAAACTGTGTTCCCTAACCACTGACTCCATCCCTCTCTCTAGCATCAATCTGAGGGTGAACAAGACTGTTCGCAACATAGGTGTCATATTTGACCTTGAAATGAGTTTCCAGCCTCTGCCCCTGCCTCAGCTCTTCTGCTGCTGAAACCCTCATTCATGCCTTTGTTACCTCTAGACTTGACTACTCCAACTCACTCCTGGCCGGCCTCCCACATTCTACACTATGTAAACTTGAGGTCATCCAAAACTCAGCAACCCGTGTACTAACTCGCACCAAGTCATGATCACCCATCAGCCATCACCCCTGTGCTTTCTGACCATTGGCTCCTGGTTAAACAACGCCTTAATTTCAAAATTCTCATCCTTGTTTACAAATCAATCCATGGCCTTGCCCCTCCCTATCTCTACAATCTTTTTTAGCCTCACAACCCCACAAGATGTCTGCGCTCCTCAAATTCTGGCCTCTTGAACATCCTTCATCCATCGGTGATTGTGCCTTCAGCTGTTTGGGTCTAAGCTCTGGAACTCCCTCCCTAAATCGCTCCACCTCTCTACCTCTTTTTATTCCTTTAAGACACTCCTTAAAACCTACCTTTTTAAATAAGCTTTTGGTCATCTGCCTTAATTTCTTCTTTTGTGGCTCGGTGTCAAATTTATCTGTTTTGTCTTGTAACACTGTTGTGAAGCATCTTAGAATGTTTTACTACGTTAAAGGCGCTATATAAATAAAAGTTATTATTTATTATTATCGAATGGTTTTTGAAAATCCAAATAGACTGGTTCCCCCTTATCTATCTGCTAGTTACATCCTCAAAAAATTTGTTAAACCACAATTTCCATTTCATAAAACCATGTTGACTCTGCCTAATCATATTATAATTTTCTAAATGCCCTGTTACCACTTCCTTAATAATGGATTCCAATATTTTCCCGACAACTGATATTAGGCTAACGGGCCTGTAGTTCCCTGTTTTCTCTCTCCCTCCTTTCTTGAATAGTGGGGCTATGTTTGCTATCTTCCAATCCACGGACACCATTCTAGAATCTAGGGAATTCTGGAAGCTCAAAACCAATGCATCCACTATCTTTGTAGCTACCTCTTTTAAAACCCTGAGATATAGGCCAACAGGTCCAGAAGATTTGTTGACTTTTAGTCCCATTAATTTCTGAAGTAATTTTGTCAGAACCAAATTTTAGGGACCCCTTAAGCGTGCTTAATGGTACTGCTGGGATTTAAGCAGCTATGACCACATAACTAACAAACATGGGGTAATGGTAAGCTTCCCACTGCTTCCCCAGCCTACCTATTCACGCATTTGCTTGTTGGATTATCTGTCGCTGTGTTGTAAGCATCCCAAACCCCAGTTGCAGGTCTACTTTTCATATCCCATCACAGAGCCAGAATTGCTGGTCAATTGTCAACAACTACCTGGAGTATTTTGGACCTGTTCAGTTCAAATATCAAATATAATGGCCTACATCATCCAATTTTTTAGAATTGAAGCACATCTTCCAAGTGAAGGGACATTAACCTATCACAAATATGCACCCTTGACCCTGGCCAATTTTGCAGCTTCGGGGTCAGTTAAATATGGACCCGTTAATTTGCAACACCTAAAGCTCTGATTGTACCCTCTTGATGACAGTCTTGATTGCTGATTGGTCGCCTTGGAGGATAAGACACACCCAGCAGTTTATCTTTGCAAAGTGTAATTCGAGCCATTCTGACTGCCAACTCCAGACAGAACAGAGCTCATATGGAACAGACTGGGCCCACTCTTATGGATTAAGACCTTCTCCCACTCCCTCAAGAAGTTCCTACCCCTCCCCTAGCCCAAGTTTCTGACATTCACCCCCCACCCAAGTTTCTGACCTCCTCACCCCCAGCCCAAGTGCCTGACCTCCCCCCTGCCTCCCACTGCCCAAATTCCTGACCTGCTCCCCTCGCCTAAGTTCCTAACCTCCTCCCCTTGCCCAAGTTCCTGACCTCCTCCCCCCCCCCATCCAAGTGCCTGACTTTCCACCCCTACCCAAGTTTTTGATCTCCTCCCCCCCAGCCCAAGTTCCTAACCTTCTTCCCCAACTGCCCCCCCCAAGTTCCTGACCTTCTCCCCCTCCCCACCCAAGTTACTAACCTTCTTCCCCCACCACCTGCCCACCCGCCCCAAGTTCCTGACCTTCCTCCCCTGCCCAAGTTTCTCCCACATGGATTCATTACCTTCTCCCCCCCAACACGTTCCGGACCTCCCCCCTTCCCACCATAGATGTGGCATTGTGTGTGAGTCACGATTGTTAACAGGTTTATTGGGTATGAAGTGAATAGTGACAGTGTCGTGACTTCTGGATTTCATCCAATCTTACCATCTGGATCACGTTCTCGCTCTCAACCTCCCCCCCCCCTCCCCCCGCCTTTGGACCGGGATCATGTTCTTCCGCCATCCCCACTGTGCTCTGTGTACTCTTTATCCGCTCTCCCACCGAGTTCCTGACCTCCTCTCTCCTCCCATCTGATTCACCCTCTTTCCCTCCAATTTCCCTGCGCTCTCTCCCTCCGATTACTCCCCTCTCCGATCCCTTTCTCTCTCTCTCTGAGCTCCCCACCCTCTCTCTCCGATTCCCCTCTCTCTCTTTCTCCAATTTCCATCGCTCTCTCTCTTTCTCCCCCTCGCTCTCCCCCTCTGATGCCTTGTCTCTCCCCCCTCTCTCTCCTTTCTATCCAATCTCCTCCCAGGCCTTGAACCACAGGTCTTCTTCCATGCAGCTGAACAAAGCCTAGCCCGCGCTGCACTGCAGTCACAATTGTGAGGTGCTGCGCATGTGCGACCGGACCTATTGACAGAGTGCATGCGCAGAAGGGGATCGAATGTGCCTGCTCAAAAAGGGGAGGGGCCGACCGCACACATGCGCAGAAGGACACTTAAATGTTCATGCAGATAATCACTTTGTTTAAATATTTTTGGTGTGCTCTCCAGCCTCAGCTAAGGAATCCTCCAGTAGTGAGCATGGAAATTTGCTGCACAAGCCTCGTACTTTAACCAGCAGCCTTCAAGCTGCCAATTAAACTGAAGAAAAGTACTTTAAAAGTTTTAAATCTGGCATCATAGCTGTGCAATTAATTACCTTGTGATCTACTGCACAAATGTTCTATATTTAAATTTGAAATCCCCTCTGCATTGACATAGCAATCTTAGATGCCAGGGATCAATAGGCACCTCTTGCTTCTACATCAAATATCATAGTCCCATCATTTGAATATCATTTCAATACATCTATATAAATATATATAAGCGGACAGATTGGATATCATCAGTAATTTCCTGACAAATGATTTTGCCACAGAAGACTGACTCAGTTCCAATTTTCCATTGCCATTCTTGTCACCTTCGAGCCAGTTCGACCTAAAAAGACCCCATTTGACATGTGCCTCTAAGGAGAACAGGCATTCATTATATAATCCATCTAATCATTAATTATGTTGGTTGTGAAAGCCAGCATTAAATTACACACAGCTGCTCCTTCAAGTAGTGGGCGAAAAATAGTGTAGCTCTATCTGGGATTGAAGGACACGCTTCCCTAGGACAGCATGGGAGAAGCTGTCCCAAAAAAATCAGTCCAGTGTCCCACTTTAACAGGACCTAGCAGCAGATGTGAAAGA
The DNA here is from genome assembly GCF_044704955.1 of Pristiophorus japonicus. Classification (NCBI taxonomy): domain Eukaryota; kingdom Metazoa; phylum Chordata; class Chondrichthyes; family Pristiophoridae; genus Pristiophorus; species Pristiophorus japonicus. The sequence goes on along the minus strand of NC_091986.1, from coordinate 167,092,593 downwards.
AACTTACCCAACTCAGAAAATTAGCCAAAGTAACACTACCCAGCATTTCCCCTTAAAAACGATCAGCTTGGCTCAGTGATAGCACTCTCACCTCTGAGTCATACACTTGCGGGTTTAAAACCTGCTACGGATTTGATCTAAGTTGATATTTTAGTACACTACTAAGGGAGTGCTGCCTTGTCAGAAATGCCATCTTTTGGATGAATCATTAAACCAAGGCTCTGTCTGCTCAATAAGGTGAACATAAAAGATTCCACGATACTTGTAAAGTCCTTACACAATACCACAAATCCACACGAGGCACATTCTATGGACAAGGTCACTCTGTGACCTGCACCTTTATTCACAGGACCAAGAAGTGATGACCCTGCATGGGACCTCCCTTTATATACCTGGATGACCAGGTGAGGAGTGTCTCCCACAAGTTCACCCCCTGTGGTCAATGTGTGCATTTCTCAAGTATATACAGTATTGCAGTGTTGTTACATGAAGGTTACATACATGACATCACCCCCCCCCCCCCCCCAACATCTTATTGGGATCACAAGTTAAGTCTTTCGGGCGGTCTGCGCTCCCTCGTGGAGCGCCGCAGTTGGGGCTCTGGCTGTTGAGCCTTGGCCTGCGTGTCTGTCCCCTGTGGTGATTCCGGCCTGTCTGGGCTGACCGCAGGGACTGTGCATGCTGCTGAATGTTCTTGTTGCTTGTTCACTGGCGGTGGTGTAAATACCATCTCATGATCTTCCTCAGGTTCCTCAGAGTCCATGCTAAACCTTTTTTTCACTTGGTCCAGATGCTTGCGGCATATCTGCCCATTGTTAAGTTTAACCACGATGACCCTATTCCCCTCTTTGTCTATTACAGTACCTTCAAGCCATTTGGGCCCCAAATCGTGATTGAGAAACAAATACGGGGTCATCAATTTCTATACATCTCCCCCTAGAATTACGGTCATGGTACTCATTTAGGGACTGGCGCTTGCCTTCAGCAATGTCGGACAAGACAGGATGAATGAAGGACAGCCGAGTTTTGAGTGTACATTTCATAAGGAGCTCCGCGGGCGGGACCCCCGTGAGCGAGTGCGGTCGGGACCTATAGGCCAGCAGGAGGCGCAATAGACGGCATTGAAGGGAGGGACCTTGAATCCTGACCACGCCTTGTTTTATGATTTGGACCGCACGTTCCGCCTGGCCGTTGGAGGCCGGCTTGAACGGTGCTGTCCTGACATGGTTGATGCCATTACCCGACATGAACTCCCGGAATTCGTAGCTAGTGAAACATGGGCCATTATCGCTAACAAGGATGTCCGGCAAACTGTGGGTCGCAAAGACCGCACGTAGACTCTCCACAGTGGTGGATGTCGTGCACGAATTCAAAATGATGCACTCGATCCATTTCGAGTACGCAACAACCACGATGAGAAACATTTTCCCCATGAATGGACCCGCGTAGTCTATGTGAATGCATGACCATGGCCTGGTGGGCCAGGGCCACGGGCTGAGCGCGGCCTCCCTGGGGGCATTTTCCAGCTGCGCGCACGTCATGCACCTGTGAACACAGTGTTCCAGGTCTGAATCAATTCCCGGCCACCAAACATATGAGCGGGCAATTGCCTTCATCAGCACGATGCCTGGGTGCTCGCTGAGGAGTTCCCTGATGAAAGCTTCCCTGCCCCTCTGGGGCATGACTACCCGGCTGCCCCATAGTAGGCAGTCGGCTTGGATGGAGAGCTCATCCATCCGCCTGTGAAACGGTCTGACCTCCTCAGGGCATGCTCCGTGTGCGGGCACCCAATCCCCAGTCAGGACACATTTCTTAATCATAGATAGGAGGGGATCTCTGTTGGTCCAGATTTTGATCTGGCGGGCTGTGATGCGGGAGCCTGCGCTGTCAAAGGCATTAACGACCATGACCATCTCAGCACTTTGCTCCGCTGCCCTCTCTGTGGTGGCCAGTGGAAGCCTGCTGAGCGCATCAGCGCAATTTTCGGTGCCGGGCCGGTGCAGGATGGTGTAGTCATACGCAGCCAGCGTGAGAGCCCATCGCTGTATGCGAGCTGACGCATTGGCATTGACAGCCTTGCTGTCTGACAACAGGGATGTTAACGGCTTGTGGTCCGTTTCTAATTCGAATCTCTTGCCAAAAAGGTACTGGTGCATCTTTTTCACCCCATAGACACATGCGAGTGCTTCCTTCTCAACCATCCCATATCCCCGTTCTGCTTGAGAGAGTGGCCTGGAGGCATAAGCCACAGGTTGGAGTTGCCCCTCAGCATTGTACTGCTACAACACGCACCCAACCCCATAGGACGATGCATCACATGTCAGAACAAATTTCTTACAGGGGTTGTACAGGGTCAACAACTTATTTGAACAGAGTAGGTTACGCGCCTGATTGAAAGCCCGTTCTTGACAGTCCCCCCAAAACCAATCACAACCCTTATGCAGGAGCACGTGTAGCGGCTCCAACAATGTGCTTAAGTTCGGCAGAAAGTTCCCGAAATAGTTCAAGAGTCCCAGAAATGAACGCAACTCCGATGTGTTGCAGGGCCTGGGCGCTCGTCGAATCGCCTCTGTTTTGGATTCGGTAGGCCGAATCCCGTCTGCAGCAACCCTCCTGCCCAGAAACTCTACTTCGGGTGCCAAAAACACATACTTAGGTTTCTTGAGTCGCAGGCCTACCCAGTCCAGTCGGCGTAGCACCTCTTCCAGGTTGTGGAGGTGTTCCTCGGTGTCACGACCCGTGATGAGGATATCGTCCTACAATACGATCGTTCCACGAATAGATTTGAGCAGGCGTTCCATGTTTCTTTGGAAGATCGCGGCCGCTGATCGAATGCCAAACGGACACCTGTTGTAAACAAACAGTTCCTTGTGCGTGGTGATTGTGGTCAGTAGTTTGGATTCGTTGGCCAGTTCTTGGGTCATGTAGGCTGAAGTGAGGTCCAACTTGGTAAACAGCTTGCCGCCTGCCAGCGTGGCAAAAAGATCCTCCGCTCTCAGAAGCGGGTATTGGTCTTGTAGGGACACCCGGTTGATAGTGGCCTTGTAGTTGCCACAGATCCTGACTGAGCCATCCGCTTTTAGGACGGGAACAATGGGGCTCGCCCAGTCACTGAATTCAACGGGCGAGATGATGCCCTCTCTCAGCAAACGGTCCAATTCGCTTTCAATTTTCTCCCGCATCACATACGGCACAGCTCTGGTTTTTTGGTGCACTGGTCTGGCATCTGGGGTGATGCGAATCACTACTTTGGTACCTTTGAACGTCCCGACGCCAGGTTGGAATAACGACTCAAATTGCTGTAGGACCTGTGAGCATGAACTTCGCTCCACAGATGACACTGCGTGCACATCCCCCCATTTCCAGTTCATCTCAGCTAACCAGCTCCTCCCCAACAGTGCGGGACCATTGCCTGGGACAATCCTGAGTGGCAGCCATTGTGTGTGACAGCTAACGTTGCACTGCCTAGCACTGGAATGATTTCTTTGGTGTATGTCCGTAATTGAGTCTCAATGTGTTCTAGTTTGGGTCTGCTGGCTTTGAGTGGCCATAGCTTTTAAATATAGAAACATAGAATAATGGTGCAGAAGTAGGCCATTTGGCCCTTCGAGTCGGCACCACCATTCAATATGATCATGGCTGATCGTTCACCTCACTACCCCTTTCCCGCTTTCTCTCCATACCCCTTGATCCCTTTAGCCGTAAGGGCCACATCTAACTCCCTCTTGAATATATTGCAAAGCGGATGGAGTATAAAAGCAGGGAAGTCTTGCTACAGTTATACAAGGTATTGGTGAGGCCACATCTAGAATACTGCCTACAGTTTTGGTTTCCATATTTAAGAAAGGATATACTTGCTTTCGAGGCAGTTCAGAGAAGGTTCATTAGGTTAATTCTGGAGATGAGGGGGTTGACTTATGAGGAAAGGTTGAGTAGGTTGGGCCTCTACTCATTGGAATTCAGAAGAATGAGAGGTGATCTTATCGAAACGTATAAGATTATGAGGGGGTTTGACAAGTTGGATGCAGAGAGGATGTTTCCACTGATGGGGGAGACTAGAACTAGAGGGGGGGGGCATAATCTTTTATCGAGTTGTTGGACACTCATGAGTGACTGGCTGGCCCCTGTGTCCAGCTCCATGCGTACCAGGATACCGTTTAATAGGACCTTCATCATCATAGTGGCGTTTTGGTATATGAGCTGTGAATGTTTGCCACATGAACCCGCTGAACTTCAGCATCCATTGATTTGCCCCACGCGTCATCCTGCCTCGCAGACCCCTCTTCTGGTCCATCTGCCTCGTAAATTAGCCTGGTCACAGACTTCCTGCACATTCTGGCTAAATGGCCAGTGAGATTACAATTTCTGCAGGTGAACTGTTGAAACTTGCAAGTCCTAGCAGCATGTCTGCCCCCACACCTCCAGCATGAACTGAGATTCCAAGTTGTGAACAGAAGAGCTGTTATCAGGCATTCCTTGCTGATTGTCCCTTTGACTGCTCTTGAGCACCCTGTTAGTGGGTGTCAATGGCCCCATCCCAGAACGCACTGTCCACTGGGATGGCGTAAATGTCTGTGCAGCCTGCCATTGTCTGTGTTGAAAACCTGTTCTGGGGTCTATTGCTGCCTGGGGTGTGTCGAACTGCCCTTGCCTGCCTGCTGGGCTCTGAGTCGCGTTTATGATATTGACCCCCTGGTCCATCGCCACGTTGGAGTCAGGGTTGCGCGCATATATTATCTTGGTTTCCTCCTCCCCTGCCATAAAGGTCTGAGCCAGCAATGCCACCGCTTCCAAGGTCAAGTCCTCGGTCTCGATTAACTTTCTGAAAATCCCGGCATGACCGATGCCCTCAATAAAGAAATCCCTTAGCATCTCCCCCCTGCAGGCGTCTGTGAACTTACAGAGGCTGGCCAAGCGCCGGAGGTCCGCAACGAAGTCCGGTATGCTCTGTCCTTCCCGACGTCGGTGGGTATAAAATGTGTGTCGGGCCATGTGTATGCTGCTCGCCGGTTTGAGATGCTCACTGATTAGTTTGCTGAGCTCTTCAAAGGTTTTGTCCGCCGGCTTCTTGGGTGGTAGCAGGTCTTTCATGAGCGCGTAAGTCTTAGGTCCACAACTGGTCAGTAGATGAGCCTTTTGCTTGTTGGCCACTGCATCTCCCAGCCAGTCCTTCGTGACAAAGCTCTGCTGAAGCCTCTCAATGAAATCATCCCAGTCCTCACCAACACAGTACCGTTCCTCTGTGCTACCGGCCACTCTCGTGGGTCGTTGATTCCCATTTCTCATCGCCACTGTAAAGTCCTTACACAATACCACAAATCCACACGCGGCACATTCTATGGACAAGGTCACTCTGTGACCTGCATCTTTATTCACAGGACCAAGAAGTGATGACCCTGCGTGGGACCTCCCTTTATATACCTGGATAACCAGGTGAGGAGTGTCTCCTACAAGTTCACCCCCTGTGGTCAAGGTGTGCATTTCTCAAGTATATACAATATTGCAGTGTTGTTACATGAAGGTTACATACATGACAGTACTATTTGCAGTAAAGCAGGCAAGTTCCGCTAGTATTCTGGCCAACATTTATCCCTCAACCAACACTATCAAAAAACTGATCAATTGGTCACTATTCCATGTGCAGTTTGTGGGCCGTTGCTGTGTGTACAATTGCCTACAAAACAACAATCAATGGCCCCCTGAACCATGGGAAAGCTTGCTGTCCAGGCGAAGCCACTGGAGCGCTCATCCTGGTTCTCTCTGGACATGCTGAACTTTATGTAGTCCATTCGTTGGCTGTTGTCGTCAGTCACTTGGCAAATGCAGAAATGTGCTGCAAACTGCGAGATGTTGCATATATCGCCTACAGGAGACTGGAAGGAGCCGGTAGCATAGAAGTTGAGGGCTACTGTCACTTTCACTGCACTGACAGCGAGGTCCTAGTGCCAATGTCAGCTTTGAGGTATGTCTGCAGGACGTGACAGAGCTCGGTGACCACCTCCTTGCGGATCCGCAGCTTTCTTATACGCTGCTCCTCGGACATATAAAGGTAAAAGTAATGCGTACGGTAAACCCTGCGACTGTACGGTCTCCTGCCCCGACGTCTGGGGCCTCTCCTCTGGCGTGGACCCACATTGGCCTGAAGCCGTCGCTGTAGTCGGCGCCTTTGAAGTTGCAGGACAATGTGGTGGTGCCATCACTGCCCCCATTAAGTTGCAGAAGGTAGCCTCAATATGCTAGTCGCCAATGGATCCAACCTGAAACCCAGCAATGTTTGCGAAAAGCTAGTTGTGAAGGTGAGTAGTCGGAGCATACCAATACCTACGCACTCTCAGAACGCAGCACTGACTGCGACTTCTGTGGTCCAGCAGCAACTCGCTTTAAATACCATCCCAGAATCGTTACCTCGACTTGTGAACGGCAACTTTTTATGGCATCTTCCCCGCCAGCTGGTAAGTGAAGCAACAAACGTGAATTTGGCGAGACCGCCGCCAAGGAGGCGTTGCACGCATGCTGACGTCAAGATTTCCATGGCGGTAGTCGGTGAGGGGGCAATTCTTTGCGTCCCTGAAAAAACAGAACTGAATTTCCCATCAGGCTACACCACCACCCAACGCTGGATCCCAGCCGTTTACGTCCCATTGCCGCCTCTCCCAGGCAGTATCAGCTGGCAGTAGCAACCGAATCTCGACCCCCTTAGTCTCTGTCACACAAACCAATCACAACTAATGGCCCATTAAAGCCCAATTAAGACTACTGGCATTGAGTTCATCAAAGTATTTTCTTTTATCTACCTTAGATCAGAAGATGTCATTCATCAACTGAAGGGAAATGTTACTGGCTGGCAGTGGTATGCAGCAAATGAACTTGGCATCAAGGATTTCAAAAGCTTCTAGTATGAATATTCAAATTTGATATTCAGTCTGTCAGACTAATGATCCGCATGTCATATTTAGTGAAGAAGCAACACGGTTGAGATCAAACGATTCTGTATGCACAGTTCAGTTCTTTTATCATGCAAAAGTTCTAGATATAAATATTTTAGTTTCTCAAAGATTACAAATTTTGCAGTCTGCTTCTCAGAAACAGATCTACAATTGTGCTCTGGATATGTGGTTCATTTATTATTTATAGAAAGAATACCACTGAACTTTGCATCATTCCTACTACCAGCGAGGGGAAAATGAAAGTGTAGATTCTGCAACTTGTTCCAAATATCCAAATATCAGAGGACAGTGATCTTCAGATGTTGTGTTGTAAGAGAGTTTAGCGCACCTTTACCTCACACAAGGCAATGCCAGCTCATTAACATATTAGCACAGTGCACTGCACAGTCGGGGCTAGAAATTTGAACTGGGGCGCTAAGTTTTGAAAAGTTGAAAAAGTAGCAGCAGGTGCTGCTAATCATTCTCTCCTCCAGCGATATTCACTTTTAGCGCTCCAAGTGGAAAGTGGAGTGCCAAATCAAGTGCTAACCACTTCTCTTAGGGCGCTAAAGTCCGAGAGCGAGGCGGTAGCGGCAGAACGCTAAATAATTTCAAGCACATTTCAAGGTAATGGAATAATTGGCTGCTTCCCTTGCTTAAAGGGAATGGCCAATGATGCTGCACAAGCTAGTTGTCGGCAGCTCTGTTTTGCAAGGCGACCTGCGCAACTGCCATTACAGCCCCAAACATTCTCACAAAGTGGAGGTCTTGGACATCTTGTACCAGTGCACCAGTGAAACATGAAAAACTTTGCGCAGGCACCAGACTGGAGCAAGTAAAAAAGGTTCCGCTAGCTGAAAAACATTCCCTTTAATTACTGCTCCTCAAGTGGCCAGCCGAGTTCACGTCGCCTCCTCTTGCTGGTGTTGTCGGTGCAAGGCGATATAGAAAGGGGCGAGAGTCCATTTTACATCTGGGGTGATAATGGGGCACTTTATGACATTACAATCTGCGAAGTGCTAGAGGCCCAGGTGCTACGAGTTAGCGCCAATGCTAAACCGGCACTGAATTTCGCGTTTATTGCTGCATTCGCCGCGCCCAGTCACTAACCCTTTAGCGCCCCGTTAGTGCCCCCGTCTCTCACCACCGCCCCCCCCACCCCACCCCGCAGGTGCCAGGTAACGGAAGGGCGGGCCCCATTAATGCAAGCTCATTTTCAGGAGTGGGATGGAATCAACAGGTTTGTAACCCACCACGTCAGTAGGATGACTGCCCATGTGAGTGTTTATTCCCCACACGAGCAGTTATCCAAATACCGTGTGCCCACGTTGTTCTCTGATCACTTTATCCGTCTTTCTTTTACCCAGCTGTCTAATGTATTCTTAAATGTTGACATGCTCTCTACTTCAATCAATGACTCCAGTAGTGCATTCCATAGCCTGATAGCCCTCTGTGTAAAAATGTTTCTCCTGCTCTTTGTCCTAAATCTCTTACATTTAGGGCCCGAACTTGGTGGCCTTACCGCTCACTGCCGCCGGCTGCCGTTGAGTATTTTGGGCGGTCTCCCCTCGGTGCCATTTTCGTGGAAGTCTCCTGCCCGCAGGAGGGGAGTACCGCTGGTAACTGCCCGCTGACGGCCGCCAGCGAGCAGTTACAAAAATAGGTTAGTGAACTTCTATTTTTTTTTTGTTTCAGCGATTTATTGAGTATGGGGTCCCCTGAAGATGTTCCCGTGGGTTTTTTTTGTGAACATGTTTATTTTTAAGTGTTCCGCCTCCCTGGGCACGACTCAATCCTCGGTGGCACTTTGGCGAGGATCGCATTTGACGCTGAGACTGGGAGCTCCCGCCCGCTGCCGCCCAGATCGATGATGTAAGTTGTTATTTTGCTGCCGGGCGGTACTGCCATATCTTTCAGAGGAATCTTCCTGGCAAAGTACCGCCCGGTCTCTCAGCAGTATTTTGGGTGCCACTTGGAGAGGCCAGCGGGGAGTCGAGGAGGCGGAACAGGACGTCGAGAGGCCTATAAAGGCCCAGCGTCATTCCTGAGACCAGCGGGGAGCAGCATCATCGGGAGGTCGGAGAGGCCTATAAAGGCCCAGCAGGAGTTCGTGGTTGAGGAGACCAGTGGGGAGCAGCGTCGTCGGGAGGTCAGAGAGGCCTATAAAGGCCAGCTGGTGCAGCTGCAGCAGGGTGGGAAGGCAAAAAAAGTAGAAAGAAATCGAAAGGTGACGTCACAGCCCAAGGGGGTAAGTGATTGGTTGGTGATTAGTAAGTAGTTTTTCCTTTTCTTTATCAGTACATTTAGCATTGTTGTTGCCAAATTAAGTTTATCTAGGGGTTAAGTCATGGGAGGAGAGCTCGGACACGTGTTATGCTCCTCCTGTACTATGTGGGAAGTCAGAGATGCTTCCAGTGTCCCTGACGACTACATGTGGGGGAAGTGTGTCCATCTGCAGCTCCTGACGGACCGCATTGCAGCACTGGACCTGTGGGTGGATTCACTCTGGAGCATGCACGATGCTGAGAATGACGTGAATAGCACGTTTAGTGAGTTGGTCTTACCACAGATAAAGGGTACATAGCCAGATAGGGAATGGGTGACCAACAGGAAGAGCAATGCAAGGAAGGTAGTGCAGGGGTCCCCTGCAGTTATCCCCCTGCAAAACAGATAAACCGCTTTGGTGTATCTCATCAGGGGAGGGCAGCAGCAACCAAGTTCATGGCACCGTGGGTGGCTCTGCTGCACAGAAGGGCAGGAAAAAGAGTGGGAGAGCTATAGTGATAGGGGATTCAATTGTAAGGGGAATAGATAGACGTTTCTGCGGCTACAACCGAGACTCCAGGATGGTATGTTGCCTCCCTGCTGCAAGGGTCAAGGATGTCTCGGAATGGGTGCAGCACATTCTGAAAAGGGAGGGTGAACAGCCAGTTGTCGTGGTACATATAGGTATCAACGATATAGGTAAAATACTGGATGAAGTCCTACGAGACGAATTTAGGGAGCTAGGAGCTAAATTAAGAAGTAGGACCTCAAAAGTAGTAATCTCAGGATTTCTACCAGTGTCACGTGCTAGTCAGAGTAGGAATCGCAGGATAGCTCAGATGAATACGTGGCTTGAGGAGTGGTGCAAAAGGGAGGGATTCAAATTCCTGGGACATTGGCACCGGTTCTGGGGGAGGTGGGACCAGTACAAACCGGACGTTCTGCACCTGTGCAGGACCGGAACCAATGTCCCAGGGGGAGTGCTTGCTTGTGCTGTTCGGGAGGAGTTAAACTAATATGGCAGGGGGACGGGAACCGATGCAGGGAGACAAAGGGAAGTAGAATGGGGGCAGAAGCAAAAGATAGAAAGAAGAAAAGTAAAAGTGGAGGGCAGAGAAACCTAAGGCAAAAAGCAAAAAGGGCCACATTACAGCAAAATTCTAAAGGGGCAAAGTGTGTTAGAAAGACAAGCCTGAAGGCTCTGTGCCTCAATGCGAGGAGTATTCGGAATAAGGTAGACGAATTAACTGCACAGATAGCAGTTAACGGGTATGATATACTTGGCATCACAGAGACATGGCTCCAGGGTGACCAAGGCTGGGAACTCAACATCCAGGAGTATTCAACATTTAGGAAGGATAGACAGAAAGGAAAAGGAGGTGGGGAGGCATTGCTGGTTAAAGAGGAAATTAATGCAATAGTAAGAAAGGACATTAGCTTGGATGATGTGGAATCAGTATGGGTGGAGCTACGGAATACCAAAGGGCAGAAAATGCTAGTGGGAGTTCTGTACAGACCACCAAACAGTAGTAGTAAGGTTGGGAACAGCATCAAACAAGAAATTAGGGATGCATGCAATAAAGGTACAGCAGTTACCATGGGTGACTTTAATCTACATATTGATTGGACTAACCAAACTGGTAGCAATGCAGTGGAGGAGGATTTCCTGGAATGTATTAGGGATGGTTTTCTAGACCAATATGTCGAGGAACCAGCCAGGGAGCTGGCCATCCTAGACTGGGTGATGTGTAATGAGAAAGGACTAATTAGCAATCTTGTTGTGCGAGGCCCCTTGGCGAAGAGTGACCATAATCTGGTCGAATTCTCTATTAGGATGGAGAGTGACACAGTTAATTCAGAAATGAGGGTGCTGAACTTAAGGAAAGGTAACTTCGATGGTTTGGGGCATGAATTGGCTAGAATGGACTGGCAAATGATTCTTAAAGAGTTGACGGTGGATAGGCAATGGCAAACATTTAAAGATCACATGGATGAACTTCAGCAATTGTATATCCCTGTCTGGAGTAAAAATAAAACGGGGAAGGTGGCTCAACCGTGGCTAACAAGGGAAATTAAGGATCGTGTTAAATCCAAGGAGGAGGCATATAAATTGGCCAGAAAAAGCAGCAAACCTGAGGACTGGGAGAAATTTAGAATTCAGCAGAGGAGGACAAAGGGTTTAATTAAGAAGAGGAAAATAGAGTACAAGAAGAAGCTTGCCGGGAACATAAAAACTGACTGCAAAAGCTTCTATAGATATGTGAAGAGAAAAAGATTAATGAAGACAAACGTAGGTCCCTTGCAGTCAGATTCAGGTGAATTTATAATGGGGAACAAAGAAAGGGCAGACCAATTGAACTAATACTTTGGTTCAGTCTTCACGAAGGAAGACACAAATAACCTTCCGGAAGTACGAGGGGACCGAGGGTCTAGTGAGAAGGAGGAACTGAGGAATATCATTATTAGGCGGGAAATTGTGTTAGGGAAATTGATGGGATGAAGGCTGATAAATCCCCGGGGCCTGATAGTCTGCATCCCAGAGTACTTAAAGAAGTGGCCCTAGAAATAGTGGATGCATTGGTGATCATTTTCCAACAGTCTATCGACTCTGGATCAGTTCCTATGGACTGGAGGGTAGCTAATGTAACACCACTTTTTAAAAAAGGAGGGAGAGAGAAAACGGGTAATTATAGACTGGTTAGCCTGACATCAGTAGTGGGGAAAATGTTAGAATCAATTATTAAAGATGAAATAGCAGCGCATTCGGAAAGCAGTGACAGGATTGGTCCAAGTCAGCATGGGAGTTATGAAAGGGAAATCATGCTTGACAAATCTTCTGGAATTTTTTGAGGATGTAACTAGTAAAGAGGACAAGGGAGAACCAGTGGAACCAGTGGAACCTTGCGCCATGATCTCCTGCGCCCGGAGATTGTGACGTCATTGTCCTACGTATCGCCCTGGACCAAACTTTGGTTCCGCACCCTGCTGCATCGCCACACGACAACACTGGCAGCTGCAGGAGGCCGGGCACTTCGGCGGCAAGTTAAAGGAGATGTTGGTACAGTAACTACAAAAATAGTTTCAATGCATAAGTTCAATTTTTTCCATTAGTCTTTGGCTGCAATCTACCAGCCCACCACTCTTCTTGGGTGCTTGGGCCTGATCCAGCTGGATAGCGGCTGCCGTCGGGGACCAGCTAACTGATCCCAATGCAGAGCCTGCAGCGTTGGCCCTTCCCTTTAAGGGAGGGAAGGAGCCTTGGATCCCGGCAGCGCTGCATGGGACATGGTACAGTGCTGCATCATTACCGCCCCGCCTGTGTCCTTTGGCGCTCCAGGAAGGAAGTGGAGCGCTTGATTTATCTCTCGACTTCCTTCCTGGAGCACTAACACCAAATTTAAAGAAAGCTGAAAATCATTAGCGCCTGGCGCTAATTTTTCCAGCTTTCAAAAGCAGCCCCAAACAGGATGCTCCCGAATTTCTCCCGCGTACTCTTGTGACTCTTCCCAGGCCATTTCCATCTCAGATCCTATCTCCTAGTCTTCGCCAGTCTTAGTATTTTCCTTTCTCTGTCGTGGTTACAAAATTCACTACCTGCTGTGGTAACTTATGTGGGTTAATCATATTAACCTGCCCAAATGCTGTTAACCTATTCTTTCATGGCTTAGCACCAGCAAGCAATTTTTCACTTTATTTCCTATTGTGTTATTTCCAGTTTATTCATATCATCCTGAAACATTTACTTTCAAATGCATACAGTTGTCTTTTTTTTCCAATTCTGCAAAGAAGTTCAGCAATCACATGCAAGGTGCAAGCACCCATGTCAGAAAAATGCATCATACAACAGGTTGCTTCCCTTTCCCCAGTCTATTAATAAGATTATGTGGTGAATTTCGTATAGTTTATTTTTATTTCAGTCATCTCCAGGACAAAGGATCCAAAACATTACTTTTCATTAAAAAAAAAGATCAATCTTGATGCTACATAAAGCATTGTCATTTAATGTGAGAAACAAACTACACTGTTTATGTTATTTCCCAGAGATGTGTAATGTGACAACAGTACATCAATGAGTTCAAATGATCCCATAAATTGCCAGAGTTTGGTTTATCAAAATAATTTGAAACCTGAGATATCACATCTGCTTGAAACACACTATATTATTATTGATAAAAATGAACATGTAGAGTTTGTGGAGGTGGTGTTATCCTTTTTGTAATCCATCTTTTTTGAACAGCAGTGATATCAGATTTTATTTCACTGTAAGAGGAATTCAGCATAGCCACTAGAGGGAAATATTTACTTTATGCACCCTTCGTAAGGAAAATCTCCCCCTACATGTGCTATACCCAGAACTTGCTGTGAATCTTCAGCTCAAAAATCAGCAATGTTTAAATCCAGGTCAAGTCTGCAGAGCTCTCGTCTTGATGTTAGCAAAATTACCACACATTAATCTCCAGCAGCAATCCTGCTCCTCGATAAGAAAGAAAACTGATTAAATTAAGTATGTGGGATGTGAGTAATTCCATATTGAAGTTCAGATGGTTTTCACTTAAGTTTATTTCTATGTGGCTCTTTCCATCACCCAAGCTCCTCTATTAGATTGCTGTCTTGTAATTCTGTCTATACAGTCTGTTATTCTACATCTAATGAATGAGCTTTAGCCGTTTTCAGATCTGAGGAAAACTCAGCACTGTACTGCAAGTTTACTGCACTTTACAATGTTGTTAAATCCCACACTTTGGGCTCAATTTTGACCAAAGCCGTTTTTTTGCGTATTGCCAGTTATGCCTGTCTTTCTAGGCCAGAAATACTCCAAAAATAAATGTGCCAAGTTTCCCAGCTGTATTTTTCAAAATTGTCGCTGCACAGCCTGTCCAGTAGCCTTTGGGGTGGAGTCTGCTGTCTGCGCCGAAAAAGCGATGTCGCCCCTTCTGCGCATGTGCAAAAAAAAAGGACGTTTTTGACGTGATTCCTATGGGCGCGCATGCGCAGTACAGCTCCCGGTCTGCAATCGGCCATTTTTAAAGGGCCAGTTGTGTATGTGAGAACGTTGAGTGCTGCGTGAGAACTGTAATTATCATTCGAAAAATTGGAGCTGCAATACAAGATGCAATGCAGTGCCAGGACCAAGTATTTCTTACAGGATGAAGTGGAGGCACTAGTTACTGTGATTGAGAACAGATGGCAAGAGCTGGACACCAGCAGAGGTCACATAAAAGTTCCACTCAAAGAAATGAAGAAACCCTGGAACCAACTTGCAGAAGTTTACTGTGCAATGGTGACCACCCCAGAGGTCTGGAGGCTAGTGCAAAAAGTGGCAGGACCTTGGTCAAGTAGTTAGTGTAAGTAATATTTTCATTTATTCACTGGAATTGCAATTGTAAATGTGACCATCTGTATATGCCCCACCCAGCAGAAAGGCACCCTCTCTAAAAAGTTACATTTTCATCTTTGCAGAGGAAGGTGGCACACAACAAAAGGTAAAGAACTTGAACAGGCGAAGGCCCGGCAAATCTGCACCCAATGACACTCTTGGAAGATAAGGTTGCTGCTTTGATGGGTCCTGCCTGGAGAAAAGCAACCACCATTGCACAAGCTGGGCCCACACTCGAGGGAGAGGGTAAGTCCTGCAAATTTCACAGTCTGGCTTTGCTAAATGTTAAGTACTGCGCGGGCTAGCCATGCTTCGGTTCCTGGGGATGTCTCTGTCAGCTACGCTTCGGTTGATGCAATGTGCCATCATTCATCGTGGTCCTTCAAATCAGCCTGCTGCCTGCACTTGTGAGCCTACTCATGCCACCCACGCTGCCCCCTCCTCTGCAGCTAACCATTTGTCTGTTCTGTTATATTTTGAAGAACTTGAGGCCAACTCTGACGATGCAGAAGATTCAGACGAGGATGAGCCTGAAGAGGAGAACATCTTCCAATCCCACCTTCCAGACCAAGAGAATTGGGGTGAGGAGGAGTGGGAGGGGATGGATGAAGCCCCCATTGTTTTACTGACTTTGGAGGAGGTGCAGGTGCCGCCCATTGAGGTGCCAGCCCTTTCCCTGACTAGTAGTTTGAGTGTTGGTGGGACATTCCATGGTTTCCCACAGTCCAAGGCTGGGGATTCCGGTGGGGTGCAGGGAGGCACACCCAGGACCTCACCAGCCGAGGCTGCAGATCCCAGTGGTGGGGTGCAGTGAGGCACACCCAGGGCCCCACCATCCGAGGCTGTGGGTCCCACTGCGATGCTGCGAGCCACACCCAGGGTGAGGAGGGGAAGGAGAGCTCTACTGCGCTCTCCTGAGGGGCTGGATCTAACAGATGTGGTTCACATGATGGCAATGAGTACGGACAGCATTGAGCTTATGCGATCACTCCTGCACACCATCAGTGGGGTGGGTGATGAGGTATCGGGACTGTCGGGAGAAGTAACAACACTCTCACGAGAAATGGAAACACTGTCCGGGAACATGAGGGAGGGAATATCTCAGTCAGCTGGAACCACGTCGGTGCACATGAGGGCAGGAATGTCGCAGGTAGTTCAAACACTCTGTGAACATGAGGGAGGGAACGTTGCAGGTAGTTGACACACTTTTCCTCAACATGAGGGAGGGCAGGTCACAGGTAGGTGAGACACTGTCGGCAAACATGAGGGAGGGAATGTTGGAGGTAGTTGAGACACTGTCAGGGCACATGAGGGAGGGAATTTTGGAGTTAGCTGCTGCAATAAGGGAACACGCCCAGACCCCCCACCCACTGACAGCATCAACTGCCACTCTCACTCCAATCCCCAGATCAGCCTCTGAAGAACCCCAAGCCGGGCCCTCCACATTGCCGCCTGCCCAAACCCCATCAACAGTTGCTCATTACCTGAGATGCTAGAAAGAATAAGCTTGGTACCAACCCGAGAAGCACTACGCCACTGCCTGCAGGTAGGGGTGGTGGAGTCACCAAGACCAAGCGCGGTGGGCGATCTTAGAGTAAGGTGGAGGAGAGATAGGTGCAGCCTTTCTTTGCTGCTGCTGGTGTTGTTGTTGTTATTATTATTGTTGTTACTGTTGTAACTGTTCTCAAATTAAACATTTTTGTAAGTTATGTAAATTTACAAGTTTAAAAGTTAGTAAGTGATCTTAAAGTTTGTAAGTTATCTTAAGTGAAAACTTTAAAGTTTGATACAAGAATATGTTTATTAAAGTTAAGTTAAGTACAAAGAAATATTTGTTAAACTTTTGAACAAAATATATTTTAAATTATAACTGAATCATTTCCATTATTTATTCGATTATCAACACAACTTTTGAAGTAAACAAGAATCATTTCCTTCATTTGTTCCAGTAACACAACACAACATTACAGAACAGGTCCAAACAGTAAACATGGTCCATGTGAAATAATTGCCACTGAGCCTTCAGGCAGCAAAGCGTTCACAGATGAGCTGCTGGCCCAAGGCTTGAGCAATCGTTAAAAGGACATGACGGTCCGCCCTCCTCCGCCGTCGTGTTCCAAGTTCAGGTAGTTGCATGGCTTCCTCGTCCTTGTCCTCCTCCTCCTCCTCCTCCTCGTCATCTGCATCCTCCTCATCATTACCATCAGCCACTCTCATCTCGTGGGTCTTCTACTACCATCTGCTGCTGCGTCATGATGGCTAAGTTAAGCAACATGCCGCACACAACAGTGAACTGACCGACAATCTCTGGGGAGTATAGCAAGTAGCCTCTGGAATGGTCCAGGCATCGGAAACGCTGTTTCAAGATGCCAACGGTCCTCTCTATTATGTCGCGCGTCGTAATGTGCGACATGTTGTATTCCCGGTTACACGTAGGGGTGTCATGAGCCAGGTGGTGAGGCCATATCCTTTATCTCCCAGTAGCCAGCTCTGCCCTTCTGGCTGCTGCTGAAATATGGCAGATATAATGCTCTCGCGTAGGATGATGGGTGCTCCCTGGGTATTTTGCATCAACTGACATGATGCAATGCATGTCGTCACACACGAGCTGCACATTAATGGAGTGGAAGCCTTTTCTGTTTCTGTACATCTCGGAATCCTCCACAGGTGCTCGCAAGGAGATGTGGGTACAATCAATGCAGCCCTGTACCTTTGGTAAGCCAGCAATCCTGGAGAAGCCCACAGCCCTTTCACGCATTGCCTGGGCAGTCATGGGGAACTTTATGTAGTCATTCCTCTGGGCATATAGTGCAGCAGTCACCTGCCGAATGCAGACATGTATTGCATGTTGAGAAATGGTGCACACATCCCCAGTTGTAGCTTGGAAGGATCTGGATGCATAGAATGAAAGTACAGCTGTAACCTTCACTCCAACTGACAAAGCAGTCCTCCTGATGCTTCTAGGTTGCAGGTCCACTTTCACCAATTCACAGATCTTGGTTACAACTTCTTTGCAGAAACGCAGCCTTCTGACATAGGCTGTGTCATGTATGTAACCACAATATACCACTGTATTACTGTATACACTCAACCTAAATGCACACCTTGACCACAAGGGGTGAACTTGTGGGAGACATTCCTTACCTGATCACACAGGTATAAAAAGGGAGGTCCCACATCATGACTGCGCCGTTCAAGTCGGCCTCCAATGGCCAGGTGGAACGTGTGGTCCAAATTATTAAGCAAGGTATGCTCAGGATTCAAGGACCCTCCCTACAATGCTGCCTATCGCGCCTCCTGCTGGCCTATAGATCCCGACCGCACTCGCTCACGGGGGTCCCGCCCACAGAGCTGCTAATGAAACGGACACTCAAAACTCGGTTGCCCTCATTCACCCAGTCCTGACCGACATAGTTGAGGGCAAGCGCAAGTCACAAAACGAGTACCATGACCGTAATGCGAGGGGGAGATGGATAGAAATAAATGATCCTGTATTCATCCTCAATCACGCTATGGGGCCCAAATGGCTTGAGGGCATTGTAATTGACAAAGAGGGGAATAGGGTCCTCGTGGTAAAACTCAACAATGGTCAGATATGCCGTAAGCATCTAGACCAGGTAAAAAAAAAAGGTTGAGCATCGACACGGAGGAACCTGAAGAAGACCATGAGATGGAGCTCACAACACCGCCAGTGAATGAGCAACAAGAGTATTCAGAAGAATGCACAATCCCTGCGGTCAGCCTGGATAGGCTGGAGTCACCACAGGTGACAGACACTCACGTCAGTGTCCAACAACCAGAGCCCCAACTGCGGCACTCCTCGAGGGAGCGTAGACCACCTAAAAGACTAAACCTATGATTCCAATAAGACTTTGGGGAGGGGGGGGGGATAGGTGATGTCATGTATGTAACCACAATGTATTACTGTATACACTCAACCTAAATGAGGGGACCTCATAGAAACATTTAAAATTCTGACGGGGTTAGACAGGTTAGATGCAGGAAGAATGTTCCCAATGTTGGGGAAGTCCAGAACCAGAGGTCACAGTCTAAGGATAAGGGGTAAGCCATTTAGGACCGAGATGCGGAGGAACTTCTTCACCCAGAGAGTGGTGAACCTGTGGAATTCTCTACCACAGAAAGTTGTTGAGGCCAATTCACTAAATATATTCAAAAAGGAGTTAGATGAGGTCCTTACTACTAGGGGGATCAAGGGGTATGGCGAGAAAGCAGGAATGGGGTACTGAAGTTGAATGTTCAGCCATGAACTCATTGAATGGCGGTGCAGGCTAGAAGGGCCGAATGGCCTACTCCTGCACCTATTTTCTATGTTTCTATGTTTCTATGTTGACCACAAGGGGTGAACTTGTGGGAGACACTCCTTACCTGATCACACAGGTATAAAAAGGGAGGTTCCACGCAGGATCAACACTTGAGGTCCTGTGAATAAAGAGTTAAGGTCACAGAGTGACCTTGTTCCCAGAATGTGCCTCGAGTGGTTTCATATTGTAGAGTAAGGACTTTACAGTCTGCATCACTCAGGTGCAAGTACAAACGCCTGTCTCGATATACCCAATGTGGGTAAGCCTCCTGCCCATCACCCTACGGGCTCTGAGGTTCCTCATACGATGACATTGAATCAATTGTCTCCTCCGCAGCACCATGATGCAAAAGGTTTACACAAGATATGGCATTGTCAGTATTGCTCCTGTGCTTAAATTTTACCTTTGCAAGAAGCTCAAAACGGCAGGCAGGCAGGACAAGGTTCTTTGTTCTCTCTCCCCACAGGTCTGCATGGACCACACTCAGGTCTGAGCAGGCGCAGTGATCGGGAACCCCCCCAAACCCCCCCGAGCTACATTTGATATGCAGTCTTGTGATGCCTTACGATCGCCTTCCACAGCCCCTCACCCACCCGGGCTTGATTTGATGGATACTGCAGGCTTTTGAACTTCCATAATTGACAAAAACTGGCTCAGAAATCGGGCTACGCCCCCATGACAGAAAAAAAAACTAATCTAAAAAAAAATCGTAATTCACTCAATTGCGCTGGTGCAGATTCCTTGGGGAAACTTTAATTTTATAAACTTATGTCAAAAAAAGCTGCACATGCTAAGAAAACGGCGCAAATCATAGAAACATAAAAAATAGGTGCAGGAGTAGGACATTCGGCCCTTCGAGCCTGCACCACCATTCAATATGATCATGGCTAATCAAGCAACTTCAGTACCCCATTCCTGCTTTCTCTCCATACCCTTAATCCCTTTAGCTGTAAGGGCCACATCTAACTCCCTTTTGAATATATCTAAGAACTGGCCTCAACAACTTTCTGTGGTAGAGAATTCCACAGGTTCACAATTCTGTGAGTGAAAAAGTTTCTCCTCATCTTGGTCCTAAATGGCTTACCCCTTATCCTTAGACTGTGACCCTTGGTTCTGGACATCCCCAACGTCGGGAACATTCTTCCTGCATCTAACCTGTCCAATCCCGTCAGAATTTTATATGTTTCTATGAGATCTCCTCTCATTCTTCTAAATTCCAGTGAATATAAGCCTAGTCCATCCAGTCTTTCTTCATATGTCAGTCGTGCCATCCCGGGAATCAGTCTGGTGAACCTTCGCTGCACTCCCTCAATAGCAAGAATGTCCTTCCTTAGATTAGGAGATTCAAGGTGTGTCTTCACCAAGGCCCTGTACAAATGCAGTAAGACCTCCCTGCTCCGATACTCAAATTCTCTCCCTATGAAGGCCAACATGCCATTTGCCTTCCTCACCGCCTGCTGTACATGCATGCCAACTTTCAATGACTGATGTACCATGACACCCAGGTCTCATTGCACCTCCCCTTTTCCTAATCTGTCACCATTCAGATAATATTCTGCCTTCCTGTTTTTGCCACCAAAGTGGATAAGCTCACATTAATCTACATTATACTGCATCTGCCATGCATTTGCCCACTCACCTAACCTGTCCAAATCACCCTGCAGCCTCTTAGCATCCTCCTCACAGCTCACACTGCCACTCAGCTTAGCATCATCTCCAAACTTGGAGATATTATATTCAATTCCTTTGTCCAAATCATTAATGTATATTGTAAATAGCTGGGGGCCCAGCACTGAACTTTGCGGTACCCCACTGGTCACTGCCTGCCATTCTGAAAAGAACCCGTTTATTCCTACTCTTTGCTTCCTGTCTGCCAACCAGTTCTCTATCCACGTCAGTATATTACCCCCAATATCATGTGCTTTAATTTTGCACACTAATCTCGTGTGTGGGACTTTGTCAAAAGCCTTTTGAAAGTCCAAATACACCACATCCACTGGTTCTCCCTTGTCCACTCTACTAGTTACATCCTCAAAAAATTCGAGAAGATTTGTCAAGCATGATTTCCCTTTCATAAATCCATGCTGACTTGGACCAATCCTGTCACTGCTTTCCAAATGTGCTGCTATTACATCTTTAATAATTGATTCAAACATTTTCCCCACCACCGACGTCAGGCTAACCGGTCTATAATTCCTTGTTTTCTCTCTCCCTCCTTTTTTAAAAGGTGGGGTTACATTAGCTAACCTCCAATCCATAGGAACTGATCCAGAGTCTATAGAATGTTGGAAAATGACCACCAATGCATCCACTATTACTAGGGCCACTTCCTTAAGTACTCTGGGATGCAGACTATCAGGCCCTGGGATTTATCAGCCTTCAATCCCATCAATTTCCCTCACACAATTTCCTGACCAATAAGGATTTCCTTCTGGCTTAAGGTTGAATAGTAACATCTTCGCCAGGACTTTTACCTAGGGCCTCAGATAATTTGTTCCATGTTATCTAATAGCCTAGATAAATGCAAGTATTAAAGCTATATGAAAATAATAGCTCAGAATGTCTTAAATTCTATAGCTGCCACAATGAATTAAGAGAACTTGATGGTTCAAGGCTAGTGAACATAGTTTCAGGATGTGTAATGAAACTAAACATGTAGCTTTTTTATACCAAAGAAACATGAATGCCAATAACTCGAGGCACTTTAAGAGATTAAAATGATTTTTACTCAATTGATCTTGTTGAATTTTATAGAGTGGAAACTACTAAAACAAACCTAATTATGTGCTTTCTTCTGATATTTCTGGCATGGTACACTGGAGTGATCTTCAGCACCGCTGGTAGCATAATAACTGAATGATAACCTGTGTTCACAGTGAATTGCTTTTATTTGCATGATCACCTGTTGGCTCACTGATAGCACTCAGTCGTAGCCTTTGAGTCAAAAGGTTGTGGGTTCATGTCCCACTCGAGACTTGAACACAAAATCTAGGCTGACACACCCAGTGCAGTACTGAGGGAGTGCTGCACTGTCGGGGGTATTGTCTTTCAGGTGAGACGTTAAACCAAGGCCCTCTGCCCTCTCAGTTGGATGTAAAAGATCCCATGGCACTAGTTGAAGAAAAGTAGGGGAGTTCTCCTGATGTTCTGGCCAATATTTATTTCTCCTTTAACATCACAAACAGATTATCTGGTCATTATCACATTGCTGTTTGTGGGACTTTGCTGTGTGCAAATTGGCTGCCAAGTTTACTACATTACAACACTTCAAAAAGTGCTTCATTGGCTGTAAAGCGCTTGGGACATCCTGAGGGCGTGAAGGGCGCTATATAAATGCAAGTCTTTCTTTTTTTTTCACTTTGTTTTGAATTTCCATGTAAATTTTGATGACACTGGTGTCCCTTTCGGATACTAAATAATCAGTGATGACCAAATGATCCTGGACTCCATGTTAGTTCTGACTCTCCGCACCTTTGCCTAGATCTTGGTCTGCAAACCCAAAACAACTCGTAGATCAGGATCTGATTGGGCACTACATGGGCGTATGGGTTTCACTATCAAATCCTGCACATACCTTCCCGTGACCACTCCTGTCCCCCTCTAGCTGGTCTGCACCCAGACAACGCTTAAGGAAATAATTTTTAAAAAAGCTAATTTAGAATAAAAATCACCATGTACAGCAGCATTCACTAACGCACACAAATAGAACGGTGAGTTTTATTTTTTTTAAAACCTTTTTAAAATTCCCGTGTAGCAACCAAGGTAAGCAGGAAAAAAAAATCACTCTACACTGGCCTCACTGCTCCCTATTTCTGTAACTTCCTCTCGGCCTACTGTCACCCTCCCGCGCTTGGATGCTCTGTTCCTCTGACTATGGCCTGTTGTGCATTCATCCCCGCCCCGCTGCTTCATATCCCTCGCCCCAATATTGGCGGCTGTGCCATCAGCCAACCAGGCCCTAGCTCTGGAATTTCCTCCCTAACCCCCTGCACCTCTTCACTTCCTTTAAGATCCCCTTAAAACTCACCACTTTGACCATCCCTTCTAATAAGTCTTTCTTTGCCTCAGCATCCATTTATTTCTGATTACACCTCTGTGAAGCACCTTGGAACATTTTTCTACCTTAAAGGTGCTATATAAATACCAATACAAAAGCAAAATACTGCGGATGCTGGAATCTGTATTAAAACAGAATATGCTGGAAATTTCAGCGGGTCAGACAGCATCTGTGGAGAGAAGCAGAGTTAACGTTTTGGGTCAATGACCCTTCGTCTGAACTGCTGAATGTTCAAAATGAACAAATTCTTAAGGAGCACTGAAAGGGGGAGAGGAAGAAAGAACGAAAGGAAAGGTCTGTGATAAAGTGGAAGACAGGAGAGATCTGAGAAACAAAAGGGATGATGGGCCGACTTGAGATGTTAATAGCATAAGTTAGAAAAAGATTCGTTTAGATAGGGTGTGACTAGCAGGATAATTATCAGCTGCCATGGGAAACAAAGAGAGAAACAGTGCATCAGAGTAAATATGGGCAGAGGTTAAGGTCTGAAATTGTTGAACTCGATATTGAGTCCAGAAGGCTGTAAAGTGCCTCCACAAAAGATGAGGTGCTGTTTCTCGAACTTGCATTGAGCTTCACTGGAACAGTGTAGGAGACAAAGGACAGAGATATCAGAGTGGGAGTGGAGTGGAGAATTAAAATGACAGGTGACCGGAAGCTCGGGGTCATGCTTACAGACTGGATGGATTAAGGAATGGATGGGTTAGATCTTTAGAGGGTGACTATGATGGAATGGGGTGCCAAAGCCAAATGGCCTCCTTGTGTGTTAGTTGATATGATTTCATCAGGATGAGGGTGAGTGTGAGCGCTTATATAAATGCTAGTTGTTTTTGTATTTAGTCCCAAACAGACTTGACCGGAATTTTGTTTACCTGGGTGGGTCGGGTGCAGACAGTCGCCATGGCGGGTCGTGATCCTACTGTTGATTCCATCCCGCTCCTAAAATCAACTTTGTGTTAATGGGGCCTATTAAGCCTGCCCTGCACGTTACCCGGCCCAATAAAATGGTGCAGGTCTGATGAAGTCATCAATGACGTGTTTTCAGACAGGATATTTAAAGGAGTCTTGGTCACATTGCATTTGAAGGTTCATCTAGGAATGTGCAGGCAGTACACTCTACAATTGGATTGCTCCAAACATGTCCAGAGATGACTGCACAGAGACAGAGGGCTGCACCCAGGTTCTCCGATGACTCCCTCCAATATGCTTGTGGTGGATGGAGTCAGAGCACGCACGGAAGTCCTCTTCCCTTTTAATGGGCAGAACAGACCTCCCCAGGAGACCAAAAGAGCTAGGCTCAAAATAGCAGAGGAGGTTGTGAGAAGGACTTGGGTGCTGTACCGGAAACGATTCAATGATCTCATTAGATCAGGAAAGGTGAGTACAAAGCCACATTCAACTTCATCCTGCTGTGCCTCTCATTACATCCCCATCACGCTGCCTTCCCAACCCTGCTTTTGCACATCCTTACTCACACCAACATACCCTGCATGTCCACCTATCCCTCTCTCTCTACCAACATACTCACATCCCCATCTGACTAGCCACCGCTCACACTCACCCTCATCCTAATGAAATTATACCAACTAACAACAAGGAGGCCACTTGGCTTAGGCACCCCACTCCATCATTTTCACCCTCGAAAGATCTAAACCATCCATTCCTTACACTCAATCCATCGCTCTCACTCAACCTTCTCTTCTTTCCCTCCTTGCAGTAAAAGAGAGCCCACAATAAGAGGGACAGGGAGTGAACCGGACGTGGAATGCCATCATTGGCAACCCTAACAACAGTAGAGCAGGCTGCCTTAGAAGTTTCGGGAGTCGCTGAGTAGCTGGAGGTGGGAGACAGAGAGAGGGGGGCATCTCAGCAACCTGGTGACAGAATTATATATCATACTGCTACATGGCATACATCAGTCACTCATATGGGGACTGAAGTCAGCAGCTAATGAATGCTCATCATGTGCACCTATTCTTCATATGACATATCTAACTAATCGCTTTACTCTCCCACAGGTCTATCAAGAGCTCCCCCCCCACCACCCCACTGTCCAGGAAGAAGAGGAAGACGACTTCTCAGAGAAACCGCCAGCCTCTAAGGGTGCACCGTCAACAGACACAAGCCACCGAGCACCGCAGATACGCACACCCTGGTGAGTCCCACGCGAGATAGAGTAGTGTTGTCACCTGGTGTCTCACAACTCACAAGTGAGCAAGAGCAGGTGGTGGAGACAGGGACAGCAGTGGAAACTCCTCACCGGAGGGTGCAGGACACTCCCAGCTCTGCTCAGCTGCATGCAGACGCTGAGCCTTGAGGGCCATCCAGAAAGAGGTAGTTCCTGGAGGTATAAGAAGTGCAGGAGGCTGTGACAGGTTTTGCGAGCACGATGTCTGCAAATGTGCAGAGAATGGAAGAGTCCATCTCAAAATGAACACAACTATGTCGCAGGCGATGGCAACTGTAAGCTCTTCCATAGAAAGGATGGCCACCTGCATGGAGCAGCTAATGTGCCACTCACAGAAGCACATGATCTCTATGGAGCATAGTTGGCTAGCTATAGAGGATAGATGACTATGCATGGGAATGAATGGCAGAGACTCATAGACCTCCTCTCTAGGAGGGATGTCAACGTAGATGTGGGTCCTCATGGCCCCACTGATGTGCAGCAAGGTGTTCTCCAGCTCCTTGCTAGCAGGGAAGTGCAGATGGCCCATGATGGTGAGAGGGTACATGGAAGTGGGGGCTCCTCTCAAAGCACTCACACTATTCCCCTGTTGCCACCCCCTCAGTCAGAGCCCTAGATGCTGTATCGGACAGCAATGGCTGAGTCTGCTCCTGCACAGTCGCAGGAGAAGCAGACATTGGCGGACCATCAGAGACTGCAAAACCCAGAGGATCCCAGAGAATGACCCCCAAGAGTCTCAGCAGGGAAGTGAGCAGGCTGCCTCTACCTCTGGTGAAGCATTGGGTAGCACCTCGAAGATGTATGCATAAGAGAAAGATGACACTCAAGTAGGTTAACAAGGATAGTTGCTTGGATGTTTTTTTCAATGTTTCTGTAAAGTTTCCGTTAATGTGATGGCACTTATAAAAGTCTTTATTTTCACTACTTTCTGGTCTTGGACAAATTTGTGTGCACCTTTGGAAATGGTTTAGTGAGTTGGAGTGAATGGTAACACATAACGTTACGTCCAGCAATGGTGGTCAATGTGAAAGGAATGGCTCGATCATTGTAGGGATGCTTATGGTGTTGCTGTGGGGTGGTGCCAACTTGTGGCAGCCATATGGATGTACTGCGTAAAGTTAAGTAAATCTGGCCATGATAAGCCCATCCTTGGCCTCCCGGGCAGCAACGTGTTTGGGTGTTGGTGGGAACTGGACCGCAGGTTCCTCCTGCTCCTTTTCCTCCTCGTCTTCCATCTGATGTTTCTCCTCCTCCTCCTCTGAAGAGGCTGTGTGCTCAGTGCCTTGCTCCTCATGCAGCGCTAATCCTCACTGCTGTGCTCTGTTGTGCAGGGCGCAGCAGACCACGACAATTCTGGAGACCTTGGCTGGTGTGTGCTGAAGGGCTCCTCCAGATCTGTCAAGTATTCTGAAGCGCATTTTCAGCATGCCTATTGTCTGCTCCAAGACACATCTGGTGGAAATGTGCCTTTCATTATATCGCTCCTGGGCCTCAGCACTTGGCCTCCTCAAGGGTGTCATGAGTCATGTCTTCAGTGGATAGCCCTTGTCTCCAAGCAGCCAGCTGGAAAGTTTGTTTGGAGGAGTGAAGTGCTGAGGGAGCGTGAATTGGTGCAGGACGAAAGAGTCATGGCAGCTGCCAGGGAATTTGGTGCATACACGCATGATGATCTTCCTATGGTTGCAGACGAGCTGCACGTTGAGGGAGTGGAAGCCCTTGCAGTTGACAAAGATTCCTGGATGATCATGGGGTGCCTTGATGGCCACATGTGTGCAGTCAATGACACCCTCCACCTGTGGGAAGCCAGTCAGAGCGGGAAAGCGAGCACCCGCTCAGTAACAACAGTGGCAAAGTTGATATAATTGGCTGACTTATCTAACAGGGCATTGATGACCTGTGTGATGCATCTGTGGGCAGCCGACTGAGATGCCACAAATGTCTGGTGCAGATTCCTGGAATGAACCTGAGGCAAAGAAGTTGAAGGCACTGGTGACTTTGACAGCCACTGGTAAGCAACATTCCTTCTAATTTTTTTTTGTACTGAATGGGCCACGAACTCCTTTAAGCGAGACTTTTTCGTCCATGGGCAAATTTTACAACAACAACTACTTTTACTACAATAACAACTGTTACATGGCACAAACAGCAACTACTTAAAGCATATATACAGTAATGCCATATTGCCACCCCACCATCTCAAATCATGAGACAATCAGACAAGGTTCTATGCAAGTTCAACATAACATCTCTGCTTTTGAAATCTATTCCTCTAGAAATGAGCTCCAGTGCTTTATTTGCAGTTTAATGGCTTTTTTTAACCTGCGTTGCTACTTTTAATGATTTGTGAATCTATACCCCTAGATCCCTTTGCATCTCTACTCCATTTAGTCTCTTATCTTCCAAGGAGTAGGTAGCCTCCTTATTTCTCCTACCAAAATGCACCACCTCACATTTATCTATGTTAAAATTAATTTGTCATTTACGTGCCAATTCTGCAACTTTGTTTATGGTAAAATTAACATCACTTCCCGTATTTTTTTCCGGCTTCAAACAATTTTCCGAATTTAAAAAAAAAACCTCAGATTTTTGTTTCTGACAACAGCAACCTGTGTTGCCCCCAAGCGGTTTGAATTCTTTAGCAGACAAATGTGCTAATTGGATTGGCCTGTAGAAAATGAGGTGCCTGAACACTTCTAAAAATATAAACCTAATGCCAGCATTCTGATTTTCAAAAGTAAGCTCCAATTTTCCCCACATTTTACTTTATTGAAGTTTTTATGAACTTTCATCAGCAACAAGACTAAAACCATAAATCCACCCCTGGTACAATATTGGATTTAGTAAAAGGTAGCAAATAAAAGGAAGTGAAACTTGTGTTAATCACTCTTCTTCCTTCTGCTAAAATGTTTCCTTGCTTCACCTAATGATTGAAAGCCTGATCCTGAAAAATCATCTGCAGAAGGATCATTTATTTTAAAAAGCAGATTCACATACAGCTCAAAATTCACACAAACTCATTTCTCATTTCCTCTCCTAAAACATGTCACTGCCATCTGACAGCAACAAAGTGCCTTCTTATTCACCTATTGGAGGTAAAACTCAGCGACTCACTAACCTGTAACAGGTTTAATAAGATGAAGTACATCTATCGATTATCTATCGATCTCTCCCATCAATTTATAAAACTTCATCCGGCCCCAAACTGGCCCCGCTCCAGAATGGTCCTGCTCAGTCTTGCCTCGGTCTGAATTGGCCATGCTCAGGAATGCCCCGCTCAGGAACGGCCCCGCTCCGAAATGGCCCCACTCAGAAAGACTTCGCTCAAACTGCCTCCACTGGGACTGCAGAGTTTGTGTAACACAGGCCCTCGGAACTGTAGCGTCAAAGGAGGGAGATGCTGCCCTCATCATCATGGCTGTAGAACGCGACTCCTCTACAGCTTCAGCCTGTAGTTCGTGGACTTCTCAGAGATCTACACAACCAATCCTTCACCCACTTCCTTATCATGTGGCCGCTGTCTCAACTCTTTTGTTACTTTCCAATTGGGATCGGCTCTGAGGTCGCAAGACTCGCAAATGGACCATTGAGTATTGGTCATTTCCCCGCTCCAGTTGTCCACAGTCCAGTTCTCTGCGTGGCATTTAAAATAGAAACATAGAAACATAGAAAATAGATGCAGGAGTAGGCCTTTCGGCCCTTCGAGCCTGCACCGCCATTCAATGAGTTCATGGCTGAACATGCAACTTCAGTACCCCATTCCTGCTTTCTCGCCATACCCCTTGATCCCCCGAGTAGTAAGGACTAAATCTAACTCTTTTATGAATATATTTAATGAATAGGCCTCAACAACTTTCTGTGGTAGAGAATTCCACAAGTTCACCACTCTCTGGGTGAAGAAGTTTCTCCTCATCTCTGTCCTAAATGGCTTACCCCTTATCCTTAGACTGTGCCCCCTGGTTCTGGACTTCCCCAACATTGGGAACATTCTTCCTGCATCTACCCTGTCTAAACCCGTCAGAATTTTAAACGTTTCTACAAGATCCCCTCTCATTCTTCTGAACGCCAGTGAATACAAGCCCAGTTGATCCAGTCTTTCTTGATATGTCAGTGCCGCCATCCCGGGAATCAGTCTGATGAACCTTCGCTGCACTCCCTCAATAGCAAGAACGTCCTTCCTCAAGTTAGGAGACCAAAACTGTACACAATACTCCAGGTGTAGCCTCACCAAGGCCCTGTACAACTGTAGTAACACCTCCCTGCCCCTGTACTCAAATCCCCTCGCTATGAAGGCAAACATGCCATTTGCTTTCTTAACCGCCTGCTGTACCTGCATGTCAACCTTCAATGACTGATGTACCATGACACCCAGTTCTCGTTGCTCCTCCCCTTTTCCTAATCTGATAATAGTCTGTCTCTCCGTTTTTACCACCAAAGTGGATAACCTCACATTTATCCACATTATACTTCATCTGCCATGCATTTGCCCACTCACCTAACCTATCCAAGTCACTCTGCAGCCTCATAGCATCCTCCTCGCAGCTCACACTGCCACCCAACTTAGTGTCATCCGCAAATTTGTAGATACTATATTTAATCCCCTCGTCTAAATCATTAATGTACAATGTAAACAGCTGGGGCCCCAGCACAGAACCTTGCGGTACCCCACTAGTCACTGCCTGCCATTCTGAAAAGTATCCATTTACTCCTACTCTTTGCTTCCTGTCTGCCAACCAGTTCTCAATCCACGTCAGCACATTACCCCCAATCCCATGTGCTTTAACTTTGCACACTAATCTCTTGTGTGGGACCTTGTCGAAAGCTTTCTGAAAGTCCAAATACACCACATCAACTGGTTCTCCCTTGTCCACTCTACTGGAAACATCCTCAAAAAATTCCAGAAGATTTGTCAAGCATGATTTCCCTTTCACAAATCCATGCTGACTTGGACCTATCATGTCACCTCTTTCCAAATGCGCTGCTATGACATCCTTAATAATTGATTCCATCATTTTACCCACTACCAATGTCAGGCTGACCGGTCTATAATTCCCTGTTTTCTCTCTCCCTCCTTTTTTAAAAAGTGGGGTGACATTGGCTACCCTCCACTCCATAGCAACTGATCCAGAGTCTATGGAATGTTGGAAAATGACTGTCAATGCATCCGCTATTTCCAAGGCCACCTCCTTAAGTACTCTGGGATGCAGACCATCATGCCCTGGGGATTTATCGGCCTTCAATCCCATCAATTTCCCCAACACATTTTCCTGACTAATAAGGATTTCCCTCAGTTCCTCCTTCTTACTGGACCCTCTGACCCCTTTTATATCCGGAAGGTTGTTTGTGTCCTCCTTAGTGAATACAGAACCAAAGTACTTGTTCAATTGGTCTGCCATTTCTTTGTTCCCTGTTATGACTTCCCCTGATTCTCACTGCAGGGGACCTACGTTTGCCTTTACTAACTTTTTTCTCTTTACATATCTATGGAAGCTTTTGCAGTCCATTTTAATGTTCCCTGCAAGCTTCCTCTCGTACTGTATTTTCCCTGCCCTAATCAAACCCTTTGTCCTCCTTTGCTGAGTTCTAAATTTCTCCCAGTCCCCGAGTTCGCCGCTATTTCTGGCCAATTTGTATGCCACTTCCTTGGCTTTAATACTATCCCTGATTTCCCTTGATAGCCACGGTTGAGCCACCTTCCCTTTTTTATTTTTACGCCAGACAGGAATGTACAATTGTTGTCGTTCATCCATGCGGTCTCTAAATATCTGCCATTGCCCATCTACTGTCAACCCCTTAAGTATCATTCACCAATCTATCCTAGCCAATTCACGTCTCATACCTTCAAAGTTACCCTTCTTTAAGTTCTGGACCATGGTCTCTGAATTAGCTGTTTCATTCTTCATCCTAATGTAGAATTCCACCATATTATGGTCACTCTTCCCCAAGGGGCCTCGCACAACGAGATTGCCAATTAATCCTCTCTCATTACACAACACCCAGTCTAAGATGGCCTCCCCCCCAGTTGGTTCCTCGACATATTGGTCTAGAAAACCATTCCTTATGCACTCCAGGAAATCCTCCTCCACCATATTGCTTCCAGTTTGGCTAGCCCAATCTATATGCATATTAAAGTCACCCATGATAACTGCTGCACCTTTATTGCATGCACCCCTAATTTCCTGTTTGATGCTCTCCCCAACATCACTACTGCTGTTTGGAGGTCTGTACACAACTCCCACTAGCGTTTTCTGCCCCTTGGTGTTCCGTTGCTCCACCCATACCGATTCCACATCATCCAAGCTAATGTTTTTCCTTTGAAGTGCGCATGAGCTCTGTGACGTGCGCGCACCCGCGTACCTTAGAGTGTTGGTAAGGCATGTCCACCCACTCTTCTGGGCTGCAGGTCTTGCTCCTGCAATCTGCAAATGTCTGCGATGATCTGGCGCGATAGCCTGAGCCTCCTTTGGCACTGCTGCTCAGTCATGTTGATGAAGCTCATCCTCAGCTTGTATACCGTGTTGGGGGTACTGCCTCTGACGCAGTGCAGCCTCTGTCCTGTGCAGCATCAGGTGGTGCAGGGCGCGCACACATCACAGAGCTCACGCGCACTTCAAATTAAATGCCACGCAGAGAACTGGACTGTGGACAACTGGAGCGGGGAAATGCCCAACACCGCATGAGGTAGGAAAAGCCATAAGACAGCTCAAGAATACCAAGGCTACGGGAGCGGATAGAATCCCTGCTGAGGCATTGAAGAATGGCGGAGAGGCGCTGTTGGCGCGGATACATGACCTCATCTCTCTCATCTGGAGGTAGGAGAGCATGCCGGGAGGTCTCAGAGATGCAGTGATCATGACCACCTTTAAAAAAGGGGACAAGTCCGACTGCGGCAACTACAGAGGAATCTCCCTGCTATCAGCCACTGGGAAAGTTGTCGCTAGAATCCTCCTCAACCGTCTTCTCCCTGTGGTTGAGGAGCTCCTCTCGGAGTCAGAGTGCGAATTTCGTCCCCTACAGGGCACAACGGACATGATCTTTGCAGCGCGACAGCTGCAGGAAAAATGCAGGGAGCAGCACCAGCCCTTATACATGGCCTTCTTTGACCTTACAAAGGCCATTGACACTATCAACTGCGAGGGTCTATGGAGCATCTTCCTCCGTTTTGGATGCCCCCAAAAGTTCGTCAATATCCTCCGCCTGCTCCACAATGACATGCAGGCCGTGATCCTTACCAATGGATCCATTACAGACCTAATCCATGTCCGGATCGGGGTCAAACAGAGCTGCGTCATCGCCCCAACATTTTTCTCAATCTTCCTCGCTGCCATGCTCCATCTCACAGTCAACAAACTCCCAGCTGGAGTGGAACTAAACTACAGAACCAGTGGGAAGCTGTTTAAACCAAGCCGCCTCCAGGCCAGGTCCAAGACCACCTAAACCTCTGTCATCGAGCTACAGTACGTGGATGACAGAGGTTTAGGTGGTCTGCGCACAGTCAGAGGCTGAACTCCAGGACATAGTCGGCGTATTTACTGAGGCGTACGAAAGCATGGGCCTTACGCTAAACATCCGCAAGACAAAGGTCCTCAATCAGCCTGTCCTCGCCGCATAGCATTGACCCCGGTCATCAAGATCCACGGCGCAGTCCTGGACAACATGGACCATTTATCATACCTCAGGGGCCTTTTATCAACAAAAGCAGGCATTGATGAGGAGATTCAACACCATCTCCAGTGCACGAGTGGAGCCTTCGGCCACCTGAGGAAACGAGTGTTCGAAGACCAGGCCCTCAATTCTACACCAAGCTCATGGTCTACAGGGCTGTAGTAATACCCGCCCTCCTGTATGGCTCAGGAACATGGACCAAGTACAGTAGACACCTCAAGTCGCTAGAGAAATACCACCAACGATGCCTCCGCAAGATCCTATAAATCCCCTGGGAGGACAGACGCACCAACATTACTGGAGGATAGCTAATGTAATACCACTTTTTAAAAAAGGAGGGAGAGAGAATATGGGGAATTATAGACTGGTTAGCCTGACATCAATAGTGGGGAAAATGTTGGAATCAATGATTAAAGATGAAATAGCAGTGCATTTGGAAAGCAGTGACAGGATCGTTCCAAGTCAACATGGATTTATGAAAGGGAAATCATGCTTGACAAATCTTCTAGAATTTTTTGAGGATGTAACTAGTACAGTGGACAAGGGAGAACCAGTAGATGTGATGTATTTGGACTTTCAAAAGGCTTTTGACAAGGTCCCACACAAGAGATTGGTGTGCAAAATTAAAGCACATGGTATTGGGGGTAATATATTGGCATGGATAGAGAACTGGTTGGCAGACAGGAAGCAGAGAGTTGGGATAAACGGTCCTTTTCAGAATGGCAGCAGTGACTAGTGGGGTGCCACAGGGCTCAGTGCTGGGACCCCAGCTATTTACAATATACATCAATGATTTAGATGAAGGAATTGAGTGTAATAGCTCCAAGTTTGCAGATGACACTAAGTTGGGTGGCGGTGTGAGCTGTGAGGAGGATGCTAAGAGGCTGCAGGGTGACTTGGACAGGTTAGGTGAGTGGGCAAATGCATGGCAGATGCAGTATAATGCAGATAAATGTGAGGTTATGCACTTTGGTGGTAAAAACAGAGAGACAGACTATTATCTGAATGGTGACAGATTAGGAAAAGGGGAGGTGCAACGAGACCTGGGTGGCATGGTACATCAGGCATTGAAGTTTGGCATGCAGGTACAGCAGGCAGTGGAGAAGGGAAATGGCATGTTGGCCTTCATAGCTAGGGGATTTGAATATAGGAGCAGGGAGATCTTACTGCAGTTGTACAGGGCCTTGGTGAGGCCTCACCTGAAATATTGTGTTCAGTTTTGGTCTCCCAATCTGAGGAAGGACATTCTTGCTATTGAGGGAGTGCAGCGAAGGTTCACCAGACTGATTCCCGGGATGGCAGGACTGACATATGAGGAGAGACTGGATCGACTGGGCCTGTATTCAACATTCAGGAAGGATAGAATAAAAGGAAAAGGAGGTGGGGTAGCATTGCTGGTTAAAGAGGAGATTAATGCAATTGTTAGGAAGGACATTAGCTTGGATGATGTGGAATCTATATGGGTAGAGCTGCAGAACACCAAAGGGCAAAAAACGTTAGTGGGAGTTGTGTACAGACCTCCAAACAGTAGTAGTGATGTTGGAGAGGGCATCAAACAGGAAATTAGGGGTGCATGCAATAAGGGTGCAGCAGTTATAATGGGTGACTTTAATATGCACATAGATTGGGTTAACCAAACTGGAAGCAATACGGTGGAGGAGGATTTCCTGGAGTGCATAAGGGATGGTTTTCTAGACCAATATGTCGAGGAACCAACTAGGGGGGAGGCCATCTTAGACTGGGTGTTATGTAATGAGAGAGGATTAATTAGCAATCTCGTTGTGCGAGGCCCCTTGGGGAAGAGTGACCATAATATGGTGGAATTCTGCATTAGGATGGAGAATGAAACAGCTAATTCAGAGACCATGGTCCAGAACTTAAAGAAGGGTAACTTTGAAGGTATGAGGCGTGAATTGGCTAGGATTGATTGGCGAATGATACTTAAGGGGTTGACTGTGGATGGGCAATGGCAGACATTTAGAGACCGCATGGATGAACTACAACAATTGTACATTCCTGTCCGGCGTAAAAATAAAAAAGCGAAGGTGGCCCATGGCTATCAAGGGAAATCAGGAATAGTATTAAAGCCAAGGAAATGGCATACAAATTGGCCAGAAATAGCAGCGAACCCGGAGACTGGGAGAAATTTAGAACTTAGCAGAGGAGGACAAAGGGTTTGATTAGGGCAGGGAAAATGGAGTACGAGAAGAAGCTTGCAGGGAACATTAAGACGGATTGCAAAAGTTTCTATAGATATGCAAAGAGAAAAAGGTTAGTAAAGACAAACGTAGGTCCCCTGCAGTCAGAATCAGGGGAAGTCATAACGGGGAACAAAGAAATGGCGGACCAATTGAACAAGTACTTTGGTTCAGTATTCACTAAGGAGGACACAAACAACCTTCCGGATATAAGAGGGGTCAGAGGGTCTAGGAAGGAGGAGGAACTGAGGGAAATCCTTATTAGTCGGGAAATTGTGTTGGGGAAATTGATGGGATTGAAGGCCGATAAATCCCCAGGGCCTGATGGACTGCATCCCAGAGTACTTAAGGAGGTGGCCTTGGAAATAGCGGATGCATTGACAGTCATTTTCCAATATTCCATTGACTCTGGATCAGTTCCTATGGAGTGGAGGGTAGCCAATGTCACCCCACTTTTTAAAAAAGGAGGGAGAGAGAAAACAGGCAATTATAGACCGGTCAGCCTGACATCGGTAGTGGGTAAGATGATGGAATCAATTATTAAGGATGTCATAGCAGCGCATTTGGAAAGAGATGACATGATAGGTCCAAGTCAGCATGGATTTGTGAAAGGGAAATCATGCTTGACAAATCTTCTGGAATTTTTTGAGGATGTTTCCAGTAAAGTGGACAAGAGAGAACCAGTTGATGTGGTATATTTGGACTTTCAGAAGGCTTTCGACAAGGTCCCACACAAGAGATTAATGTGCAAAGTTAAAGCACATGGGATTGGGGGTAGTGTGCTGACATGGATTGAGAACTGGTTGTCAGACAGGAAGCAAAGAGTAGGAGTAAATGGGTACTTTTCAGAATGGCAGGCGGTGACTCGTGGGGTACCGCAAGGTTCTGTGCTGGGGCCCCAGCTGTTTACACTGTACATTAATGATTTAGACGAGGGGATTAAATATAGTATCTCCAAATTTGCGGATGACACTAAGTTAGGTGGCAGTGTGAGCTGCGAGGAGGATGCTATGAGGCTGCAGAGCGACTTGGATAGTTTAGGTGAGTGGGCAAATGCATGGCAGATGAAGTATAATGTGGATAAATGTGAGGTTATCCACTTTGGTGGTAAAAACAGAGAGACAGACTATTATCTGAATGGTGATAGATTAGGAAAAGGGGAGGTGCAACGAGACCTGGGTGTCATGGTACATCAGTCATTGAAGGTTGGCATGCAGGTACAGCAGGTGGTTAAGAAAGCAAATGGCATGTTGGCCTTCATAGCGAGTGGATTTGAGTACAGGTGCAGGAAGGTGTTGCTACAGTTGTACAGGGCCTTGGTGAGGCCACACCTGGAGTATTGTGTACAGTTTTGGTCTCCTAACCTGAGAAAGGACATTCTTGCGATTGAGGGAGTGCAGCGAAGGTTCATCAGACTGATTCCCGGGATGGCGGGACTGACCTATAAAGAAAGACTGGATCAACTGGGCTTGTATTCACTGGAGTTCACAAGAATGAGAGGGGACCTCATAGAAACGTTTAAAATTCTGATGGGTTTAGACAGGTTAGATGCAGGAAGAATGTTCCCAATGTTGGGGAAGTCCAGAACCAGGGGTCACAGTCTAAGGATAAGGGGTAAGCCATTTAGGACCGAGATGAGGAGAAACTTCTTCACCCAGAGAGTGGGAACCTGTGGAATTCTCTACCACAGAAAGCTGTTGAGGCCAATTCACTAAATATATTCAAAAAGGAGTTAGATGAAGTCCTTACTACTAGGGGATCAAGGGGTATGGCGAGAAAGCAGGAATGGGGTACTGAAGTTGCATGTCCAGCCATGAACTCATTGAATGGCCTACTGCACCTATTTTCTATGTTTCTATGTATTCACTGGAATTTAGAAGAATGAGAGGGGATCTCATAGAAACATATAAAATTCTGACGGGACTGGAAAGGTTAGATGCAGGAAGAATGTTCCCGATGTTGGGGGAGTCCAGAACCGGGGGTCACAGTCTAAGGATAAGGGGTAAGCCATTTAGGACCGAGATGAGGAGAAACTTCTTCACTCAGAGAGTTGTTAATCTGTGGAATTCTCTACCGCAGAGAGTTGTTGATGCCAGTTCTTTAGATATATTCAAGAGGGAGTTAGATATGGCCCTTACGGCCAAAGGGATCAAGGTGTATGGAGAGAAAGCAGGAAAGGGGTACTGAGGTGAATTATCAGCCATGATCTTATTGAATGGTGGTGCAGGCTCGAAGGGCTGAATGGCCTACTCCTGCATCTATTTTATATGTTTCTATGTAACATTATTGTCCTTGTCCAGCCCAACATCCCCAGCATTGAAGCACTGACTGTCATGTATGTAACCACAATGTAACTGCACTATTACTGTATACACTCAACCTAAATGCACACCTTGACCACAGGGGGGTGAACTTGTGGGAGACACTCCTTACCTGATCACACAGGTATCAAAAGGGAGGTCCCACGCAGGGTCATCACTTGAAGTGCTGTGAATAAAGAGTTATGGTCACAGAGTGACCTTGTTCCCAGAATGTGCCTCGTGTGGTTTCATGTTGTAGAGCAAGGACTTTACACTGACCATCCTTGATCAGCTCTGCTGGGCAGGTCATATTGTCCGCATGCCAGACACGAGACTCCCAAAGCATGCGCTCTACTCGGAATTCCTTCATGGCAAAAGAGCCAAAGGTGGACAGGGGAAACGTTACAAGGACACCATCAAAGCCTCCCTGATAAAGTGCAACATCCCCTTCAATACCTGGGAATCCCTGGCCAAAGACAGCCCTAAGTGGAGGAAGTGCATCCAGGAGGGCGCTGAGCGCCTCGAGTCTTATCGCCGAGTACATGCAGAAAACAAGCGCAGGCAGCGGAAAGAGCGTGCAGCAAACTTGTCCCACCCTCCCTTACCCTTCACGACTGTCTGTCCCACCTGTGGCAGGGACTGTGGCTCTCGTATTGGACTGTTCAGCCACCTAAGGACTCATTCTAAGAATGGAAGCAAGTCTTCCTCGATTCCGAGGAACTGCCTATGATGATGATGCAGCATCGGGTGGTTGAGAAGAAGTTTGGTGGTGCTGCTGGTGAGCCTGGTGCTACTGGTGTTGGGTTTCATCGTGATCCGATTCTAAGGACCAAGGTGAGACAGCCATGCTGCTGGAATAGATGACAGGTCAAGTAGAGATGACAGAAGTAATCTGTCAATGATGAGATAGGTTCTACCAATGAGGTGATATTGGATGGCAACTTTGCTGGAAACACTTGCAGCCTGTAGAAAGCTAAATCTATGCTGGCAATGCAGTCAGCAACAGCTTCTGCCTGAGGAAAGCATTCCGCTGTGAGGTGAGAGCTTTTATTGTACTTTCCATGCTGTTAACTAATCAGCTGGATCAATGGCCACTCAACTTCTGCCTCAGGTTGACAGACGTGGTTCCCGAGCTGTTTTATTCCCTTGGTCATCCAGGGAAATTTGAAAGGTAGGTTTAAAAAGACTCTTAAGGGTCTGACAACTGCCTGATAATGATTTAAATTAGCTCGCCTACCTCTGCCGTTCGGGTTGCTGCCGCGCCGGCAAACGTGCCCAGGGAAAGTCGCGTGGGGGCAGAATGACGGCGGGTTTCCGACCCACTCCAAGATTTCCCAATTCGACTCGCCTCCGAATGTGCCCATATGGACCCCCAGAATATTCCGTCCCTAGCTTTTATTTATAGCTCTGTAATACATTGAGCCTGTAACTATGTAAAAACTATGAAACTACAGAATTATAGACAATGGCCCCAAGTTTCCACATGATTTGCTCCTGATTTTTAGGAGCAACTGGTGGAGAACGGAGAATCTTAGAAATTGCAATTCTCCACATTTAAGTTTTCTGCAGTTCAAGTCATGTAGAACAGTTTCACTTTTGAACAGAATTGTTTTTTCAAAAGCGGGTGTGTCCGGCCACTGACGCCTGATTTGAAAGTTTCCACAGTGAAAACGTACTCCAAACTAACTTAGAATGGAGCAAGTGAAGATTTTTGTAGGTCTGAAAAAACCTTGTCTATACATTAAAAAATCAGGCGCAGGTTACAAATTAGGCGTCCGGAACGAGGTGGTGGGGGGGGGGGGGGCGGAAGGGAAGTCATTACATTCTACAATAAATCCTTAGTTATACTTATACAAATATTATACAAATAAATCCAACCTGAATAAAAATTTATAAGCAAAGAAAAGATTAAATAAACCATGTTCCTACCTGTGTGAAAGTGCTTCAGGCAGTGAGAAGGCTGCAGGAAGCCTCACAAGTTGAGGCAGCCGTTCCCGATGGCAGGGGTGGGGAGGCAGTGAGGAGGCAGCCGTTCCTGACGGCAGGCGGGGGGGAGGAGGCAGTGAGGGCCCGACCGACGGCAGCGAGGGGGAGGCAGGGAGGAGGCAGCCATTCCCGACGGCAGGGGGGGGCGGAGGCACAGAGGAGGCAGCCGTTCCCGACGGCAGGGGCGGGGGGGGGGGAGGAGGCAGTGAGGGCCCGACCGACGGCAGCAGGGGGGAGGCAGTGAGAAGGCTGCAGGAAGCCTCAGAAGTTGAGGCAGCCATTCCCGAAGGCAGTGGGGGGGGGGAGGCCCCCCTGCCGTCGGTCGGGCCCGTCGGGAAACGGCTGCCTCAACTTCTGAGGCTTCCTGCAGCCTTCTCACTGCTGCAAGAAGCCTCAGTGCTGATCATGGAAGGGCAATGTGGTTTTATTAAAAAATTTTAAAAATTGAATAGCTACAAAGAACTACAAAAATGGCCGAGTGCCAATGTTTCCTTCACACTGCACATGCGCGAACGCTCCAACGCGCACGCACAGGGTTGCTGGCACGAAAAAAACTCATTTAAATGGTACCCGCCCCCTCCTACTTACAAAATCGCCGTGAGTGGTAGGCTCCGCCCCCTAGGCGCCGCGCCAAGCTGACATCCAGCTGCAAAGCGTTCGAGAATAGCGCGTTTTTTTTCAGGCGCCGTTTTCGGCGCGAAAAACGGGCGCCCAGCTCGGAGGGGCGCCTGTTTTGCCACGTGTGGAAACTTGGGGCCATTGTAAGTGCAAATAATATGTATGTGTGTTCCATTTCATTTCCATAACGTATTATTTTAATATAGTTAGCGTCTCAGAGTTAGAAATTTAAACTAGCTTTGCGTCAAATTATGCAAACAGATGGTTTATGGAACAATGAGTATGCAAGCTAAGGGACTGA
Source organism: Pristiophorus japonicus (assembly GCF_044704955.1). Lineage (NCBI taxonomy): Eukaryota > Metazoa > Chordata > Chondrichthyes > Pristiophoridae > Pristiophorus > Pristiophorus japonicus. The sequence continues at coordinate 167,052,393 of NC_091986.1, read as the reverse complement.
GGGAACTGGACAAAGTAAACCCATTCCCATAGCTGAATACATGCTGTAAAATAATAAATTAATTCGATAGTTTATGTCCTTACATTTGTGGTACATCCACTGGGTTCTATTATAAACTTGCAAAATGTGATAAATAACATACATTTATGCATCTCAATTCAACATTCATTCCCAATGTAAGTATTAAAATTAAAACTAAAATGACACCATTTCACACAAAAAGATACAAAAGATAAAGTGGTATACCCTGGGTATCTGAGGTTATGAATTTGGAAAAAGTCATGAGTTTGTAATTACAAAGTAAAATATTGTACATATGTTTGGTTAAAATATATACTTTCTAATACTATGACCGTACAAATTATGCTGCATTGGCATAAAAATTAATTGTCGATATTCTATATTTCCATCTTCCAGCTATTTAGAATAATGGCTCAAGAAGGATGTTTGACAAAAAGAATCTCGAGGCCTCACTCTGAGCATGTGGAAGAGGGCTTAGGAGATCTTTAAATGTATAAATTTATGTTAACCATTCATTGAAATAGCAGAGGACCCGGGGCAGCACGGGCCAGCCCACACTGTGATATGTGTGCGCGCACTCGGTCCGTGCAGCAGAACTGGTCTCCAGTCGTCCTGGTTAATCCTTGCCATTGGACCAAGACCTGGCTCTGTCAAGCCAGTGTGGTGGCTGGTGTGCAATGGCCCCACGTTAAAAAAATCCAAGCACAGGCATCTTCCACCTTCCAAGATGTAGTTCAGGATCTGGAATATTAAGCCCTTCATTGAAACACCTGAGAATTCATCCCTTTTTGGCGTGGAAGCAAGTCATCCTTGCTTCGAGGGACTGCCTATGATGATGATGATTTACTATGGGGCCGATTTTCAGCAAGGCCTCCGCCTACCCAAGTGCCGCCCAAAGTGTTGCCGATGGCCGCCGAGGTACTGGACGGTACTTTCGGCGGGATATTCATGAAGAAGATCCCTCGAAGGTCGGCGGGCGGCAAATGGAAGACGTACGCCTCCAATTTGGGTGGCAGCGGGCGGGTGGTCACATTCTCGGTGGCAGAGGCGCTTGCCGCCCAAGTGCCGCCGAGGATGGAGGGTTGAAGACCTCATAAAAAAAAAAAAAAATCACAAATAAAAAATACAGAAACTATCTGAAGACCTTCAGGGGACTCCATGCAGGTAAGTCGCTGTTGAAAATTTAAAAAAAAATGTTCACTTACCTTTTTTTCAGGTTCTTTAGACTTACCGTTGGGGACAGACCAGCTTGCAGCCAGCAGTCCACCCCCATTCTGCTGCCGACTCCCGCCCACATCTGGGAGCTCGGCGGGCGGGAGCTCAGATGCGCCACTCGGCCGTCCGCTGACGTCAGCGGCCGGTTCCCGGCGGCTCTCCCCTCCCGCCCGCTCCAGGCCACCTCCAAAGTGGCACTGGGCGGATCTGCAGAAAGAATGTCGGCAGGAGTGGACGGCAGTTGGCAGTAGCGGGCGGTGGGCTGCTGAATTTCGGCCCCCCATATGTTTTACTACTCAAGTAGCGATGCATAAACGATAGACCGAGGTGCAAATTCAAACTTCCAAAGGTTTCAATAAAATCAAAAACATACAGGACTGGTACTTTCTGGCCTGGGATTTTAACTGCCAGTGGGTTTCTGGCGGAAAACTGTTGGTTTTATTTTGCTTCCCACCTGCCCACAGAAGTATGAGGCCACGACGATTTTAACCATTGGGCTTCACTGTTGATCCACTTCCTGCAGCTGCTGGGGGTACCGGGCAGTGCCGTGGCAGGTGTCATGTATGTATGCTTGGGTTTACTAGCCACCAGGTGGCACCACTGTCGGAGGTCATTGGGCTGTGCGGCCCAGGTATAAAAGGCCAGCCATCTTGTAATGTAATCACTTTGGGCCCTAATAAAGTAGAGCCAGGTTTGTACTTGTTCGGAGTGTACAGTATTAAGTATATTGAGTTATTGCATGCACAACATTTGCCGACGAGGTAACAAGAACCTTCGTATGCAAAAATGAGCACAATTGGAATTCTGGAGCGATTTGTGGAGGAAGAAGATTGGGCAGACTTTTTAGCCTACTTGAACCAGTACTTCGTGCCCAACAAAATGGAGAAAGAGGCAGACGCAGTTCGGCACTGGGTGGTCCTCCTCACGGTTTGTGGTCCGAAAATCTATGGACTAATAAAGAATCTCCTCTCGCCCTGAAGTCCAATGGACAAGGACTATGAAACATTGTGTGCTCTGGTACGTGACCACCTCAAACCAGATGAAGGCATCATCATGTCAAGATATCGATTCTATACGCATGTTTGTTCTGAGGGCCAGGATGTATTGGAATTTGTTGCCAACCTAAGATGTCTAGATGGACCGTGTAAGTTCGAAACTGCATTTGAAGACATGTTGCGAGACTTCTTTGTAACCAGCATCAACCACGAGGTGATCCTGCATAAGCTACTGGCGGCGGAGACGCTGGATTTGAGCAAGGCCATCACGATTGCCCAATCATGCATGACGACGGACAAAAGCTTAAAGCAGATATCATTGAAAAATCGGAACTCGGCAAGAATTGTAAACAAGATAGTACCATCGTTTGGGAGAGCTGCATATGGCAGGGCCAAACCGACTGCGTACGCGAAACCTGTGGCTGCTCAAAGTCCGCCAAAGGGAATGAATTCGATATCACCGTGTTGGCGATGTGGGGAAATCATCAGCACCAGCAGTACCGGTTTAAACAGTATATTTGTAAAGGCTGTTCGAGAATGGGGCATCTCCAGCGCATGTGTCCGCAACTGAGCAAGCGTGCTGCGACACACCACGTGGAGGATCATGCCCAGTCTAGCGCGGATCCGGATATCAATCCGAGATACTAGAGGAGGAAGTGTATGGACTGTATTCGTTCCTAACAAAGAGCCAACCAATAATGATTAATGTAAAACTTAATGGTGTGCCGGTATCGATGGAATTGGACACGGGTGCGAGTCAATCAATAATGAGCCAGAGGACATTCAACAGTCTGTGGGACACTAAGGCTGTGAGGCCTAAGCTGAGTCCAGTCAATGCCAAGTGGCGTACGTGCACTAAAGAACTCATAACGGTGATTGGCAGTGCAGTTAGCTAGGTGTCGTATGATGGTGCGGTTCACGATTTACCGTTATGGATTGTTCCAGGCAATGGTCCAACGCTGTTCGGCAGGAACTGGTTAGAAAAAATCAAAGGGAACTGGAACGAGATCAATGCTTTGTCATCGGAGGAGAATACTCCATGTGCTCAAGTGCTGAGCAAGTTCCCCTCGCTGTTTGAATCAGGCATCGGCAATTTCACGGGAGCCAAGGTGAGATCCACGTGGACTCGGATGCAAGACCGTCCATCATAAAGCTCGGGCAGTTCCATACATGGTGAGGGAGAAGGTCGAAATCGAACTGGACAGACTCATAGAAACATAGAAACATAGAAAATAGGTGCAGGAGTAGGCCATTCAGCCCTTCGAGCCTGCACCACCATTCAATAACATCATGGCTGATCATTCCTTCAGTACCCCTTTCCTGCTTTCTCTCCATACCCCTTGATCCCTTTAGCCGTAAGGGCCATATCTAACTCCCTCTTGAATATATCCAATGAACTGGCATCAACAACTCTCTGCGGTAGGGAATTCCACAGGTTAACAACTCTCTGAGTGAAGAAGTTTCTCCTCATCTCAGTCCTAAATGGCCTACCCCTTATCCTAAGACTGTGTCCACTGGTTCTGGACTTCCCCAACATCGGGAACATTCTTCCCGCATCTAACCTGTCCAGTCTGTCAGAATCTTATATGTTTCTATGAGATCCCCTCTCATCCTTCTAAACTCCAGTGTATAAAGGCTCAGTTGATCCAGTCTCTCCTCATATGACAGCCCAGCCATTCCTGGAATCAGTCTGGTGAACCTTCGCTGCACTCCCTCAATAGCAAGAAGGTCCTTCCTCAGATTAGGTGACCAAAATTGAACACAATATTCCAAGCGGGACCTCACCAAGGCCCTGTACAACTGCAGTAAGACTTCCCTGCTCCTATACTCAAATCCCCTTGCTAAGAAGGCCAACATACCATTTGCCTTCTTCACCACCTGCTGTACCTGCATGCCAACTTTCAAGGACTGATGAACCATGACACCCAGGTCTCGTTGCACTTCCCCTTTTCCTAATCTGCCGCCATTCAGATAATATTCTGACTTCATGTTTTTGCCCCCAAAGTGGATAACCTCACATTTATCCACATTATACTGCATCTGCCATGTATTTGCCCATTTGCCTAAACTGTCCAAGTCAACCTGCAGCTTCTTAGCGTCCTCCTCACAACTCACACCGCCACCCAGTTTAGTGTCATCTGCAAACTTGGAGATATTACACTCAATTACATCATCTAAATCATTAATATATATTGTAAAGAGCTGGAGTCCTAGCACTGAGCCCTGCGGCACTCCACTAGTCACTGCCTGCCATTCTGAAAAGGATCCGTTTATCCCGACTCTCTGCTTCCTGTCTGCCAGCCAGTTCTCTATCCACGTCAGTACATTACCCCCAATACCATGTGCTTTAATTTTGCACACCAATCTCTTGTGTGGGACTTTGTCAAAAGCCTTTTGAAAGTCCAAATACACCACATCCATTGGTTCTCCCTTGTCCACTCTACTAGTTACATCCTCAAAAAACTCCAGAAGATTTGTCAAGCATGGTTTCCCTTTCATAAATCCATGATGACTTGGATCAATCCTATCACTGCTTTCCAAATGCGCTGCTATTTCATCCTTAATGATTGATTCCAACATTTTCCCCACTACTGATGTCAGGCTAACCCGTCTCTAATTACCCATTTTCTCTCTCGCTCCTTTTTTAAAAAGTGGTGTTACATTAGCAATCTTCCAGTCCATAGGAATTGATCCAGAATCAATAGACTGCTGGAGAATTATCACCAATGCATCCACTATTTCGAGGGCCCTGGGGATTTATCGGCCTTCAATCCCGTCAATTTCCCTAACACAATTTCCCGCCTAATAGGGATATCCTTCAGTTCCTCCTTCTCACTAGACCCTCGGTCCTCTAGTACATCCGGAAGGTTATTGGTGTCTTCCTTTGTGAAGACAGAACCAAAGTACTTGTTCAATTGGTCTGCCATTTCTTTGTTCCCCATTATGAATTCACCCGAATCCGACTGCAAGGGACCTACGTTTGTCTTCACTAATCTTTTTCTCTTCACATATCTATAGAAGCTTTTGCAGTCAGTTTTTATGTTTCTGGCAAGCTTCCTCTCATACTCTATTTTCCCCCTCTTAATTCAACTCTTTGTCCTCCTCTGCTGAATTCTAAATTTCTCCCAGTCCTCAGATTTGCTGCTTTTTCTGGCTAATTTGTATGCCTCTTCCTTGGTTTTAAACCTATCCTTAATTTCCCTTGTTAGCCACGGTTGAGCCACCTTTCCCATTTTATTTTTACTCCAGACAGGGATGTACAATTTTTGAAGTTCATCCATACGATCTTTAAAGGTTTGCCATTGCCTATCCACCGTCAACCCTTTAAGTATCATTAGCCAGTCTAATCTAGCCAATTCACGCCTCATACCGTCAAAGTAACCTTTCCTTAAGTTCAGGACCCTAGTTTCTGAATTAACTTTGTCACTCTCCATCTTAATAAAGAATTCTACCATATTGTGGTCACTCTTCCCCAAGGGAAGATTGCTAATTAGTCCCTTCTCATTACACATCACCCAGTCGAGGATGGCCAGCTCTCTGCTTAGTTCCTCAACATATTGGTCTAGAAAACCATCCCTAATACACTCCAGGAAATCTTCCTCCACCGCATTGCTACCAGTTAGGTTAGCCCAATCAATATGTAGATTAAAGTCATCCATGATTACTGCTGTACCTCTATTGCACACATTGCTTATTTCTTGTTTGATTCTGTCCCCAACCACACTACTACTATTTGGTGGCCTGTACACAACTCCCACTAGCGTTTTCTGCCCTTTGGTATTCCGTAGCTCCACCCATACCGATTCCACATCATCCAAGCTAATGTCCTTCTTTACAATTGCATTAATTTCCTCTTTAACCAGCAACGCCACCCCGCCTCCTTTTCCTTTCTGTCTATCCTTCCTAAATGCTGAATACCGTTGGATGTTGAGTTCCCAGCCTTGGTCACCCTGGAGCCATGTCTCTGTGATGCCAATCACATCGTATCCGTTAACTGCATGAAGGGATCATATCACCAGTCGAATTTAACAAATGGAACAGCCCCATTGTTCCTGTGTTGAAAAATGATGCCAGTGTCAGGATTTGTGGAGACTACAAGGTTACAATCAACCGAGTTTCGAAACAGGATCAATACCCGTTACCGAAGGCTGATGACCTGTTTGCAACGCTAGCCAGGGGGGAAGTTGTTCACAAAACTGAATCTGACATCGGCCTACATGACACAGGAGCTGGTCGACACGTTGAAGAAACTTACGTGCATCAACACTTATAAAGGACTGTTTATCTACAACAGGTGCCCTTTTGGAATTCGCTCGGCTGCAGCCATATTTCAGAGGAACATGGAGAGTCTACTGAAGTCCATCTCCAGAACCGTTGTGTTCCAAGATGACATACTGGTCACAGGTCGTGACTCCGCCGAACATCTGAACAACCTGAAAAAGGTTCTACATCGTCTGGACAAAGTGGGACTCAGACTGAGATGCTCGAAGTGCGTCTGCATGGCACTGGAAGTCGAATTCCTGGGGAGAAAAATTACTGCTGACGGTATCAGGCCTACAGACTCGAAAACCAAGGCCATCAAAAATGCACCCAAGCCTCAATGTGAAGGAGCTGCATTCGTTCCTTGGTCTACTCTACTACTTCGGTAATTTCTTACCTAGATTGAGCACCTTATTAGAGCCACTGCACATGCTGCTAAGAAAAGGTGACAACTGGATTTGGGGTGCGTCTCAAGATAGAGCTTTTGAGAAAGCTACTAATCTGCTTTGCTCTAACAAGCTGCTGGTACATTATGATCCGTGTAAGCGTCTAGTATTGGCCTGTGATGCTTCGTCATATGGAGCTGGTTGTGTGCGCCAATAAGCTAATAAGTCGGGCAAATTACAACCTGTTGCATATGCTTCAAAAAGTTTGTCAAAGGCGGAAAGAGCCTACAGCATGTTAGAGAAAGAAGCACTAGCCTGTGTGTATGGGGCGAAAAAGATACATCAGTACCTGTTTGGTCTTCAGTTTGAACTGGAAACAGATCACAAGTCACTCATTTCATTGTTTTCGGAAAACAAAGGTATCAATACCAATGCATCGTCCCGCATCCAGAGGTGGGCGCTGACATTATCTGCCTATGATTATGTCATTCGCCATAGACCTGGCACTGAGAATTGTGCCGATGCATTGTGCCATCACACCAGAGGTGGAAACACCACAACCAGCAGACTTACTGTTAGTCATGGATGCTTTTGAAAGTGAAGGAACCCCTGTCAAGGCCCAATAAGTTAAGATCTGGGCCAGGACCAGATATTATCAGTTGTGAAACGTTGTATCCTTAGTGATGATTGGTCTGCCATACCCAAGCAAATGTGTGAGGAGACCAAACCTTACATCCGTCGCAAAGACGAACTATCCATTTAATCAGATTGTATACAGTGGGGTAATTGTGTTGTTATGCCCAAGAAAGGGAGAGAGAAATTTGTGCATGATCTACATAGCACACATCCCGATATTGCCATAATGAAAGCCATTGCCAGGTCTCCTGTATGGTGGCCTGGAATTGACTCTGATCTGGAATCATGTGCGCATCAGTACAACACTCACATGCAGCTTAGTAAAGCACCAGCGGAATCGCCACTGAGTTTGTGCTCATGGCCATCTAAACCATGGTCCAGAATCCACATCGACTTTGCAGGTCTCTTCCTGGGAAAGATGTTTTTAGTTGTGGTGGATGCTTATTCCAAGTGGATAGAGTGTACTATCATGTCATCCAGTGCATCCACAGCTACCATTGAGAGCCTTCGTATCATGTTTGCTACGCATGATCTGCCTGACATCGTTGTAAGCGACAATGGATCTTGCTTCACCAGTATGGAGTTTCAAGAGTTCATGAAACTCAATGGTATCAAACATGTGAGGTCAGCACCATTCAAACCCGCATCCAGTGGACAAGCAGAGCATGCGCTCCAAACCATCAAGCAAAGTGTGAAACATGTAACTCAAGGTTCACTGCAAGCTCACTTGTCACGCATGTTGCTTAGTTACAGGACAAGACCCCATACACTTATCGGGTTCTCCCCTGCTGAACTATTTGATGAAGAGAGGTCTCAAGACCAGGCACTCTCTTGTCCACCCTGACTTGAATAATCGTGTTAATTGTAAGGGGAATAGATAGGCGTTTCTGCGGCCGCAACCGAGACTCCAGGATGGTATGTTGCCTCCCTGGTGCAACGGTCAAGGATGTCTCGGAGTGGGTGCAGGGCATTCTGAAAAGGGAGGGTGAACAGCCAGTTATCGTGGTGCACATTAGTACCAAAGATATAGGTAAAAAACGGGATGAGGTCCTACGAAACGAGATTAAGGAGCTAGGAGCTAAATTAAAAAGTAGGACCTCAAAAGTAGTAATCTCGGGATTGCTACCAGTGCCACATGCTAGTCAGAGTAGGAATCGCAGAATAGCTCAGATGAATACGTGGCTTGAGCAGTGGTGCAGCAGGGAGGGATTCAAATTCCTGGGGCATTGGAACCGGTTCTGGGGGAGGTGGGACCAGTACAAACCGGACGGTCTGCACCTAGACAGGACTGGAACCAATGTCCTAGGAGGAGTGTTTGCTAGTGCTGTTGGGGAGGAGTTAAACTAATATGGCAGGGGGATGGGAACCAATGCAGGGAGACAGAGGGAAACAAAATGGAGACAGAAGCAAAAGACAGAAAAGAGATGAGTAAAAGTGGAGGGCAGAGAAACCCAAGGCAAAAAAAAAAAAGGGCCACTTTGCAGCAAAATTCTAAAAGGTCCAAGTGTGTTAAAAAGGCAAGCCTGAAGGCTCTGTGCCTCAATGCGAGGATTATTCGGAATAAGGTGGACGAATTAACTGTGCAGATAGCAGTTAATGGATACGATGTGGTTGGCATCACGGAGACATGGCTCCAGGGTGACCAAGGCTGGGAACTCAACATCCAAGGGTATTCAACATTTAGGAAGGATAGACAGAAAGGAAAAGGAGGTAGGGTGACGTTGCTGGTTAAAGAGGAAATTAATGCAATTGTAAGGAAAGACATTAGCTTGGATGATGTGGAACCGGTATGGGTGGAGCTACGGAATACCAAGGGGCAGAAAACGCTAGTGGGAGTTGTGTACAGACCTCCAAACAGTAGTAGTGATGTTGGGGAGGGCATCAAACAGGAAATTAGGGGTGCATGCAATAAAGGTACTGCAGTTATCATGGGTGACTTTAATATGCATACAGATTGGGTTAACCAAACTGGAAACAATACGGTGGAGGAGGATTTTCTGGAGTGCATAAGGGATGGTTTTCTAGACTAATATGTCGAGGAACCAACTGGGGGGGGGAGGCCATCTTAGACTGGGTGCTGTGTAATGAGAGAGGATTAATTAGCAATCTCGTTGTGCGAGGCCCCTTGGGGAAGAGTGGCCATAATATGGTGGAATTCTACATTAGGATGGAGAATGAAACAGCTAATTCAGAGACCATGGTCCAGAACTTAAAGAAGGGTAACTTTGAAGGTATGAGGCGTGAATTGGTTAGGATAGATTTGCGAATGATACTTAAGGGGTTGGCAGTGGATGGGCAATGGCAGACATTTAGAGATCGCATGGATGAACTACAACACTTGTACATCCCTGTCTGGCATAAAAATAAAAAAGGGAAGGTGGCTCAACCGTGGCTATCAAGGGAAATCAGGGAGAGTATTAAAGCCAAGGAAGTGGCATACAAATTGGCCAGAAATAGCGGCGAACCCGGGGACTGGGAGAAATTTAGAACTCAGCAAAGGAGGACAAAGGGTTTGATTAGGGCAGGGAAAATACAGTACGAGAGGAAGCTTGCAGGGAACATTAAAATGGACTGCAAAAGCTTCTATAGATATGTAAAGAGAAAAAGGTTAGTAAAGACAAACGTAGGTCCCCTGCAGTCAGAATCAGGGGAAGTCATAACGGGGAACAAAGAAATGGCAGACCAATTGAACAAGTACTTCGGTTCGGTATTCACTAAGGAGGACACAAACAACCTTCCGGATATAAAAGGGGTCAGAGGGTCCAGTAAGAAGGAGGAACTGAGGGAAATCCTTATTAGTCGGGAAATTGTGTTGGGGAAATTGATGGGATTGAAGGCCGATAAATCCCCAGGACATGATGGTCTGCATCCCAGAGTACTTAAGGAGGTGGCCTTGGAAATAGCGGATGCATTGACAGTCATTTTCCAACATTCCATAGACTCTAGATCAATTCCTATGGAGTGGAGTGTAGCCAATGTAACCCCACTTTTTAAAAAAGGAGGGAGAGAGAAAACAGGGAATTATAGCCTGACATTGGTAGTGGGTAAAATGATGGAATCAATTATTAAGGATGTCATAGCAGTGCATTTGGAAAGAGGTGACATGATAGGTCCAAGTCAGCTTGGATTTGTGAAAGGGAAATCATGCTTGATAAATCTTCTGGAATTTTTTGAGGATGTTTCCAGTAGAGTGGACAAGGGAGAACCAGTTGATGTGGTGTATTTGGACTTTCAGAAAGCTTTCGACAAGGTCCCACACAAGAGATTAGTGTGCAAAGTTAAAGCACATGGGATTGGGGGTAATGTGCTGACGTGGATTGAGAACTGGTTGGCAGACAGGAAGCAAAGAGTAGGAGTAAATGGATACTTTTCAGAATGGCAGGCAGTGACTAGTGGAGTACCGCAAGGTTCTGTGCTGGGGCCCCAGCTGTTTACATTGTACATTAATGATTTAGACGAGGGAATTAAATGTAGTATCTCCAAATTTGTGGATGACACTAAGTTGAGTGGCAGTGTGAGCTGCGAGGAGGATGCTATGAGGCTGCAGAGTGACTTGGATAGGTTAGGTGAGTGGGCAAATGCATGGCAGATGAAGTATAATGTGGATAAATGTGAGGTTATCCACTTTGGTGGTAAAAACAGAGAGACAGACTATTACCTGAATGGTGACAGATTAGGAAAAGGGGAGGTGCAACGAGAACTGGGTGTCATGGTACATCAGTCATTAAAGGTTGGCATGCAGGTACAGCAGGCGGTTAAGAAAGCAAATGGCATGCTGGCCTTCATAGCGAGGGGATTTGAGTACAGGGGCAGGGAGGTGTTTCTACAGTTGTACAGGGCATTGGTGAGGCCACATCTGGAATATTGTGTACAGTGTTGGTCTCCTAACTTGAAGAAGGACGTTCTTGCTATTGAGGGAGTGCAGCGAAGGTTCATCAGACTGATTCCCGGGATGGCGGGACTGACATATCAAGAAAGACTGGATCAACTGGGCTTGTATTCACTGGAGTTCAGAAGAATGAGAGGGGATCTTATAGAAATGTTTAAAATTCTGACGGGTTTCGATAGGTTAGATGCAGGAAGAATGTTCCCAATGTTGGGGAAGTCCAGACCAGGGGGCACAGTCTAAGGACAAGGGGTAAACCATTTAGGACCGAGATGAGGAGAATCTTCTTCACCCAGAGAGTGGTAAACCTGTGGAATTCTCTACCACAGAAAGTTGTTGAGGCCAATTCACTAAATATATTCAAAAAGGAGTTAGATGTAGTCCTTACTACTCGGGGGATCAAGGGGTATGGCGAGAAAGCAGGAATGGGGTACTGAAGTTGCATGTTCAGCCATAAACCCATTGAATGGCGGTGCAGGCTCGAAGGGCCAAATGGCCTACTCCTGCACCTATTTTCTATGTTTCTAATACAGACGTCAAAGTCAGCAAGGGTATCATGATCGCGCTACTGTGTCATGCGACATCTCTATCAATGATTCTGTGTATGTACTGAATTATGGTCAAGATCCCAAATGGGATACGCCGGTATTGTTACGGCCAAGGAGGGTAACAGAGTGTTTATCGTTCAGCTCAAGAATGGGAAGTCTTGCAGGAAACCTGTTGATCAGATAAAGCTGCGGCACACGGATGAACCGGAACAGTCTGAGGAAGACACAATCAGTGGCCAACCAACCTACCCTCAGTCATCAGAGGACTCCATTGTCATCAATGAATCTGGACTTTCAATCACTGACACGGTCAATGAATCTGGACTTTCAATCCCTGACGTGGTCATTGCCACTCCTATCAGATTGGCTACCCAGCCCCCAGTCATAACAGACTCAGAACGCTCGCCCAAGGCTGGAGTTGAACTGAGACGTTCAACTCGGGAGCGGAAAGCCCCAGACCGTCTCAATTTGTAAAAAGACCGTTACTAATATCTTAAAGGGGGATATTGTCATGTATGTATGCTTGGGTTTACTAGCCACCAGGTGGCGCCACTGTCGGAGATCATTGGGCTGTGCGCACATGTGTGCAGCCCAGATATAAAAGGCCAGCCATCTTGTAATGTAATCACTTTGGGTCCTAATAAAGTAGAGCCAGGTTTGTACCTGTTCAGAGTTTACAGTATTTAGTCTATTGAGTTGTTGCATACACAACAGCAGGGAAATGGTGGGGAGAGAAGAGTCCAGGGCAAGAGAGGACAAAACTTTCCTGATCGGGCCGGGGGAACACTCCTGCTCTTCCAGGCATTTTTCCAGGCCCCACAATGGAAAGTAAATCATTTACAAGGGCAGTATTTTCAGTCTCCTGATCCTCTGCACACTGGGCTTCATCTGCTTCTTCGCTCAGGTCAAGTTAAACTCGTTGTCGGGGCTTGATAACGTTATTGGACCCTGATTAGCATATGTGAATTAGGATCCCAGCAGCTTGGGGTGGGCAGCTTAGCTGCTTGTCTGGAAGAGTCTGTTAAAATTGGAAACAGCGGGATCCAGAAGGGTTTTCTGGTGGGTAATTAACCTAGTTAAATTTAACATCAGCCCTGTTCATGACAAGCGGTAAGGTTAAAATCTCCTGTTTTCTTTACAAAGCCTCAAAAAGCAGGAGAAAAATCATACCTTAAAAAGATATTTTTCCATTAAAGGGATTGTGCATTATATTTTAACTATTTTTATGAGGATATTTTGGGTACATTTCTGACTCTTTTTTTATTCTTATCTCTTTTTCTTTGCCTGAGTTGCCTGATGTCTGCAGCCTAGAGAAAACTGTAAAAGGAAATTAAGGATTAAGTGAGTGGACAGACAATGGCAGATGCAATTTAATAGAACAAAATGTAAAGTAGAGCACCTTGAATGTAAGAATAGCAGACAGGAGTAAAACCTAAATGGGAGAGCACTAGGGGATAGATGAACAAAGATTCAGGGTCTAGGTACATAAGTGATTACAAGCTGGCTCGTAGGTAGAAAAAGAAATCAAAAAGGCTAATGGGTTGCTGGCTTCATCATAAGAAATATATAATCCTTCCTGATTTCCTGCTGTAACTTCAGCAGCAGATCATGGAATCCCTGCAGAAATTCAAGGGACATAGAATATAAAAAACGCTACTACAATTATAAATAGCGATGGTTAGACCTTATTTGGAATATTTTGTGTTCAGTCTTGGGAGACAATCTTAGGAAGGTTATACTAGCCTTGCAAAAACTTGCATTATATTGCCCGGACACAGAGAGGTTAAGGAGTGAGTTGATCAAGATGTTTAAAATCTTGATAATAATTGGCAGGTAAAGTAAGGGAATTGGTAGATAAGGAAAAATTCTTCCCTAATCTTAAAATGTGAGCTAAACTAATTGAAGTGAAATATAGGAAAAAACATCTTCCGAAAATGTGGAACACACTGCCCTCGAGGCAAAATCAACTGAGGTGTTTAAAAGGGAGATATAAATAAGAATATTGAGAGTGATGCAGAAAAAGCAAAGATTTAGGATTAAAAAGATAGAGCTGTCATGGCTAGAGAGTACGATGAAGCAGATAAAGGGCCCATATGACAGACGTCAGGTTGAGAATACAAGTGAGAACTAACCTGAATATAGAAACTTCAGAGCGGAAGTGAAAAAGGAAATAAGAGGGGCAAAGAGAGACTATGAGAATAGGCTGGCAACTGACATAAAAGGGAATTCAAAAGTCTTCTATAGGCATATAAATAGTAAACGGGTAGTAAGAGGCTGGATGGGGCCGATTAGGAACCAAAATGGAGACCTACGCATGGAGGCAGAGGCATGGCTGAGGTACTGAATTAATACATTGCATCTGTCTTTACCAAGGAAGAAGATGCTGCCAAAGTCAGCGAAAGACGAGGTAGTTGAGATACTGGATGGGCTAAAAATTTTAAAAGAGGATGTTAAGCTAGCTGTATTTAAAGTAGATAAGTCACCAGGACCAGAAGGGATGCATTCTAGCATGCTAAGGGAAGTAAAGATGGAAATTGCAGCGGTACTGGCCATAATCTGCCAATCCTCCTTGAATACGGGGCTAGTGCCAGGGGACTGGAGAATTGCAAATGTTACACCCTTGTTCAAAAAAGGGTGCAAGGATAAACCGAGTAACTACAGGCCAGTCAGCTTAACTGATAGGGAAGCTTTTAGAAACAATAATCCGGGACAACATTAACAGTCATTTGGACAAGTGTGGATTAATTAAAGGAAACCAGCATTGATTTGTTAAAGGAAAATCCTGTTTAACTAACTTGATTGAATTTTTTGATGAGGTAATAGAGGGTTGATGAGGGCAATGGTATGTACATGGATTTACAAAAGGTATTTGATAAAGTGCCACATAATAGGCAGCAAAGTTGAAAACCATGGAATAAAAGAAATATAGATATGAAACTGGCTAAGTGACAGGAAACAGAGAGTAGTGGTGAACACTTGTTTTTCAGATTGGAGAAAGGTATACAGTGGTGTTCCTCAGGGGTTGGTACTAGGACCACGGCTTTTCTTGATATATATTAATGACTTGGACTTGGGTGTACATGGCACTATTTCAAAATTTGCATTTGACACAAAACTTGGAAAATGAATTATATAGTAAGGAGGATAGAGATATACTTCAAGAGGACATAGGTAGTCTGGTGGAATGGGCGGACACGTGGCAGATGAAATTTAATGCAGGAAAAGGCAAAGTGATGCAATTTGGTAGGAAGAACGATGAGAGGCAACATAAACAAATGGGTACAATTCTAAAGGGGGTGCAGGAACAGAAGATCTGGGGGTATCTGTGCAGATATCGTTGAAGGTGGCAGGGCAGGTTGAGAAAGCAGTTAAAAAAGCATACGGGATCCTGTGCTTCATAAATAGAGGCATAGAGTACAAAAGCAAGGAAGTTATGATGAACCTTTATGAAACACTAGTTCGACCACAACTGACGTATTGTGTCCAATTCTGGGCACCGCACTTTAGGAAGGATGTGAAGGCTTTAGAGAGGGTGCAGAAAAGATTTACAAAAATAGTTCCAGTGATGAGGGAGGTCAGTTATGTGGATAGACTGGAGAAGCTAGGGTTGTTCTCCTTAGAGCAGAGATAATTAGGAGGAGATATGATAGAGGTTTTCAAAATCATGAGGGATCGAGAACCAGAGGTCACAGATTTAAGATGATTGGCAGAAGATCCAAAGGTAACATGAGGAAAAACTTTTTTACGCAGCGAGTGGTAAGGATCTGGAATGCACTGCCTGAAAGGGTGGTGGAACCAAATTCAATAGTGGCTTTCAAAAGTATCTGAAGGAAAAGTACCTGCAGGGTTACGGAAAAAGGGTGGGGGAGTGGGACTAACTGAGAATGGGCTCGACGCGCCAAATGGCTTCCTTCTGTGCTGTAATCATTCTATGATTCTAAGAAACTGGTGGAACAGGCTCAATGGACCAAATAGCCCATAACTGTTCTTAGGTTTCTATGAGAGGCTGTACACAGAACCTGTGTAAATTCTCTCATATGCTGCTCCAATGCACTTTTCAGCTGGCTGGCAGATGACCCCAGAAACTGCCAGATGTAAATCATCTCCACTCTCTCCTCCCCGCTCGTTCACTAGCCAGGATTCATAAAAATCTCTGCTGGTATGTTCCACAACCTCCACATGGTACCTTCCAACAAATGGCAGCTCAGATTGGGAGCTAAGATGACAATGCTTAAACTCATACCCATGTCCATGAGCTGAGCATCAGCCTGCTAATATTCAGTAACACCCCCGGTGCACTGTGCAGGTCCATGCCCACTAGGTGGCAGTCTACATTAGAGGGGTTGATGTGTTGCCTTACGGAGAGTGTGACATGAAAGGGAACAGTCAGAAATAACTAAGTTGTGTATTTAAAGAAAAAACTTTCATTTATATAATGCCTTTCACATATTCATGAAATCCCAAAAACTTCATAGCCAATTCATTCTTTTTTTAAATGCGGATAGTGGATGCATTGGTTGTAATCTACCAAAAGTCCCTGGATTCTGCGAAGGTCCCAGCGGATTGGAAAACCACAAAGGTAACGCCCCTATTTAAAAAAGGAAGCAGACAAAAAGCAGGAAACTATGGACCAGTTAGCCTAACATCTGTCGTTGGGAAAATACTGGAGTCTATTATTAAGGAAGCAGTAGCAGGACATTTGGAAAAGCATAATTCAATCAAGCAGAGTCAGCATGGTTTTATGAAAGGAAAATCATGTTTGACAAATTTGCTGGAGCATTTTGAGAATGTAACAAGCAGGATGGATAAGGGGGAACCAGTGGATGTGGTGTATTTGGATTTCCGGAAGGCATTCGATAAGGTGCCACACAAAAGGTTACTGCACAAGATAAAAGTTCACGGGGTTGGGGGTAATATATTAGCATGGACTGAGGATTGGCTAACTAACAGAAAACAAAGAGTCAGGATAAACGGGTCATTTTCAGGTTGGCAATCAGTCACTAGTGGGGTGCTGCAGGGATCGGTGCTGGGGCCACAACTATTTACAATCTATATTAATGACTTGGATGATGCGACCGAGTGTAATGTAACCAAGTTTGCTGATATTACAAAGATGGGTGGGAAAGCCAATTGTGAGGAGGACACAAAAAATCTGCAGAGATATAGATAGGCGAAGTGAGTGGGCAAACAGTTGGCAGATGGAGTATAATGTAGGAAATTGTGAGGTTATCCACTTTGGCAGAAAAAATAGAAAATCAAATTATAATTTAAATGGAGAAAAATTGCAAAGTGCTTCAGTACAGAGGGACCTGGAGGTCCTTTTGCATGAAACACAAAAAGTTAGTATGCAGGTACAACAAGTAATCAAGAAGGCAAATTGAATGTTGGCCTTTATTGCAAGGGGGATAGAGTATAAAAGCAGACAAGTCCTACTACATAGAAACATAGAAAATAGATGCAGGAGTAGGCCATTTGACCCTTCAAGCCTGCACCACCATTCAATAAGGTCATGGCTGATCATTCCTTCAGTACCCCTTTCCTGCTTTCTCTCCATACCCCTTGATCCCTTTAGCCGTAAGGGCCATATCTAACTCCCTCTTGAATATATCCAATGAACTGGAATCAACAACTCTCTGCGGCAGGGAATTCCACAGGTTAACAACTCTCTAAGTGAAGAAGTTTCTCCTCATCTCAGCCCTAAATGGCCTGCCCCTTATCCTAAGACTGTGTCCCCTGGTTCTGGACTTCCCTAACATTGGGAACATTCTTCCCACATCTAGCCTGTCCTGTCCAGTCAGAATCTTATATGTTTCTATGAGATCCCCTCTCATCCTTCTAAACTCTAGTGAATAAAGATCCAGTTGATCCAGTCTCTCCTCATATGTCAGTCCAGCCATCCCTGGAATCAGTCTGGTGAACCTTCGCTGCACTCCCTCAATAGCAAGAAGGTCCTTCCTCAGATTAGGAGACCAAAACTGAACACAATATTCCAGGTAGGGCCTCACCAAGGCTCTGTACAACTGCTCCTATACTCAAATCCCCTTGCTATGAAGGCCAACATACCATTTGCCTTCTTCACCTCCTGCTGTACCTGCATGTCAACTTTCAAGAACTGATGAACCATGACACCCAGGTCTCGCTGCACCTCCCCTTTTCCTAATCTGCCGCCATTCAGATAATACAGTTGTACAGGGTATTGGTGAGGCCACACCTTGAGTACTGCGTGCAGTTTTGGTCTCCATATTTAATGAAGGATATTACTTGCATTGCAGGCTGTTCAGAGAAGGTTCACTAGGTTGATTCCAGAGATGAGGGGGTTGATTTATGAAGATAGGTTGAGTAGGTTGGGACTGTACTAATTGGAGTTCAGAAGAATGAGAGATGATCTTATCGACACATATAAGATAATGAGAGGGCTCGACAAGTTGGATACAGTGAGGATATCTCCACTCATAGGGGAAACTAAAACTAGAGTGCATAGTCTCAGAATAAGGGGCCGTCCATTAAAACTGAGATGAGGAAGAATTTCTTCTCTCAGAGGGTTGTAAATCTGTGGAATTTTCTGCCGCAGAGAGCTGTGGAGGCTGGATCATTGAATATATTTAAGGTGACGATAGACAGATTTTTGAGCGATAAGGGAATAAAGGGTTTTGGGGAGTGGGCAGGGAAGTGGAACTAAGTCCATGATCATATCAGCCATGATCTTATTAAATGGCGGAGCAGGCTCGAGGAGTCTGCTCCTATTTCTTGTGTTCTTTATTTATTGCACTATAAATCCCTAAAATACTTAAGATACAGCTGTCGAACTGACGTGTAGTCAAGAAATCAAATTCTGCTATTATAAATCCTGGAACTGCAACTGTTGCACCTCAAAACGAGCAATGGGTAACCCTATAGTATCAGAATCTAGTTTTGTCATTTTTTTAACGTCTTTTGGATGAGATGTTAAATCATCTGCCCTCTCAGGTGGACGTAAAAGATCCCATTTGAAATTTTCGAAGAAGAGAAAGAGTTCTCCCGGAGTCTTGGCCAATATTTATCCCTCAGCCAACATCTAAACCAGATTATCTGGTCATATATCTAATTGGTGTTTGTAGGACCTTGCTGTACGCAGATTGGCTATCACATTTCCTACATTACGTGGAAGTATGATATCGTAGCTATTATTGAAACATGGCTGTAAGAAGGGCAGGAATGGCAGCTCAACAATCCTGGTTACAGGGTTTTTAGACGAGATAGCAAGAGCGATAAAAAAGCAGTGGGGGGGGGGGGCGCAATATTGGTTAAAGAAACAATTATAGCTGTGAGGAGGGATGATATGTTGGAAGGATCATCAAATGTTGCCAAATGGGTTGAACTGAAGAACAAAAAAGGGGCAATCACACTGCTGGAAGTGTACTATTAAACCCCAAATAGTCAAAGGGAAATAGAAGAGCAAATATGTAGTCAAATTGCTAAGAACTGCAAAAACAATAGGGCAGTAATAGTAGGAGATTTCAACTACCCTAATATTAACTGGGATAGAATCAGTGTAAAAGGTATAGAGCCTGCAGAATTCTTAACATGCATTCAGGAGAATTTTTTTATCAAGTACATAGCAAGGTCAACAAGTGAGGTGGCAGTTCTGGACTTAGTTTTAGGGAATAAAGCTGGGCAGGTGGAAGGGGTATCAGTGGGTGAGTATTTTGGTGGTAGTGATCATAATTCAGTTAGATTTAGCATTATTATTCAAAAGGACAAAGATAGACCAGGAGCAAAAGTTCTCAACTGGGGAAAGGCCAATTTTACTATGCTGAGATGTGATTTAGCAACAGTGGACTGTAAACAGCTACTTGATGATGATGAGATGATGATGATGAACTTAAGAACATCAGAAACAGGAGCAGGAGTAGGCCATTCGGGCCCTCGAGCCTGCTCCGCCATTCAATAAAATCATGGCTGATCTTCTACCTCAACTCTACTTTCCTGCACTATCCCTACGTCCCTTGATTTCCTTAATATCCAATAATCTAGTGATCTCTGTCTTGAATATACTCAACCACTGAGACTCCACACCTCTCTGGGGTAGAGAATTCCAAAGATTCACCACCCTCTAAGTGAATAAATTTCTCCTCATCTCAGTCCTAAATGGCCAATCCCTTATTCTGAGATTGTGACCCCTGGTTCTAGACTCCCCAGCAGAGGAAACATTCTCCCTGCATCTATCTTGTCAAGCCCTGTGGGAATTTTGTATGTTTCAATTGATTACCTCTCTAAATTCTACAGAATATAGGCCTAGTCTACTCAATCTCTCCTCAAAGAACAATCTTCCCATCCCAGGAATCAGTCTGGCAAACCTTTGTTGCACACCCTCTATGGCAAGTATATCCTTTAGCAAAGAGATCAAAACTGTACACAATACTCCAGGTGTGGTCTCACTAAGGCCCTATATAATTGTAGTAAGACATCCTTACTCTTATACTCAAATCTTTGTGTAATAAAGGTCAACATACCATTTGCTTTCTTAATTGCTTGCTGTACCTGCATGTTAACTTAGTGATTCGTGTACAAGGACACCCCGATCTCTCTGATCACCAACATTTCCCAATCTCTCAACATTTCAAAAAACTCTGCTTTTTCTATTTTTCCGACCAAAGTATATAATTTCACATTTCTTCACAATATATTCCATTTGTCATGTTCTTGTCCACTCACTTAGCCTGTCTACATCACCTTGAAGCTTCTTTGTATCTTCCTCAAAACTTACATTCCCACCTAGCTTTGTATCATCAGCAAACTTAAATATATTACATTTGGTCCCCTCATCCAAATCATTGATACCGATTGTGAATACCTGAGGCCCAAGCACCGACCCTTGCGGTACCCCACTAGTTACAGCCTGCCAACCTGAAATTGATCTGTTTATTCCTACTCTCTGTTTTCTGTCCGTTAACCAATCCTCAATCCATGTATATTACTTCCAATCCCATGAGCCCTAATTTTATGTAATAACCTCTTGTGAGGTACCTTATCGAATGCCGTCTGAAAATCCAAATACACCGCATCCACTGGTTCCCCCTTATCTATTCTGCTAGTTACAATCTCAAAAAACTCTAACAGATTTGTCAAACATGATTTCCCTTTCATAAATCCATGTTGACAGCCCAATCCTACTATTATTTTCTAAGTGCTCTATTACTACATCCTTAATAATAGATTCTAGCATTTTCCCTACTACTGATGCCAGACCAACTGGTTCCCCATTTTATCTCTCCCTCCTTTCTTAAATAATGTGGTTACTTTTGCGGGAACCGCTCTAGAATCTATGGAATTTTGGAAGATGACAACCAATGCATCCACTATCTCTATAGCCACCTCTTTCAAAACCCTAGGCCATCAGCTCCAGGGCATTTATTGGCTTTCAGTGAAGGTAAATCATGTTAACGCTGAGAGGCATTCAAGAAAATAGTGAGGGATCAGAGCAAATATGTTCTCACAAAGAAAAAGAGTGGAACTTCTAAATGTACCCTGGGTGTCATGGAACATACAGGGTAGGATAAGGCAAAACATAAGGCGAAAAAGGGAAGCTTATGTCAGAAACAGAGAGCTAAATGCTGCAGAAAGCCTAGAGGAGTATAGAAAGTGCAGGGGTGAAATGACAAAGGAAATTAGGAAAGCAAAGAGAGGGCATTCAAATATATTGACAAGTAAAATCAAGGAAAATGCAAAGATATTTTATAAATACATGACGAGTAAGAGGATAACTAAAGAGAGAGCGTAGGGCCTATTAGAGAATGAAAACGTAATCTGTGTTCAGGCAGATGTATGTATGGTTCTTAAAGAATACTTCACAAGGGAGAGGCAGGATGCAGACATTGTAGCTAAGGAGGAGGGGTGTGAAATATTAGATGAGATAAACAAAATGTGAGAGGAAATATTAAAGGGTTAAGCATTTTTGAAAGTAGATAAATCACCAGGCCCAGATGAAATGTACTCCAGGCTGTTAAGAAAAACAAGGGAGGAAATAGTGGAGGCTCTGACCATCATTTTCTAATTCTCTCTGGCTGCAGGTGTGGTGCCACAGGACTGGAGCACTGCTAGCATGTACCATTGTTTAAAAAGGGAGAAAGGGATAGACCAAGTAATTACAGACCAGTCAGCCTAACCTCGGTGGTGGGCAAATTATTGGAAAAAATTCTGAGGGACAATATTAATTGTCATTTAGAAAGGCACGGATTAATCAAGGACAGTCAGCATTGATTTGTTAAGTATCCAGGAGTGTCGATAAGGTAGGAAGTTTGATGGATTTTAGCAAGGCTTTTGATAAGTTCCCCCATGGGAGATTGATCACGAAAATAAAAGCCCATGGGATCCAAGGGAAAATGGCAAGTTGGATTCAAAATTGGCTCAGTGGCAGGAGCAAAGGGTAATGTTCGACAAGTATTTTGTGACTGGAAGGCTGTTTCCAGTGGGGTTCTGCAGGGCTCAGTACTAGGTCCGTTGCTTTTTGTTGCATATATCAATGATTTAGACGTCAATGTAGGGGGCATCATTAAGAAGTTTGCAGATGATACAAAAATTGGCCATGTGGTTGCTAGTGAGGAAGAAAGCTGTAGACTGCAGGAAGATATCAATGGACTGGTCAGTTGGGCAGAAAAGTGGTAGATGGAATTCAATCTGGAGAAGTGTGAGGTAATGCATTTGGGGAGGGCAAACACGACAAGGGAATACACAATAAATGGCAGAGTAACAGAGGACCTTGGAGTGCATGTCCACATAACCTCAAAGGTAGCAGGACAGGTAGATAAGGTGGTTAAAAAGGCATACGGTATACTTTCCTTTATTAGTGAGGCATAGAATATAAGAGCAGGGAGGTTATGCTTGGACTGTATAAAACACTAGTTCATCATAGGCAGTCCCTCAGAATCGAGGAAGACTTGGTTCCACTCTTAACACGAGTTCTTATGGCCCCAAGTTTCCACATGATTTGCTCCTGATTTTTAGGAGCAACTGGTGGAGAACGGACTATCTTAGAAATCGCAATTCTCCACATTTTTTTTTCTGCAGTTCTAGTCAGTTAGAACAGTTTCACTTTGGAACAGAATTTTTTCTTCAAAAGGGGGCGTGTCCGGCCACTGACGCCTGATTTCAAAGTTTCCACAGTGAAAACGTACTCCAAACTAACTTAGAATGGAGCAAGTGAAGATTTTTGTAGAACTGAAAAAACCTTGTCTACACATTAAAAAATCAGGCGCAGGTTACAAATTAGGCATCCGGAACGAGGTGGGGGGGGGGGGGAAGGGGTGGGAAGGGAAGTCATTAAATTCTACAATAAATCATTATTTATACTTATACAAATATTATACAAATAAATCCAACCTGAATAAACATTTATAAGCAAAGAAAAGATTAAATAAACCATCTTCCTACCTGTGTGAAAGTGCTTCAGGCAGGTTCAGTCAGCTCAGCGGTGTGGCGTCGTTCCCGCGAACGGGAGGGAGGGAGGGCACGACCGACCGCAGCGGGGGGAGACAGGGAGGAGGAGGCAGCCATTCCCGACAGCATGGGGGGGGGGGGGGGGGGGGCGAGGATGGAGTGAGGGCCCGACCGACCGCAGCGGGGGGGGAGGCAGGGAGGAGGAGGCAGCCGTTCCCGACGGCATGGGGGGGGGGGGCGAAGATGGAGTGAGGGCCCGACCGACCACAGCGGGGGGGAGGCAGGGAGGTGTAGGCAGCCGTTCCCGACGGCGGGTGGGGGGGGGGGGGAGGAGGCAGTGAGAAGGCTGCAGGAAGCCTCAGAAGTTGAGGCAGCCATTCCCGACAGCTGGGGGGGGGGGAAGGCCGTCGGGAAACAGCTGCCTCAACTTCTGAGGCTTCCTGCAGCCTTCTCACTGCTGCAAGAAGCCTCAGTGCTGATCATGGAAGGGCAATGTGCTTTTATTAAAAAATGTTCAAAAATTAAACAGCTACAAAGAACTACAAAAATGGCCGAGTGCCAATGTTTCCTTCATACTGCGCGTGCGCGAACGCTCCAACGCGCACGCGCAGGGTTGCCGGCACGAAAAAAACTAATTTAAATGGTACCCGCCCCCTCCCACTTACAAAATCGGCGCAAGTGGTAGGCTCCGCCCCCTGGGCGCCGCGCCAAGCTGCCATGGAGCTGCAGGGCGCTCCAGAATCGCGCGGTTTTTTTCAGGCGCCGTTTTCGGCGCGAAAAACGGGCGCCCAGCTCGGAGGGGCGCCTGTTTTGTAGCGTGTGGAAACTTGGGGCCTATGTGCTGGGGCTTTTTTGGCACGGCTCCGGTTTCTCCTAGCCCGCCATTTGGTTTGAACGTTCTCGCGCGAGTCCAGCTTGAGTACTGTGTACAGTACTGGTCACCACATTACAGGTAACATGTGATGCACTAGAGAGGGTGCAGAGGAGATTCACGAGGATGTTGCCAGGACTGGAAAATTTTAGCTATGAGGAGAGATTTGATAGGCTGGGGTTGTTTTCTCTGAAACAGAGCAGGCTGAGGGAACAATTAAATGAGGTGTATAAAATTGTGAGGGGCCTAGATAGAGTAGATAGGAATGACCTATTTCCCTTAGCAGAGCAATCAATAACCAGGGGCATAGATTTAAAGTAATTGGTAGAAGGATTAGAAGGAGTTGGGGAGGATGTTTTTAAACCCAGAGGGCGATGGGGGTCTGGAACTCACAGAAAGGGTGATAGAGGCAGAAACCCTCAAATTTAAAATGTACTTGGATGTGCACTTGAAGTGCCATAACCTATAGGGCTACAGACCAAGAGCTAGAAAGTGGGATTAGGCTGGATAGTTCTTCATTGGCCAGCACAGACACGATGGGCCAAATGGCCTCCTTCTGTGCCATAAATTTCTATCATTCTATGATTACAATAATGACTACAGTTCAAACAGTACGTCATTGGCTGTAAAGCACTTTGGGATGTGCTGAAGTCATGAAAGACGCTATACAAATGGTAGTCTTTCTTTTCATAAACTTTGCATGAATGGCAATGAGTCTTGTCTGTCTAGGTTTTCCCAACAATTTTACACACAACCACCAGTTGCTAGCACTTTTCAGGCAGAATTTTCCCTCCATACAAAATTCTGATCATAGCATGCACAATTACATAAGAAATCAGGGAAGGAGAAAAGGTCATATGAGCTCTTCTAAATCACTTATTCTCCTGAAGCACATAATCTTATTAAAAGAGATTCTGAATATTTAACCTTAGATCTTATATTATTCATCCTTTATATTTGCACTTATTCTTACAACCCTCCATACCATTCATTGCCAAATATTCAATCAGCTCTCTTTTTTTAAAAGGAGTTATTGAACACAGCCTTAACTGCGATTTTTGGGATCCTATTGCACACATTTACCACTCTGTGGAGAAAAATATTCTTCTAATCCTAATCTTAAAGCTCATAAATTATAGATTCATATCCTCTTCTTTGGTGTTTACAGGTCAATTTAAGAATTTGCCTGCATCTTCATTATCATTCCTTTCATTCTTTTAAAAACCTGGATTACGCCCCTCCCAATTTTCTTTTGTCCAATAAAAACAACTTAATTTCTGTAAGTCTCTCCTTTTTCCACCGCAGCTCGATGACAAAGTGGTTAGGGCAAGTTGAAGCCAGGACTAGAGAGGTGCATTGATTAGCAGCACCAATTCTCCAGCTTCAAACTTTACACTTTGCTGTAATCAATTAGAGATGAAAAAACATTGACTCCCGGAGTTCACTGTCAGCATACACTTATACATATCAAGGGTATTGTCATGTATTCAACCAGCATTGTAACCCATGTATAAACTGACAAGTTGTACACTGTGAGAACAATGACCACTAGGTGGTGAACTTTTGGGAGACACTCCTAACCTGGACCTTCAGGTATAAAAGGGGAAGCACCACCCACTTCCTGCACTTGAGTGCTAAGGAATAAAGGACAGGTCACAGACTGACCTTCTCTCAAGCATGGGCCTCGTGTGCATTTATGTTGTATAGTAAGGACGTATCAATGGTGACGAGAAATTGGGATTTAAAACTATGCGAGCATGGCCACTAGCAGAACAGACGAGAAGTACTGTGTTAAGGAATGGTTGGGACAGAGAATCAACATTGTTAAAGCAGCACGCAGTTCTCCAGGCAGACAAGGGCAATTGGGCATGCCCCAACATGTGGTCAAGCCCAGAGTTCGACAGAGACAATGGCTAGCAGAACGGCGATTCACGCCATTGCAGGGGACAATGCGGCCAGTAATGGGGTCATCAACACCTGTTAATGGCGCACTTAAGGACAGTCACAGAGGCAGTCAGAGACGATCGACTGGCAAGGGACCTTTTGTTTCCAACAACAGCTCATGTCAGAGGTGTGGAGGCACACACTCAGCCGGAGTTTGCAGAGATGAGCAAAATATCTGCAGAAATTGCAGAAATGAACGCTGGGGGAAATCGCTGGAAGCTGAAGTTCAGCAAGTTCATGTGGAGCATGTATACAGTTTATACACCAGGACGCCACCGATAATGATGAATGTGCTCCTCAATGGCATCCCAGTATCAATGGAGCTAGACACGGGGGCCAGCCAGTCCCTGATGAGTATCAAACAGTTCGAAAAGTTGTGGGCGTCCAAGGCCAGGAGGCCAAAATTATTGCCGATTGACGCACAAGCTACGGACTTACACAAAGGAGATCATTCCGGTGCTAGGCAGCGCCACGGTAGTCGTGACCCACAAAGATTCGAAGAACAGGTTGCCACTCTGGATTGTCCCGGGGGACGGTCCCGCACTATTGGGGAGGAGTTGGCTTGCTGTCATGAAGTGGAAATGGGGCGATGTCAATGCAATTTCCTCTGTGGAGCGAGTATCATGCTCACAGATCCTGGACAAATTTGACTCACTGTTTCAACCCGGCATTGGCACTTTCATGGGGGCCAAGGTAGTGATTCACATAAACCCGGACGCCAGGCCAGTACACCACAAGGCCAGAGCGGTGCCGTACTTGATGCGGGAAAAGATAGAAGGTGAATTGGACCGCCTGTTGAGGGAAGGCATCATCTCGCCAGTCGAATTCAGTGACTGGGCAAGCCCGATTGTGCCGGTGCTCAAGGCGGATGGGTCGGTCAGGATATGTGGTGATTACAAGGCCACCATCAATCGGGTGTCACTCCAAGACCAGTACCCGCTACCGAGAGCGGAGGACCTCTTTACGACACTATCCGGCGGCAAACTTTTTTCAAAATTGGACCTGACCTCAGCTTACATGACCCAGGAGCTGGCGAGTGAGTCGAAGAAGCTGACCACCATCACGATACACATGGAGTTGTTTGAGTACAACAGATGTCCGTTCGGGATTCGCTCGGCCTCCTCAAGTCGATTCCAGGGACAGTGGTTTTTCAAGACGACATCCTCATCACGGGTTGCGATACTGAAGAACACCTCCACAACCTGGAGGAGGCGCTACGCAGACTGGACCGGGTAGGGCTGCGACTGAAAAAGGCGAAGAGCATCTTCCTAGCTCCAGAGGTAGAATTCCTGGGGATGAGGTTAGCAACAGACGGGATCAGCCCTACTGCGTCCAAGATGGAAGCGATCCAGAGAGCACCCAGACCCCGTAACACGACAGAGCAGCGTTCGTTCCTGGGGCTCCTGAACTATTTTGGTAACTTTCTTCCCAAATTGAGCACGCTGCTAGAGCCGCTACACGTGCTCCTACGCAAAGGTTGCGAATGGGTCTCAGGGGGACAGCCGGGAAAGGGCTTTTAATAGAGCACGCAATTTGTTATGTTCCAACAATCTGTTAACACTATATGACCCATGTAAAAAACTTGTGTTAACGTGCGATGCATCGTCCTATGGTGTCGGGTGTGTGTTGCAGCATGTCAATGCCAAGGGTCAGTTACAGCCGGTAGCTTATGCCTCCAGAAGTCTGTCCCAGGCAGAAAGGAGCTACGGGATGGTAGAAAAGGAGGCGCTTGCATGTGTATATGTGGTAAAGAAAATGCACCAGTACCTGTTTGGCAGGAAATTTGAGCTGGAGACAGATCACACACCCCTAACGTCTCTTTTGGCCGATAACAAGGCCCTAAATGCAAACGCATTGGCCCGCATACAAAGGTGGGCACTCACATTAGCCGCCTATGACTATATAATTCGGCACAGACCGGGCACCGAAAACTGCGCCGATGCACTCAGCAGGCTCCCACTAGCCACCACTGAGGGGGCTACCGAGCATGCTGCTGAGATGGTCATGGCTGTTGAAGCTTTCGGAAGTGAAGGCTCACCCGTGACAGCCCCTCAGATCAAAGTCTGGACAAATAGAGACCGCTATTGTCTTTGGTCAAGAAATGTGTCCTGAATGGGGACTGGGCAGCCATGTACGGGGCATGCCCTGAGGAATTTAAACCATTTCACAGGTGCAGGGATGAACTCTCGATTCAGGCCGATTGCCTACTGTGGGGAAACCGCGTAGTCATGCCCCAGATGGGCAGAGAGGTGTTCATCAGAGAACTCCACAATGAGCACCTGGGCATTGTCATGATGAAGGCAATTGCCAGGTCACACGTTTGGTGGCCAGGGTTAGACGCAGATCTGGAACTTTGTGTTCGCAGGTGCAACACGTGTGCTCAGCTGGGCATTGCGCCCAGGGAAGCCCCCCTTAGCCCCTGGCCATGGCCCGCCAAGCCTTGGTCACGCATCCATGTGGACTACGCAGGTCCTTTCATGGGAAAAATGTTTTTGGTTGTAGTAGACGCCTACTCCAAATGGATCGATTGTGACATTTTTAATTCAAGCACATCCTCTGCCACAGTAGAAAGTCTACGGGCAATGTTCGCCGCCCACGGTTTACCAGATATCTTGGTCAGCGACAATGGCCCGTGCTTCACAAGCACTGAATTCCAGGATTTCATGGCAGGCAATGGAATTAACCATGTCAGAACGGCACCGTTCAAGCCGGCCTCAAACGTCCAGGCAGAACGAGCAGTGCAGATAATCAAACTGGGGATGCTCAGAATCCAAGGGAGTTCCCTACAAAGCCGCTTATCACGCTTACAGATCTACAGATCCACAGATCTCGACCACACTCGCTCACAGGAGTTCCACCCGCAGAGCTGCTGATGAAAAGGATGCCACCATGAAAGAAATTGTCGAGAGCAGGCGTCAGTCACAATGTGACTACCATGACAGGAATGCGAGGGCGCGATGTATTGATGTAAATGACCCTGTCTTTGTCCTCAACTATGCTGCAGGGCCCGTGATTGCAAAAGAGGGGAATACGATTCTGGTAGTTAAACTTACCAATGGACAAATCTGCCGCAAACACGTGGATCAAACAAAAAGGAGGTTCAGCAACCCCATAGAAGAAGCAGAGGAAGAACACAATATAGAGTTCATTCCACCACAGGTGACCGAACACCGGAACGAAAGGGAGGAGAGCTCAGTCACTGTGGGCAGTCCGGACAGGCCTGAGGCACCACAAACAGCAGACACTCAGGCCTGCGCCCAACAACTTGAGCCCCAACTCAGGCGCTCTACAAGGGAGCGTAAACCACCAGAGAGACTCAACCTGTGATCCCAATAAGACTTTGGGGTGGAGGTGATGTCATGTTTTCAACCAGCATTGTAACCCATGTATAAACTGACAAGTTGTACACTGTGAGAACAATGACCACTAGGTGGTGAACTTTTGGGAGATGCTCCTAACCTGGACCTTCAAGTATAAAGGGGGAAGCTCCACCCACCTTCATCACTTGAGTGCTAAGGAATAAAGGACAGGTCACAGACTGAACTTTTCTCAAGCATGGGCCTCGTGTGCATTTATGCTGTGTAGTAAGGACATATCAGGTATGTAGGAAAGGAAAAAGGATTACTTTCTACAATTATTCACTTCTTTACATCGGGTATGCATGCATTTATTCTGAAGGTGCATTTAAATTAGCACTTTTGCATCAAAATGTAAAGGAGTTTTGAGTGAGCACTGATGCAAGAATGGAAGCATAACTTGTGAAGCTGTCTCATATTGGTTTAGGTTCACAACAGCCGCAGTATAATCCAGCCCATTGTAAAGTTGCATTTAACTTTTAAATTTGATTTTATTTTAAACATTTTTGCCTGCCCACACTCTCCCACCATTAAAGATTAGTCACCCAGGGAGCATGGTTGGATAGATGCACAGAGCCCCTTTGTGGCTAAACTCAGCACGCTCTTCAGCACTGCACAATCAGCAATATAATGTTAGTCCCGTGGCTGCACAATGCATTTACACAAGAACATAAGAAACAGAAACAGGAGTAGGCCATATGGCCCCTTTGAATCTGCTCCGCCATGC
Source organism: Pristiophorus japonicus (assembly GCF_044704955.1). NCBI lineage: Eukaryota > Metazoa > Chordata > Chondrichthyes > Pristiophoridae > Pristiophorus > Pristiophorus japonicus. The sequence goes on along the minus strand of NC_091986.1, from coordinate 167,022,133 downwards.
AATAAGATCATGGCTGATCTGATCATGGACTCAGCTCCACTTTCCTGCCCGCTCCCCATAACCCCTTATCCCCTTATTGTTTAAGAAACTGTCTATTTCTGTCTTAAATTTATTCAATGTCCCAGCTTCCACAGCTCTCTGAGGCAGCGAATTCCACAGATTTACAACCCTCAGAGAAGAAATTTCTCATCTCTGTTTTAAACGGGTGGCCCCTTATTCTAAGATCATGCCCTCTAGTTCTAGTCTCCCCCACAAGTGGAAACATCCTCTCTGCATCCACCTTGTCAAGCCCCCTCATAATCTTATACGTTCCGATAAGATCACTTCTCCTTCTTCTGAATTCCAATGAGTAGAGGCCCAACCTACTCAACCTTTCCACATAAGTCAACCCCCTCATCCCCGGAATCAACCTAGTGAACCTTCTCTGAACTGCCTCCATATCCTTTCGTAAATATGGAAACCAAAACTGCACGCAATATTCCAGGTGTGGCCTCACCAATACCTTATATAGCTGTAGCAAGACTTCCCTGCTTTTATACTCCATCCCCTTTGCAATAAAGGCCATGGATAGTAGTCTGAGACTGGAGCTGCAGTATAACTGCAGCCCAAGACAAAAGGGCAATAGAACCCTGTCTCCAGCATCTTACGTGCTTTAGAACATTTAGTATAACCTGAACATTCATCTAAAACGTTTGTCTCCAAAAGGCTATGTTACAATGAGGGTAAGAAATGTTTTCTTTTAAACTTGCTGTAATAAATGCTAGTGTAATATACCCTGTAGTGATTCCATTTAATTTCCCCACTTTACTTATTTCAGAAGTCTGACAAATATTTCAGATCAAGTAAAGTTCAGAATAGCTATTCTGATTTCTTGAAGATTTTTAGTAAAAGATGGTGAATGAAGTAGGGGACACTTTCCTGCATCAAACGAGAAATCAATAAATTATGTCTTACAGTTTGCAGCTTTGCTGTGGTCACTTTGAACGCTGTCATTCGATTGGTTGCTTGAAACTGATGACACACTTGAACTCCTGACAAATCCAAAAGCCATGAGTTTTGCTGCTGGCAATCGAGAGTAACCAGGGGGACGGAGTCCAGAGTGTCCAGGTTTGGGTAAATTTGATCTTTGGACAATTGGGATTGTGTTTTTCTTCTGTTCCACTAAAGTGTAGGAAAAAGAAAACAGTAACATTTTTGAACTATCAACCCACATAACTAGCTCATAAAAAGATGCTGCAAAGTATCTCATAACAGAAATCTACACATTGGATATTTCTACAATGTGACTGGTTATTGTAGACAAGTGACAGTCAGTCATTTTGTTCAATGCTAATCATTGTTCTCTACCCTCACTTGAATGAATAAATCATGACATTATGAAAACATGACATAACTGAAACAGTTCTATGATCACTTTATAATGCTAGTAATCACATGCAAACAATTCAGTACTAATTGCACATTAATGATTTATATAACTAGGAATTAAACAGTATTCCCAAGTTTTCACAAAACTGATGCATAGCCAAGCAACCAAATAATCACCATATGCCTCAATGTCTCTTCATTATGAATACAGACTTATCCCATTCCACACCCACCCCAAGTTTCATAAAATCTGGAAAGTGCATTTCATGTCCTCATGACATCCCAAAGCACTTCACAGCCAATGAAATACTTTTGAAGTGTAGTCACTGTTGTAATGCAGGAAAATACAGCAGTCAATTTGCACACAGCAAGGTCCCACAAAAAGCAATAAGATAAATGACCAGATCTGTTTTGATGGGGTTGATTGAGGGATAAATGTTGGCTGGGCACCCAGAGAACTCTCCTGATCATCTCTAAATTGTGCCATAGGATCTTGTACATCCATAAAAGAGGGATCAGCTTAACATCTTATTCGAAAGATGATGCAGTACTGTGGCAATGCTGCACTGAAGTGTCAGCCTAGATTAAATACTCAAGTCTCTGACATGGACCTTGAACTTGGGCAGCAGAGTTTCCAATTAACTTAAGTTTATGGAGGGTGGAAGATGAGAGGTGCCCAGGAGAGCAGTAGAATAGTCAAGCCTGGAGGTAACAAAAGCATGAACACAGCAGTAGATGGTTTGAGGCAGAGACTGGTGATATTATGGAGGTGGTCTTTGGAATGGAGATGATACTGGGCCAAAAGCTCAGGTCAAGTTCAAATAGGACACAGGGTGCGAACAGTCTGGTTCAGCCTCAGACCGTGGGCAGGGAGGGGGGTGGAACTGATGGCAATGGAATGAATTTGTGGTGAAGCCAAAGACAATGGCTTCGCTCTTCCCAATGTTTAATTGGAGGACATTTTGGTTCATCTAGGATTAGATGTCCTCTTTCCATGGCTAAATTATGCAACATGCAGCACATCATTACCATTCTGCCAATGTTCACCAGGACATATTGTAGAGCAGCCTAGCTAGCTATGGTCCAAACATAGAAAGGTCCAGCTGGATGACTAGCTGCCTCTCTTATGTGCTTCTTCATGGATTATAAATATAAATACAAATATATAAATACAAGTTATTGTTATATGCTGAGGGCTACAAGCATTGTGAGCAGTGTCACAAGCCAATTTTGAAGCAGTTAAGCCATATCTTTGAGGGGCCAACCATTCAAATGGCTATCACCTTGGGAAATCATGATTACTCCTTGGAAACTATGCACTGACATAATAAATTCCTTGGCAGTGTCACAAACCATTTAAACATTTATATAGTATTCTTCTCTGTTGATGAATATCACACAGATGCTTGAATGGCCAGCACAAATGTCACTGAAGAAGCCCCTATATCCTGGGGAATACGATCTCAGTCATAAAACCCAATATGGCTTTCTTGCTTTATGGAATTTTGTAATGTAGTCACCAGCATATCAAAACAGATCATCTATAACCTTGATAAAACAGAGGTGAATCACAAAGTATTTGATAATTGCCAGGTTTCCTGTGTAATAGAAACATAGAAACATAGAAAATAGGTGCAGGAGTAGGCCATTCGGCCCTTCGAGCCTGCACCACCATTCAATGAGTTCATAAGAACATAAGAATTAGGAACAGGAGTAAGCCATCTAGCCCCTCGAGCCTGCTCCGCCATTCAAAAAGATCATGGCTGATCTGGCCGTGGACTCAGCTCCACTTACCCGCCCACTCCCCATAACCCTTAATTTCCTTATTGGTTAAAAATCTATCTATCTGTGATTTGAATACATTCAATGAGCTAGCCTCAACTGCTTCCTTGGGCAGAGAATTCCACAGATTCACAACTCTCTGGGAGAAGAAATTCCTTCTCAACTCGGTTTTAAATTGGCTCCCCCGTATTTTGAGGCTGTGCCCCCTAGTTCTAGTCTCCCCGATCAGTGGAAACAACCTCTCTGCCTCTATCTTGTCTATCCCTTTCATTATTTTAAATGTTTCTATAAGATCACCCCTCATCCTTCTGAACTCCAACGAGTAAAGACCCAGTCTACTCAATCTATCATCATAAGGTAATCCCCTCATCTCTGGAATCAGCCTAGTGAATCGTCTCTGTACCCCCTCCAAGGCTAGTATATCCTTCCTTAAGTAAGGTGACCAAAACTGCACGCGGTACTCCAGGTGCGGCCTCACCAATACCCTGTACAGTTGCAGCAGGACCTCCCTGCTTTTGTACTCCATCCCTCTCGCAATGAAGGCCAACATTCCATTCGCCTTCCTGATTACCTGCTGCATCTGCAAACTAACTTTTTGGGATTCATGCACAAGGACCCCCAGGTCCCTCTGCACCGCAGCATGTTGTAATTTCTTCCCATTCAAATAATATTTGTTTTACTGTTTTATTTCCCAAGGTGGATGACCTCACATTTTCCGACATTGTATTCCATCTGCCAAACCTTAGCCCATTCGCTTAACCTATCTAATTCTCTGCAGCCTCTCTGTGTCCTCTACACAACCCGCTTTCCCACTAATCTTTGTGTCATCTGCAAATTTTGTTACACTACACTCTGTCCCCTCTTCCAGTTCATCTATGTATATTGTAAACAGTTGTGGTCCCAGCACCGATCCCTGTGGCACACCACTAACCACCGATTTCCAACCCAAAAAGGACCCACTTATCCCGACTCTCTGCTTTCTGTTCGCCAGCCAATTCTCGATCCATGCTAATACATTTCCTCTGACTCCGCGTACCTTTATCTTCTGCAGTAACCTTTTGTGTGGCACCTTATCGAATGCCTTTTGAAAATCTAAATACACCACATCCATCGGTACACCTCTATCCACCATGCTCGTGAAATCCTCAAAGAATTCCAGTAAATTAGTTAAACATGATTTCCCCTTCATGAATCCATGTTGCGTCTGCTTGATTGCACTATTCCTATCTAGATGTCCCGCTATTTCTTCCTTAATGATTGCTTCAAGCATTTTCCCCACTACAGATGTTAAACTGACCGGCCTATAGTTACCTGCCTTTTGTCTGCCCCCTTTTTTAGACAGAGGCGTTACATTAGCTGCTTTCCAATCCGCTGGTACCTCCCCAGAGTCCAGAGAATTTTGGTAGATTATAACGAATACATCTGCTATGATTTCCGCCATCTCTTTTAATACCCTGGGATGCATTTCATCAGGACCAGGGGATTTGTCTACCTTAATTCCCATTACTACCTGTGCTACCTCCCTCGTGATAGTGATCGTCTCAAGGTCCTCCCTTCCCACATTCCCGTGACCAGCAATTTTTGGCATGGTTTTTGTGTCTTTCACTGTGAAGACCGAAGCAAAATAATTGTTTAAGATCTCAGCCATTTCCATATTTCCCATTATTAAATCCCCCTTCTCATCTTCTAAGGGACCAACATTTACTTCAGTCACTCTCTTCCGTTTTATATATCGGTAAAAGCTTTTACTATCTGTTTTTATGTTTTGCGCAAGTTTACTTTCGTAATCTATCTTTCCTTTCTTTATTGCTTTCTTAGTCATTCTTTGCTGTCGTTTAAAATGTTCCCAATCTTCCACTTTCCCACTAACCTTGGCCACCTTATACACATTGGTTTTTAATTTGATACTCTCCTTTATTTCCTTGGTTATCCACAGCTGGTTATCCCTTCTCTTACCGCCCTTCTTTTTCACTGGAATATATTTTTGTTGAGCACTCTGAAAGAGCTCCTTAAAAGTCCTCCACTGTTCCTCAATTGTGCCACCGTTTAGACTGTGTTCCCAGTCTACTTTAGCTAACTCTGCCCTCATCCCACTGTAGTCCCCTTTGTTTAAGCATAGTACGCTCAATTGAGACACTACTTCCTCACCCTCAATCTGTATTACAAATTCAATCATACTGTGATCACTCATTCCGAGTGATCTTTTACTAGGAGATCGTTTATTATTCCTGTCTCATTACACTGGACCAGATCTAAGATAGCTTGCTCCCTTGTAGGTTCTGTAACATACTGTTCTAAGAAACAATCCCATATGCATTTTATGAATTCCTCCTCCAGGCTACCCCGTGCGATTTGATTTGATCAATCGATATGTAGGTTAAAATCCCCCATGATTACTGCCGTTCCTTTTTCACATGCCTCTATTATTCCCTTGATTATTGTCCGCCCCACCGTGAAGTTATTATTTGGGGGCCTATAAACTACGCCCACCAGTGACTTTTTCCCCTTACTATCTCTAATCTCCACCCACAATGATTCAACATTTTGTTCATTAGAGCCAATATCATCTCTCACAACTGCCCTGATATCATTCTTTATTAACAGAGCTACCCCACCTCCTTTCCCTTCTTGTCTATCCTTCCGAATTGTCAGATACCCCTGTGCAAATAGATGTTAACAAATATGATGTGATTGGGATTACGGAGACGTGGCTCCAGGATGATCAGGGCTGGGAACTCAACATTCAGGGGTATTCAACATTCAGGAAGGATAGAATAAAAGGAAAAGGAGGTGGGGTAGCATTGCTGGTTAAAGAGGAGATTAATGCAATAGTTAGGAAAGACATTAGCTTGGATGATGTGGAATCTATATGGGTAGAGCTGCAGAACACCAAAGGGCAAAAAACGTTAGTAGGAGTTGTGTACAGACCTCCAAACAGTAGTAGGGATGTTGGGGAGGGCATCAAACAGGAAATTAGGGGTGCATGCAATAAAGGTGTAGCAGTTATAATGGGTGACTTTAATATGCACATAGATTGGGCTAGCCAAACTGGAAGCAATACGGTGGAGGAGGATTTCCTGGAGTGCATAAGGGATGGTTTTCTAGACCAATATGTTGAGGAACCAACTAGGGGGGAGGCCATCTTAGACTGGGTGTTGTGTAATGAGAGAGGATTAATTAGCAATCTCATTGTGCGAGGCCCCTTGGGGAAGAGTGACCATAATATGGTGGAATTCTGCATTAGGATGGAGAATGAAACAGTAATTTCAGAGACCATGGTCCAGAACTTAAAGAAGGGTAACTTTGAAGGTATGAGGCGTGAATTGGCTAGGATAGATTGGCGAATGATACTTAGGGGGTTGACTGTGGATGGGCAATGGCAGACATTTAGAGACCGCATGGATGAAGTACAACAATTGTACATTCCTGTCTGGCGTAAAAATAAAAAGGGGAAGGTGGCTCAACCGTGGCTATCTAGGGAAATCAGGGATAGTATTAAAGCCAAGGAAGTGGCATACAAATTGGCCAGAAATAGCAGCGAACCTGGGGACTGGGAGAAATTTAGAACTCAGCAGAGGAGGACAAAGGGTTTGATTAGGACAGGGAAAATGGAGTACGAGAAGAAGCTTGCAGGGAACATTAAGGCGGATTGCAAAAGTTTCTATAGGTATGTAAAGAGAAAAAGGTTGGTGAAGACAAACGTAGGTCCCCTGCAGTCAGAATCAGGGGAAGTCATAACGGGGAACAAAGAAATGGCGGATCAATTGAACAAGTACTTTGGTTCGGTATTCACTAAGGAGGATACAAACAACCTTCCGGATATAAAAGGGGTCAGAGGGTCTAGTAAGGAAGAGGAACTGAGGGAAATCTTTATTAGTCGGGAAATTGTGTTGGGGAAATTGATGGGATTGAAGGCCGATAAATCCCCAGGGCCTGATGGCCTGCATCCTAGAGTACTTAAGGAGGTGGCCTTGGAAATAGCGGATGCATTGACAGTCATTTTCCAACATTCCATTGACTCTGGATCAGTTCCTATGGAGTGGAGGGTAGCCAATGTAACCCCACTTTTTAAAAAAGGAGGGAGAGAGAAAACAGGGAATTATAGACCGGTCAGCCTGACCTCAGTAGTGGGTAAAATGATGGAATCAATTATTAAGGATGTCATAGCAGTGCATCTGGAAAATGGTGACATGATAGGTCGAAGTCAGCATGGATTTGTGAAAGGGAAATCATGCTTGACAAATCTTCTGGAATTTTTTGAGGATGTTTCCAGTAAAGTGGACAAAGGAGAACCAGTTGATGTGGTATATTTGGACTTTCAGAAGGCTTTCGACAAGGTCCCACACAAGAGATTAATGTGCAAAGTTAAAGCACATGGGATTGGGGGTAGTGTGCTGACGTGGATTGAGAACTGGTTGTCAGACAGGAAGCAAAGAGTAGGAGTAAACGGGTATTTTTCAGAATGGCAGGCAGTGACTAGTGGAGTGCCGCAAGGTTCTGTGCTGGGGCCCCAGCTGTTTACATTGTACATTAATGATTTAGACGAGGGGATTAAATGCAGTATCTCCAAATTTGCGGATGATACTAAGTTGGGTGGCAGTGTGAGCTGCGAGGAGGATGCTATTAGGCTGCAGAGTGACTTGGATAGGTTAGGTGAGTGGGCAAATGCATGGCAGATGAAGTATAATGTGGATAAATGTGAGGTTATCCACTTTGGTGGTAAAAACAGAGAGACAGACTATTATCTGAATGGTGACAGATTAGGAAAAGGGAAGGTGCAACGAGACCTGGGTGTCATGGTACATCAGTCATTGAAGGTTGGCATGCAGGTACAGCAGGCGGTTAAGAAAGCAAATGGCATGTTGGCCTTCATAGCGAGGGGATTTGAATACAGGGGCAGGGAGGTGTTGCTACAGTTGTACAGGGCCTTGGTGAGGCCACACCTGGAGTATTGTGTACAGTTTTGGTCTCCTAACTTGAGGAAGGACATTCTTGCTATTGAGGGAGTGCAGCGAAGGTTCACCAGACTGATTCCCGGGATGGCGGGACTGACCTATCAAGAAAGATTGGATCAATTGGGCTTGTATTCACTGGAGTTCAGAAGAATGAGAGGGGACCTCATAGAAACGTTTAAAATTCTGACGGGTTTAGACAGGTTAGATGCAGAAAGAATGTTCCCAATGTTGGGGAGTTCCAGAACCAGGGGTCACAGTCTGAGGATAAGGGGTAAGCCATTTAGGACCGAGATGAGGAGAAACTTCTTCACCCAGAGAGTGGTGAACCTGTGGAATTCTCTACCACAGAAAGTAGTTGAGGCCAATTCACTAAATATATTCAAAAGGGAGTTAGATGAAGTCCTTACTACTCGGGGGATCAAGGGTTATGGCGAGAAAGCAGGAAGGGGGTACTGAAGTTTCATGTTCAGCCATGAACTCATTGAATGGCGGTGCAGGCTAGAAGGGCTGAATGGCCTGCTCCTGCACCTATTTTCTATGTTTCTATCTATGTTTAATTCCCAGGCTTGGCCACCCTGCAACCACGTTTCTGTAAAGGCCACCAAATCATACCCATTTGTAATGATTTGTGCCGTCAACTCATTTACTTTATTTCGAATGCTGCGTGCGTTTAGGTAGAGTGTTTTAATACTAGTTTTTAAACCATGATTTTTAGTTTTGACCCCTCCTGCAGCCCCTTTATATTCATACATATTGTCCCTTCCTATCACCTTGTGGTTTACACTTCCCCCAGTGCTACTCTGCTCTGTTGCCTCCTGCCTTTTGCATTCTTTCTTGGGGTCCTGTTCCTCTGCGCTCTCACCCACTTTAACTAGCTCAGAGCCCTCTCCTGGGTTCCGAATACTCCTCGCATTGAGGCACCGAGCTTTCAGGCTTGCCTTTTTATTACACTTTGACCCTTTAGAATTTTGCTGCACATTGGCCTTTTTTGTTTTTTGCCTTGGGTTTCTCTGCCCTCCACTTTTACTCATCTCCTTTCTGTCTTTTGCTTCTGTCTCCATTTTGTTTCCCTGTCTCCCTGCATTTGTTCCCATCCCCCTGCCATATTAGCTTAACTCCTCCCCAACAGCACTAGCAAACACTCCCCCTCGGACATTGGTTCCGGTCCTGCCCAGGTGCAGACCGTCCGGTTTGTACTGGTCCCACCTCTCCGAGAACCGGTTCCAATGCCCCAGGAATTTGAATCCCTCCCTGCTGCACCACTGCTCAAGCCACGTATTTATCTGCGCTATCCTGCGATTCCTACTCTGACTAGCACGTGGCACTGGTAGCAATCCTGAGATTACTACTTTTGAGGTCCTACTTTTTAATTTAGCTCCTAGCTCCTTAAATTCGTCTCGTAGGACCTCATCCCTTTTTTTACCTATGTCGTTGGCACCAATCTGCACCACAACAACTGGCTGTTCTCCCTCCCTTTTCAGAATGTCCTGCATCCGCTCCGAGGCATCCTTGACGCTTGCACCAGGGAGGCAACATACCATCCTGGAGTCTCGGTTGCGGCCGCAGAAACGCCTATCAATTCCCCTTACAATTGAATCCCCTATCACTATCGCTCTCCCACTCTTTTTCCTGCCCTCCTGTGCAACAGAGCCAGCCACGGTGCCATGAACTTGGCTGCTGCTGCCCTCCCCTGATGAGTCATCCCCCTCAACAGTACTCAAAGCGGTGTATCTGTTTTGCAGGGGGATGACCGCAGGGGACCCCTGCACTACCTTCCTTGCACTGCTCTTCCTGCTGGTCTTCCATTCCCTAGCTGGCTGTGGACCCTTTACCTGCGGTAAGACCAACTTGCTACACGTGCTACTCACGTCATTCTCAGCAACGTGGATGCTCCAGAGTGAATCCACCCTCAGCTCCAAATCCACAACGCGATCCGTCAGGAGCTGGAGGCGGATACACTTACCGCACACGTAGTCGTCAGGGACACCGGAAGTGTCCCCGAGTTCCCACATGGTACAGGAGGAGCATATCACGTGACCGAGCTCTCCTGTCATGACTTAACCCTTAGATTAACTTAAACTGGCGATAACAATGTTAACAGGTTACTTACTGATATAAAAAAGAAAATCTACTCACCAATCACCAGCCAATCACTTACCCTTTTGCTGTGACGTCACCTTTTGATTTCTTCCTACTTCTTTTTTGCTTTTTCTCCCGGCTGGAGCTGTACAAGTTGGGCCTTTTGTAGGCCTCTCCACGCACCCCGGACTCGCGCTTCTCGAACTGCCGCTCCTCCTCCAACGTTGGGCCTTCTGTAGGCCTCACCACGCACCCCGGACTCGCGCTGCTCGAACTGCCGCTCCTCCTCTGATGTTGGGCCTTTTGTAGGCCTCACCACGCACTCCGGACTCGCGCTTCTCGAACTGCCGCTCCTTCTCCGACGTTGGACCTTTTGTAGGCCTCACCACGCACCCCGGACTCGCGCTGCTCAAACTGCTGCTCCTCCTCCGACGTTGGGCCTTTATAGGCCTCACCACGCACCCCGGACTCACGCTGCTCGAACTGCCGCTCCTCCTCTGACGTTAGGCCTCTTATTGGCCTCATGGCTGAACATGCAACTTCAGTATCGCATTCCTGCTTTCTCGTCATACCCCTTGATCCCCCTAGTGGTAAGGACTACATCTAACTCCTTTTTGAATATATTTAGTGAATTGGCCTCAACAACTTTCTGTGGTAGAGAATTCCACAGGTTCACCACTCTCTGGGTGAAGAAGTTTCTCCTCATTTCGGTCCTAAATGGCTTACCCCTTATCCTTAGACTGTGACCCCTGGTTCTGGACTTCCCCAACATTGGGAACATTCTTCCTCCATCTAACCTGTCTAAACCCGTCAGAATTTTAAGTATTTCTATGGGATCCCCTCTCATTCTTCTGGACTCCAGTGAATACAAGCCCAGTTGATCCAGTCTTTCTTGGTATGTCAGTCCCGCCATCCCGGGAATCAGTCTGGTGAACCTTCGCTGCACTCCCTCAATAGCAAGAATGTCCTTCCTCAAGTTAGGAGACCAAAACTGTACACAATACTCCAGGTGTGGCCTCACCAAGGCCCTGTACAACTGTAGTAACACCTCCCTGCCCCTGTACTCAAATCCCCTCGCTATGAAGGCCAACATGCCATTTGCTTTCTTAACCGCCTGCTGTACCTGCATGCCAACCTTCAATGACTGATGTACCATGACACCCAGGTCTCGTTGCACCTCCCCTTTTCCTAATCTGTCACCATCCAGATAATAGTCTGTCTCTCTGTTTTTACCACCAAAGTGGATAACCTCACATTTATCCACATTATACTTCATCTGCCATGCATTTGCCCACTCACCTAACCTATCCAAGTCACTCTGCAGCCTCATAGCATCCTCCTCGCAGCTCACACTGCCACCCAATAGACCCCATGTGGCAGAGCAGTTCAATGTCATTGCTCCATTTACTGCTATTGGTAACACAGTGCTATGTTTGCTCATCAGTTGTAGATCTTGATCTAGAAAACATTGGCCCGGATTTTCTGGAGCCTATGACCGTGTATGCGGGTACGTACACAGCCATAAGTGCCCCGCAAGTTACGGTTTTCTGCAGGCGATGCGCACTCATGAAATCCCTAAACTTGTGATCTGTCAAGAATCTTCTTGACAGATCATTCGCATCCCAGGAAATGGACCTTCGCTGGCGGAGAGTTGGGCTATTTGCTCAACTACTGCCCAGCAAATGCCCGTGAAACTCATAGGTCTTATAAAAGCAGGCATAAGGCCTTCTTTTACCAGTGTAAGAGTTTAAATAAATATTGTCTGTGAAATTCCGATTTCCCTCCTCCCCCCCCCCTGGAAGGCATCTCAAAAGCCGTTTTTCAGCTCTGATAGATCGCACGCATCTCGACAGCAAGGACATACACATGGGCAAGATTGCGATATTTGCCCCTCTTTTGCCCAGCGAATGTCCTTAAAACTCTTGTGCCTGGTAAACATATAAAAATCATATAAAAATAAAATTTAAAAACACATTTTTATGTTAAAGACCCTTCCCAATAAGGTCATATTATTTTAAATCATAATTACAAAAACTCTTTTAAAAATCGGAAAAAATATTTTTTTTAGTAACACATTTATTAACTTTAATTTAAATGAATGTTAATTATGTGATTTTGTTTTCTATTTTTTTTATTGGTGTTTGGGAGGTATTTCTCATTCATAATAATGAGAACTCCTACCAACAGAGTTCCCATTATTATGAATGAGAATACTTTACCTGATTGGCTGATAAGTACCACGTGACTCCAGCTTCACCCTGTGCATTTGCAAGACGTAAACGCGCTGCGATGCACAGGGAGAGGAGGCCTCCGACCGGGATTGCTGGAGGGTGCAGAAGGAAAAGGTAGGTGCGCATCTTTTTAACTATCTTCACGCGAATGCCCGCAGGAAGCAGAGGACCGAGATTTGAGGGCCATTAACATAATTTTTTTCAAATCGTTTTAACATTCAAAAACCTATAAAATAAGTTTGTTATTTTTGACCCCTTGAAAAATGTTTAAATTTATTTTTCAAAATATTAAATTTTTGTTTTAAATGTTTAATTAAGTTGTATTTTAATTAATTTTAAATGTAATTATTTTTTAACTTCAATGTTGTTTACATGTATTTTTTGGGTGATTCCTATTGAGGTTATGGGGATTCCGTACAGAATCCCCACAAGCATAATGGAAATCGCCTTTCTGATTGGTTGGGTCGACCCACGTGATTCCAGGAGCTTGGTTTAGACGCCCAGGAGTGTGGGTCTCCGTGGATCCAGCATGCGAAAACCTGGAACTTGATTGGCTCCCAGGGGCGTGTACACACCTCATATGCACCTCAAATTGTGGCTCATTGTGTTTTAACTGCACAGCGTACATATTTTTTTTTTTTAAAAACAGTTTTCCCGCCCGGAAGCCTGCCTGATCGACAGGCTTGGCTCTCTATTGAACGGGGAACAAAAGAGGTCGCAGCACAGGAGCAGGTACGTTTCCTGCTCCTTGGGGTAGAGATCGCGCGTTCGTAAAATTACTCCCAATAAGTATCAGAGGTACCACACCTACTTATATATTCCCCAGCTGTGTTCACTGCACTTGTGAAATAATATACAGACAGTGGAAAGGATTTAGAGAAGGGCAACAAAAATAATTAGAGGTTTAAAAAGAGTGGCTATGCAAATTGAATCTGTTCTCAGCTGAAACATAGGGGCCAAGTTTCGGCCTGAGTTGCTCCTGTTTTTTTGGAGCAACTGGTTTAGAATGGAGTATCTTAGAAATTTGAATTCTCGGCATTTAGTTTGCTCCAGTTCTAGTCAGTTAGAACAGTTTCACTTTGGAACAGAATTTTTTTTTCAAAAGGGGGCGTGTCTGGCCACTTACGCCTGTTTTCAAAGTTTAGACAGTGAAAGCTTACTCCAAACTAACTTAGAATGGAGTAAGTGAAGATTTTTGTATGTTCGAAAAAACCTTGTCTACACTTTAGAAAATCAGGCATAGGTTACAAATTAGGCGTAGGGAATGGGGGGGGGGGCGCGTTTAAAGGGAAGTTTACAAACATTAAACACTTCAGTTTTACAAGTAAAGAGCCATCATCAATAATAAATGATAAATACATCAATAAATCAACCAATAAATCTATCAAAAAAAATTAATAAAAAATATATTTTCTTTTTAAATCAATAAATAAAACATTTTTTACTTACCAAATGCAGCACCGGGAGTCCTCCAACAGCGTGCTGGGACGGTCCCCCAGTGTGTCTCTGTCAGTGTCTCTATCTCTCTGTCTGTCTGTGTGTCTCTCACTCTCTGTCTGTCAGTGTCTGTGTTTCTGACAGCGAGGGGAGGGGGAGAAGGGGGGTGGGGGGGGGGGAGGGGGAGAAGGGAGGGAAGGAGAGAGGAAAGGAGAGAGGGAGGGAGGAAGAGAGGAGGGAGGAGGGAGGGAAGGAGAGAGGAGGGAGGGAGGGAAGGAGAGAGGAGGGAGGGAGGGAGGGAAGGAAAGGAAAGAGGAGGGAGGGAGGGAGGGAAGGAAAGAGGAGGGAGGGAAGGAGGGAAGAGGAGGGAGGAGGGAGGGAAGGAGAGAGGAGGGAGGGAAGGAGAGAGGGGGGGGGAAAAGGGAGAGAAGGAGGCTGAACGGCCGGGCCCAAGACCTCAGGCTGGATTTACAGGTAGGTGGCGTCGGGTCTCTGGGTGGGGGGGGTCGCGGAGGTCCGGGGGGGGGGGGGGGGGAGAGAGAGTCGCGGAGGTCGGGTCGCCGGGGGTGGGGTGGGGGGGGAGAGCGGGGGTTGGGTCGGGCCCGGTTGGGTGGGAGGCAGCCTTATCCACGCAGCCCCAGTGAGGCCATTCGGCCAGGGCTAGGGGCTGCGTGCTTCGAGCCCCTCCCACACAGTTTTGGGCGCTGGAGCTACTGCACATGCGCGCCCACCGTAGCGCGCATGTGCACAGGTCCCGGCACTGTTTTCAGTGCTGGGACCTGGCTCCGCCCCCTACAGCTCATGCTGCACCGCGCCCAGCTCCAGAGGACCTCCAGGGAGCCGGAGAATAGGTAAGTTTATTTTAGGCGCACTTTCTGGCGCGAAAACGGGCATCCAGGTCCGGGCTGCGCCGTTTTAGGCGCGGCCTGAAACTTGGGCCCATAGATTTATCTGGGGGAGACAATCCAAATTTTAAAATAATGAAAGAAGTCAGTTAGATGGATGTAGAGGGGTATTCTCTACAAAAATATTAGGAGTACAAGAGGGTATGATTATAAGCTAAGAAATCATAAACAAAACTCCATTTCTAGAGCTGTCAGCTTAGTAAATAGACTGTCACCTCATGAAGATAACAAGAACTCAATTCAACAATAAAAATAACAACCATAAAAATTGATTCATGATTTCACAAAGAATGGAAGCATATGGGTTAGGAGTAGGAGAAAGGTGATAAAATGGTCATCTGGCTACTTCTGTTAGGAAAATCTGAGAAAAGACTGAAATTAAAAAAGCCTACTATATTTTTTCTTTAACAGATGCCAGGTACTGGTGATGGATTACACCAGGAAACAATCTGTAGCAAGATACAGGCAATAGTCATCAAAGGGTTTACTGTGTAACTTCTCACCCTGTAGTAATTCATCGTTCTCTCAAGATCAAGAGTTCTACACAAGGCTTAAGTGCTAAGGTGCAGCCGTTCTGGCTCTGCAGAGTGGGTGAAACAAATATCTTATACTAATATATTGCACTTTTAATTTGAGCTCAATTAGAATTCACACCTTAAAAAGACAGCTCTTATTGGCAAAAAAAACACTGTTGCATGGGGACCAAATCCTGTTCCTGCAGAATGATGAGCTGGCTTTGCCAGATGCTGTGAGACCAGCTCATGAATCTCATTTGGACCTTTGTGCCTTGCACATGATGGAGAGGCCCTTGCCCTTAAAGGCCTGCTGCTCAAAATTAAAGGGGTAAACAGTATAGGGATAAAAATGAGCGATCCTTTGTTAAGGCTCAAAATAGACTGCAAATGGTTTTCAACCTTTGCAAGTATGACGTGGAAGGAATGATGGTAAGGCCAAAGGTTTGGACTACCCAACATGGAGGCATGAAGCAGAGCCTGTAGGTAAGTAATAGGGAAGCACTGCCCCCGATCCCTATTTGATTTCTGGTGAAGCAGATATTCTGCAGCATAAGGTCCTGTTTGGCACACCAGAGGATGAAATGCACCATTCCTAGCTGTAGATGGCGATCTGGCTGAACACTGTCTACAGCACCTGCAGGACGTGGGAGCAGATGTGGGAAAATCGGGCACACTTTAAGGAACCTAGCAAGGTTTGACTACCCAAACAGTACCATATAAACAGGTAAATGGCCCAAGATTCCACAAAGAGTTGCCTCCCAATCTATTCCATATTTACTGCTTGCCCATACCAAGCCCTTACACAACCTTACAGCTGCTTCATTGTTTACTACACATACTCTTATTCCGGCAGGACACACGGACAAGTTACGACATACAATTGAAAGACTTACTACATTAGCATCTCCTAAAGGCTTCACATGTGTAACCGAAACACAGTTAATTACTGACACCCAGGATGTGCTTCAGGTTGGGTACATGGCAGCAATAAATGACCCCTGTACTTTGGGAAATGCACCAGTGTGATGATATTAGCCAGCTTGAGGAAAAATGGAGATAAAGTGTTGGCTATGATGACTGGCATGCCATTCACGAGTTTGATTCGTGTGTGGGCAGACTTTACAATTAAGAGCAGTGATGACCTTCGCCAACCATCGGTGGTGCCATTCCTATGTTACAAGTTGACTGATGATGTTACTGCAGATGGCAGAGCACTGCTCTGCTGACCCAGTGATAATTGTGGGTCACTTATAGTTAGGTTTGCCAAGGTCTGCAGACAGGGCTTGATAATCTCCCTGACATGCTTTCTTTTATTTTGTACCACCTCAAGCATGAAACACTGTCGTAGAGGTGCTTTAAAACAAACTTGCCTTAAGAAGTAAACAAAGCTCCCTGAAATGTTTCTGAAAAGTAAATAACAGAAGTATAAAAGCAGTATCTAATAAAACATTACCTTAAAAATACTGCTTATAAAAAAACATACAAAGACAAATAAGAGCTCCTCCACACAAGGTGCTTCCCTTGCTTCCATTCTAAATGGACACACAAAGAAAAAAGAGCATATCTGGCAGAAATACCACTGAATTGTGTCAGGTGTTCAGTTAAATACTGCTGCTGTGCAGTAGAAGGAAGCCAAATTAATACCTACCTCAAGGCATTTGAGCTATAAAGAGAGCCTGACAAGAAGGCTCAGGGAGATATTACTGAAGTATCTGAGAATCTAAAGGGAATTAGATAAATTGAACCCCAATAATATATTTTAAGATTGCCACAAAATCTAACACCAGGGACACAGGCTCAAGCTTCGAAGAGGGAAGAAGAAAAATGAACAGAAAGTTTAGATTTACCTACTTTATGTATCAGGTGGCAAATGTGTGAAATGCACAGCCCAGGAGGGCAGTGGAAACAAATACGACAGAAAAGTTTACGGATAATTGAATAGAATTTGAGGGGGGGAGCGATTGATGGATATTAATTTTTGGCACTGGGTGAATGGAATGCAGAGTCTTTTCGGTACTTTCCTATGCTGCTATTGACTCTGCATCAAATATTGGGCCATGAATGAGGATAGCTCACAAATCAACCACAGGCACCTGTGTTAGTGACATCTAGTGGAAGATTTATTATATAAATCACCTTCAGTGATTTAAATGAGCGGTACAAAGACACATGACATACAAACAGTAATTGGGCATAACTGATGTGCCTCACTTATTAACCAATATTATGATTTGATTGCGAAAGAAAACATCAGTTAAACACTTCTTACGAATAGAAACTTTGGGCCACATTTTCTCTGTATGTAGTTGGTAGTCAAATAAAAGAGTAGGTTTGAAATTAAAAATATATATAATGTAGTTTCATAAAGAGTTGACTACATTTTACTCATTCACCATCCAGTTACAGTTTATATTGATCAGGGCAGAAAAAAACTGAGATGAAGGTCATTTTCTTTAAATAGAATTCTCATAATGTGGAACCGACTAAAGTGTTCCACTGAGATCAAGAGTTTCAAATATCAGCTTCAGTTTTGGCATGTGCAAGTATCTATTTATAAATTATATATCACCTATAATTTCAATGCATTGGAGTTGTTTTCTATAAGACACAGTCCACCGGGTAATGTGATGAATTTCATGAACTCTTCATGGTGTGTTGTGCTTGAATAATACATTTTCTTAATTAAAGCAATAAGAAATTAAGGTGGAGAAGAAAATGACCATTAAACCGATCCAGCTTGCTTCCGTGTACAGATACTTTCAAAGACTCAAATGCATTGCTTTCCCATAAAAATTCCTAAGTACCAAGAGCTGGATTTTCGGTTCTGTCCATTTTGCGGCATTAAGCATGACGGGGCGCCCGATAACAGTTTGTGCCTCCATCCGGGAGATTTGCCCAAAACTCAGCTACAAAGATCGGGGGAGTAAATCAGATGTTACACACCTGTGCTCAGCCGCCCCAACCAAAAACCACCACGCAAAAAAAGTAACTTTACTAGCGCATGCGCAGAGGCCCATTACAGTTCCCGAGCCCAGCCGAATATTTAGGACGCGGCAGTATAAGTTTGCGCATGCACAGTTTCACCTGTGCACTTTGACTATAGTAGGAAAATGGAGGAGCAGGAGGGACACCACATCTCAGCCATGCCCGCTGAGGCACTGATATAGGCCATAGAGAGGAGGTGGCCTGCCTTGCATCTTAATGGAGGAAGGAGGCCCATGCCAAGAGTGTTTCGGAGGATTTGGAGGGAGACAGCACAGGAGGTCTCTGCAACAAACGGTGCCTCCAACTGCAACTCAATGTCACAAGAGGTTTAACGACCTCACGAGGATCGTCAGGGTGAGTACCCTTTACATTAATGCACTGCTGCCATGGTTGCAAGATCTCTATCTCACACAATGTAAAATCTTTGACGAAGCTGCCCCTTCTCTATGTGTTCCAGGCCATGGTGTGGGTTGGTGAAGCCACCTGAAAGCTGGAGGCTCAATTCATCAGCCATGCCTTACGCATTCAAGCAGCGCGGACTCTCTTGTCCCCTATTCTTTCTCACCCCTCCTCGCACTACCATTTGACTCTTGATGTACGGTTGCCAAACATCACCCTGAGCCGCAACCCTAGCTGGCTCTCACCTCCTCCCAGCCTTCCCACATGCTCTATGCACAGCTTGCAGATTATTATGTACATCTTTACACTTCCAGACAGTAGCAGCTACTCTACTATGGAAGGCACATATGGCACACGATGAGCTGTACACTCACTCACAACTTCTTCTTGTTCTTCTTGTATGTGAAATTGGCTCATAATCACTGGGAGCAGCAGCGAACCGGAGGTGGAGAGCCTGATCTTCAGGACCTCACTGAGGTGGAGCAGAAGGTGACGGCACTCATTGGCACCCCAGTTCGCACAGTGGCCGGCGGCAAGGCAGAGCCCAGGTAATGACGGTACTTGAATGGCATTTGCGATTTATGTGAGTTCCGTGACCCCTGATATCAAGTGACCTACCCCTTTTACATATAGATGGTGGATAAGGAGGAATCAGTAGATGTGCTGTATTTGGATTTCCAAAAAGCATTCTATAAGATGTCACATAAGAGGTTACTGCACAAGATAAAAGTTCACGGGGTTGAGGGTAATATATTAGCATGGATAGAGGATTGGCTAACAAAAAACAGAGAGTCGGGATAAATGGGTAATTTTCCGGTTGACAAGTAGTAACTACTGGGGTGCCACACAGATCGGTGCTAAGGCCTCAACTATTTACAATCTATATTAATGACTTGGATGAAGGGACCGAGTGTAATGTAGCCAAGTTTGCTGATGATACAAAGATGGGTGCGGAAACAAGTTGCAAGGAAGACACACAGAATCTGCAAAGGGCAATAGACAGGCTAAGTGAGTGGGCAAACATTTGGCAGATGGAGTATAATGTGGGAAAGTGTGAGGTTATCCATTTTGGCAGGAAAAATAAAAATGCAAATTATCATTTAAATGGAGAGAGAGATTACAAAATGCTGCAGTACAGAGGGACCTGGGGGTCCTTGTGCATGAAACAAAAACTTAGTCTGCAGGGACAGCAAGTAATCAGGAAGGCAAATGCAATGTTGGTCTTTATTGCAAGGGGGATGGAGTATAAAAGCAGTGAAGTCCTGCTACAACTGTTCAGTGAGACCAGACCTAAAGTACTGTGTACAGTTTTGGTCTCCTTATTTAAGGAAGGATATACTGGCATTGGAGGCAGTTCAGAGAAGGTTCACTAGGTTGATTTGTGAGATGAAGGGGTTGACTTATGAAGAAAGGTTGAGCAGGTTGGGCCTATATTTATTGGAGTTTAGAAGAATGAGAGATGGTCTTATAGAAACATATAAGATGCTGAAGAGGTTCAACAAGGTAGATGCAGAGAGGATGTTTCCATTCATGGAGGAATCTAGAACTAGGAGCCAAAGTTTAAGAATAAAGGGCCGCCCATTTAGAACTGAGATGAGGAGGAATTTCTTCGCTGAGAGGGTTGTATATCTGTAAAATTCTCTGCCCCAGAGCTGTGGAGGCTGGGTCATTGAATATATTTAAGGTGGAGATATACAGATTTTTGAACGATAAGGGAGTGAAGTGTTATGGGGAGCGGGCAGGGAAGTGGAGTTGAGCCCAAGATCAGATCAGCCATGATCTTATTAAATGGCAGAGCAGGCTCGAGGGGCCAAATGGCCTACTCCTGCTCCTTTTCTTATGTTCTTAACTTCTCTCCTCATCTGTGGCCTGACATGACCAACAGCCCTTCTATCTTGACTCCACCTAACAAGGCGACGCTGGTAAACTAGTAATACCCCCATTAAATTATTTCACTAAAGTTGTAAGGACCCTGAAATGGCAGATAAATTTGCCACTTTTATGACCGAGGTTCACGCAGTGATTTACGATCCTCCTCCCTCATTTTAAATACGTTGCAAATAGCGCCTACTCGACCGTGGGACCGCCTGGTTTTTCAGGTGTGATTTGGCACCGTTACCAGCTAATTTTGTGACTGGGGCGCTAGCGGGACATTGCATGATGACTGACGTCATAATGTAAATGAAAATATAGAGCGAGACAGTAGTGTTTTGTGCCACTGCAAAACTGCCACCAAATTTGCCGGCGGGGCGCTGGAAGCTAGCCCTGGGTGGTAAGCATTTCGACACCCTTTACCGTCCCTCTGGGGTATGAACAGAGGTACAATCCTACCGAAAATCCAGCCCCCAAGAGTCCAAATTTCAGAGGGGAGAAGTGTGGCTAGGCAGGGCTACCACCACTTTACTGGATAATATTTAGAGGGACACACCCGCATTTGTAGAAGTTCAACACAGGCACTAGCCCCAAGATTCTGGCAGACAGATGGACCCCTCTGCCACTCTGAAGCAGAAGCCAGAGGCCCTCGTCAGGCCAATGCCAAGGCACCAAAAAATGTCAAAACCTCCACTGAGGACAGAAAAGGGTATCTCGGATGGAATTGATCTTTGTGGATTAAACATCATTTGCCATCATCACTTAGGTCACACTTAACGCCCACAATATAACCCATATCTGCTCTCAGCAGGCATGGAATTCCCTAGGCCTAATGGGGGAGCTGGGTGGAATTCCTTGTTAGCCCAGACATGCCCCCAAACTGTTGAAACACTCATGCACTTGTTACCTCTAGACTCGACTGTTCCAAGGAGTTGCTAAACTCTACCTTCAGATTGGAGGATCTTTAAAGGGGCAGTCAGCACCTTTATCTTTAATGTTATTTAGCTGTCCAGACATCATGGGGACAAATTCTTTGCTGCAATAAGGCTGTACTGAATGATCAGGGGATTTAGCTGCTGCTACAAACAACAGCCATTGGTGCTAAATTCCCTTGCCCCTGTAGCAACATACAACTTCCCGCCCCCTTATTTGAGTAAGCACCAAATGCAAGACACTAGTCCAACCTGAGGCTCGTCCATGACATGTAAAACAGCTGACCATGGAAATAGGGCCTGATTCATCGGAGTTCAAATCGGGCATGTGCAAAACACGGACTGCCCAACTTACGCGGCATGATCGGGGAACAGGAGAATCAGCCCCATGAAGTGGTATACCCTAAAATGAAAGATTCTTAACTGAGTGGAATCTACAAATACAGATATGTAAGTCTTTAAAACTAGAAGTGCAGATAGAAAATGCAATAAGAAGATCTAAAGTAGGTTTTATATTTGGACCATTGGACACAAAAGCAAGAAAGTGATATTACATTTTTACAAGGCACTGGTTGGGACAGAGTTGGAATATTGGCCCCAAGTTTCGACATGATTTGCTCCTGATTTTTAGGAGCAACTGGTGTAGAACGGAGTATCTTAGAAATTGGAATTCTCGCCATTTAGTTTGCTCCAGTTAGAACAGTTTCACTTTGGAACAGAATTTTTTTTTCAAAAGGGGGCGTGTCCAGCCACTTACGCCTGTTTTCAAAGTTTCGTCAGTGAAAACTTACTCCAAACTAACTTAGAATGGAGTAAGTGAAGATTTTTGTACGCTCGAGAAATCCTTGTCTACACTTTAGAAAATCAGGCGTAGGTTACAAATCAGGCGTAGGGAATGGGGGGGGGGGGGTTAAAGGATGTTTACAAACATTAAACACTTCGGTTTTACAAATAAAGAGACATCATCAATAATAAATGATAAAAACATCAATAAATCAATCAATAAATCAATCAAAAAAAATTAATCAGAAATAATTTATTTTTTAAATCAATAAATAAAACATTTTCTACTTACCGACTGCAGCATCGGGAGCCCTCCAACAACGTGCTGGGATGCCCCCCGCCCTCCCAGTGTGTCTCTGTCAGTGTCTCTATCTCTCTGTCTGTGTGTGTCTCATTCTCTGTCTGACAGTGTCTGTGTTTCTGACAGTGAGGGGAGGGGGAGGGAGAAGGGGGAAAGGAGATGGGGGAGAAGGGGGAAAGGAGATGGGGGAGAAGGGGG